>NW_024884722.1:21647277-22032611 GCF_019232065.1 Centrocercus urophasianus
CTTTTTTTTTTTTTTTTTTTTTTTTTGTAACCACTGAAATGCAAGGGATAAGATTCTGTATATTTTTAATTTTGTGAGATTATTTTTCAATAATTTAATATATTGCTTCTATTTAAAAATAATATTATGACTTATAGACAGTGTTAGGGATTGTGTGTCATGCTGGCATAATCTGTACTGTACCAGGGCATTAATCAAAGTGTAAAAGTTATAGCTACTGTTCTAAATATTTGTTTCATGAAGACAAAGAGTTTTAACATCCATTCAGCACAAGTGATTAATAGAAATTGAAACAGAGAAGTACCACACTCAGCAGATCCTCTTTCTTTTCCTTCTTCTGGACAATATAAATGTGCTGGTGGTGCTAAATGCCTTCATACATAAGTGAGTACAAAAAGATTAGTCTTTAATTATTTCTGGCGTATGTCCTTTAAATTCAAAGCCTGTAAATTGCAATGGGCAAAGGGTAATATGTCTTAACAGGTTACACCTCCCAAAGGATTTGTTGATTGACATCAAAATTGTTTCCCCTCCCTCTTTTCTGACTGACAGAATGGCAGGTGTGAAGTGATGGCAGTGTGCTGTAATAATGTGTCAAAAGACCTTAAATCAAGACTAATGTGGCTTCAGTGATAAGCTCCCAAACGTTTGTATGGCAGAAAAGGGGACTGTAGGGCAGATTCATCTTGGGACTACTATATCTTTGCATTCTCTGAAAGTGCTTTTTAGTTTGGGTCCTTGAAAAGTTATGGGGTAGAAATTTTATAAGTATTTTTCCTTACAAAGTCATAATCGGGAGACAAACATTTCTATGTTTGTTACTCTAACGTGAAGAACTTAATTACTTCTAGTGTTTTCTTTGCACACCAATCTTTTAATAGCAATGTAATCCAGAACTTGAAACAGAAAAAATATACTTGTTTCAGCAACAGTCCTGCCTGGAACAAAACCCAACATTTAATACTCGAAGAAACACTAGAAAGGCAGTAAGCATAAACAAGGGTGAATAATGCAGAGAGATTCATATGAGCTACCTGTTTGGTGTAGTTTGTACAGTGTTTTTCAACATACAGTGAAAAAGAATTCTGGGTTGAAAGGATGATGAGCCCAATTTACTCTAAATGAGTGGATTTTTGGAAAAATATGCATTTAAAAAAAGAAGAAGACAGTATCACAGCAGCTGCTGTACTCCAGTAAAATGAAATTAAAAAAAAAAAAAACAGAAAAAAAAAAAAAAAAAAAAAACCACAAGAAACCCAGAGACCATGTACAGAGCCCAACAATGGTTTGAATTCTGCATAAAGGCAGAGAGACTTTCACTGATCTTCCCAAAGATCCAGATCTGTTTCTAATTATGAGGGCACTTAAGAGGAGTAGTTGGGAGTACCAAATGCAGATTTTTGTGTGAAGAATTCAAAATGTTGTTATGTGTTTCTACAGTGTCTCTCAAGACGAGAGATCTTGCATTTCTTATACAGGTTTAGCAAGAATGTTATGAATTTTAATGAGGAAAAAATGGCAGTCCTGTTGATTATTTCTCTTCTTTGGAAAACAATTTTTGTACATTAAAACTGTAGGGCATTTTAAGATAATAATTATCTAGACATTTTCATGTTAAAAAATTATAAAAAACATGAAGTAGGCTACTTGTCTACTTAAGTAAAAGCTTTTCTATATTAATAAATGCAAATATATATGTATAATATTTATCTGTATAAACAAACAGGAAAGTCATTTCATGATACGTACATGGTGGTAAGAAAGAGATTTTTCCCTTTAAGTTTTCTGGAGTCCATTGAGGATAACTTCCTGATCAGACCAACCAGAGATGATGTGTTACTGGACCTGGTGCTCCCCAATGCAGAGATCATCAAAGGGGTTAAGATTAGAGGCAGTCAGGGCTAGAGGGACCATGCTCTGGTTGAGTTCACGATCTCAAGGAATATGGGCCTGGCAAAGAAGAGAATCAGTATACTGAACTTCAGGAGAGCAAATTTCTGGCTGCTTAAGGGATTATTGGATGAGATTCAGGTTGGATATTAGGAACAATTTATTCTCAGGAATATGAAGGCATTGGAATGGACTGCCCAGAGAAACAGTGGAATCACCTAGAATCACCAGGTGTTCAAGAAAATTGTTAAGTATGCTGCACAGGGACAACTTAGTGGTCTTCTCCAACCTTTATAATTCTGAGATCACCTAATAAACTGTCCTTAGGGACAGAGGAATGAAACAGAGCTGGCAGCCCTTCTAAGGACTCCTTTCTCAGAACACAGTAGCTCTCCATCACCTGGCATAAGAAATCAAGCAGAAGAGGCAGGAAACCAGCATAACTAAGTAAGGAGCTGTTGGTAAAACCGAGGAAGAGAAGGAAACTTATAGGCAGTGGAAGCTGGGATAGGTGGCATGGGAAGAATACAAGGATGCTGTCCAGACATGCAGAGATTGGATCAGGAAAATCAAAGTGAAGATGGAACTAAACTTGGTGAGGAATGTGAAAAAATAGCAAAAAGGGATTTTAGAGATACATTGGCTCAGAAGAGACAGACAAAGGAGAGCACACTCCTTTTGATAAATGAGAATGGAGAACTGGTTTCAATGGACTTGAAGAATACTGAGGTACTGAGTGAGTTCTTTGACTTGATCTTCACTAGCAGTCAAGCTTCTCATGCCTCATGTCCTTGAACCTCTATGGGCTGTTAGGGGAACAAAAATCCCTTCCACTGTAAGAGCAGACCAAGTCCAAGACCACTTCATGAGTACAAGCCTATGGGGCAAAATAACATCCCAGTGTCCTGAAGGAACTGATGGATGTGATTGCTAAGAAATTCTCCATCATATTTGTAAAGTTATGGCTGTCAAATGAAGTCCCTGGTGAGTGGAAAAAGGAAAACATAACTTCAATTATCTATAGTGGATTGATGTCATCAATAGACAAAGGAGAAACAAATGATGTCATCTATCTGGATATGTGCAAGGCCTTTGACATGGTCCTGTACCACATCCTTATCTCTAAATTGGAGAGATGAAGATTTGAAGGCTGGGCTATCCAATGAATAAAGAATTGGTTAGATGGTCATAGCCAAAGGGGCAAGATGATCAAGGCTTCAATATCCAGGTGGAGGCCAATGGTGAGAAGCATCCATCTTGTGTCTGATGCTTTTTCGTGTCTTTATCAAAGACTTTGACAGTGGGATCTAGTGCATCCTCAGCAAATTTTCTGATGAGACAAAGCTGAGTGGAGAGCTTGACATGTTGACATAAGAGAAGGAAAGGATGCCATCCAGAGGGAACTGGACAGACTTGAAAAAGTGTTGCCAGGAGTATGTGCTTGGGCTGCATCATAAGAAGCCAACAGGACAAGGAAGGTGATTGTCCCCTGCTACTACGCTCTTGTGAGGCCCCATCCAGAGTATTATGTCCAAGCCTGGAGTGCCCAGCCCAAGAAAAAAGCAGAGCTGTTGCAGCAGATCCAGAGGAAGGCCAATAAGATGATCAATGGGCTGGAGAACCTCTCCTATGAAGAAAGGCTGAGGCAGCCGGGCTTATTTAACTTAGAGAAGGCTCTGGAGAGACTTCACTGCAGCCTTCGAGTACTTGAGTGGCACTTATGAACAGGAGAGAGGCTGACTTTTCACATGTCCTGATAATGATAGGAAAAAGGAGAATGACTTTTAAGTAAAGGACAGGAGATTTAGGTTAGATGCGAGGTGGAAATTTTTCTGTCAGAGGTTCATGAGTCACTGGAATATTTTGCCCAGAGAAGGCCAGGTTGCATAGGGCACTGGGCAGCCTGAGCTGGTGGGTAGTAGCTGCTCATGCCAGGATGTTTGGAAATATATACTGTTTAAAATTCCTTTTACTATTCCTATGATTTGAACAAGAGGAAAAAGATGGATGGAAAAGTATTGGTGTTTTATAAATGATGTGATGGTTAACACTGAAGTATGCAGGCCAGCACGATCTGGTTGGTGCTGATTAAACATAGTTATACTTTGCCAGTGCGGAGAGTGTACAAAGGTTAAATTAAAAACTCTGAGTACAAATAGCAACAAAGGCTAATTATTTCTTTGGCCTTAGACAACATCAGATAAAAGTTGAACCAACCTGGCAGGACAGGTGGAAGATACTTCCAATATTTACTAGTGTACAACTCCTGACCTTTGAGGAAATAGAGGTTTTAGGTTATCAGGACTCTTCAGATAAATTAAACTGAAGATAAAATAAGTTAAGAGCTTTATTTAACACTTGTACGTGCAATATCTTGTTTCAGGCTCAAACCAGACAGTGACAATGAACTAGGTCAAGAGACACCAGAGGGCAGGTCTTTTTGGATAATTCCAAGGAATTTTGTGCCTCCACCTATATATAGTACTTCTTAGGGACGTTTCCCAAAATGTGCATATGGAAATCTTGTAGTCTTCAACAATACGTAATATTTGATAATAGATACTGGAAAGGATTGTATGATACTTCACTGTGGGTCAAGAAAAAAAAACTTGCTACATAACACTGTCGTTTCTAGACAAGCTCAATTGTACTTACAACTCCAACTGCTTGCTTTGGTATTTAGCAAGTATAATAAAATTAGGAAAGAAGGCAAGGTAACTCAGGCAGCCAATAAAGTAAACCATTAAACAAAACTAAAGTTAACTAAAAGTAAAATAATAAATAAAATAAATTATTTCTATCTGACAGACAACAGCTTTGGAGAAAACAAATTTTTCCAATTTACCAACTTTTCAGTGCAAAACTAGAAGTTGTTTGTTTATGTCTGAAAAATATAGCATGCCAGCAACCCACCTTTACAGAAACATTATAATCCTCCGGCCCATTATCGTGACTTGAGATCATGTCCATGGAATTTCAGTACAAATTTTTCAAGTCACTCATCTCAGATGTGCCAACATTCAAGGCAAGGCCTCCAGCACTTAAAACAAAGCACACACTCACACTAAGTCAGATGTTTGCATTACACACTATTCAAATGAAAATTTATTATGGCTTTATTCTTTAGAGGACTAATGACCAAATTAAGAGGGTTCTCACAGTAGTAAGGCTTGTTTCTGGAGCCAGAAAATATGTGTTTTTGCTTACAAAGACAGTGCATGCCTCTTAAGGTGTGTTTATTTGAATTATTTCTTTCTTTAAAGACAATTTATATCTCTGACTTGTGGCACAGTATAACCATTGCTGTGGGCTGTGGCAACAGAAATTTCCCAAATCTAGGCATTCATTTGCATTAATTAAATCTCTATGTGTTACTCTCCGCTCCCCTCTTTTCTAATCCTAGTAATTTTTGTGCTTTCTAAAATCAAGCTGTTTCAGATATGAATAAATCCGTATGTCAAACCCACCCTCTTCCCCATAAATATACATTTGAATATGAATGTCAGGGCCTGTGCACATGCTTAGTTTCTGTATGAGAGCATTCTTCCTATCTGGAGAAGTGATTTGACTTCTCTGTATTGCATTAGACCACTGTCATTAATGACAGAGGTGTCATTTTGATGTGATCTGTGAGGCAGTAGAAGCTTTGAAGTTGAAAGATAGAATAGACATGGATAAATTGTGCTCTGAGTATGCTGCTATTGCACTATTATTGCTGGCAATTATTTCACCAAGTGACACATCTGATAAAAAGTCATCCGCCTTGCTATGGAAAGAAATCGCAGTTCGCTGAAGCACATGGTAGATCTGTCGATTTTAAAGCCTGACAAAAAGCTCATTAGTTTTGGCGTGATCATTCTGTACCAATCTTGAACTCCTTTACAATTGTTCTCCCTGTTCCCTTTGTTTTCAGTTGGTTTTCTTTACTGAGATAACACTTCCTCTTTTGTATTTTAGTCTTTCACCATTTGCTATCTTCTCTTCCATCCTACTTTCCCCAGCACAAGCCTTGCTAATGATGTTCCTCACCCCTCCCTTAAATGTACTGAGCAATATTTATTTCTTTGTTGGTCTCATGAAGTGGCATTTTTTCAACTTTTTTTTTTTTTTTTTTTTTTTAAATTCACAGAGCATGTGAAGTCTATGCATAAGTAGCAGCAGATCCCAGGTAATTACATTTTATATTTTATATTACTTTTAAGTTAGGCATGATACAGATGTGTTCCCTCAGGTATGCATCGTGTGTAGAGAACTGTATTGTAGCATATCAGTGTTGTGAGGCTCCACCTAAAGTAAATGCTCCAAATAATGGGGAGCCTGTAGAGCTACTGGCAAAATTCTGACTGGAATTTATTTATATTTAATCTTTTCCTTGGATGTCAGTGTGTCTGTGAAGGAGGAAGAGGGGACAACTGAGTGCAAGCAGAAATCCCTTTAAAATCTACTCTGTGACCAAGTAAAACATAAATGAAAGTACATGTTTAAGAACTTAGGGTAACAGGACAAAATAAAAGTTTCATAATTCATCATCAGATATTTATTTTTCTGACTAGACAAAGAAACCAACAAATAAAACCAGATATTTTATGGCAAGAAAACAATTACATTGATCAGTATTTTGAAAATATGAAAATAAGATATAATGGAATGAGATGGCCATAGTACTCATGAAAAGTAAACACAGCTTTGGAGTATGCTCTGTGAGATTCAAACACAGCAATATGTCAGTCTCTAACAGCATGAAATTTACCAGAATTGTACTATTCAGTCTGGGGGATTTAAATATTGAAAGTCTTATAGACAGTATTATTTTTGCTCTAAATTGATGGTCTTAGTTAAGTCCTTATAATTATGCTTTCACAGCACTTATTACCAAGGGACAGGTGATTTAACTGACCAGAGAATCTCAGTCCCAGTAGAAGCAGGCCTGTAGGTCAGAGGTGTAATGATAAAACAATTGCTAGAGAATGATGAACTAATTCTGCAGCCTCTAATAACACTAAATTGATTACGAGAGACATACTAGAAAAAAAATTAACCAGCTACCTATGCAAATCATACTGCAGATATAGTTATCATTGTGATTGCAAGTACTTTTTTTTGAGAAGGGGAGGGGAAGGGATTTCATCATAGCTGAGGTCATATATAAACTCTTCTGTGGTCACTGTGCAGCACACCACAATGTTTTAGAGGGACAATAAGAATAAAGTTTGTGTCCATCTCTTGCAAGATTCATACACATTGTCAGCTTGAGGTATAAAAGACACTGTTTTGTAGAGGACTTCTCTGATATGCATTCTTCAGGTATATTTCAACAATAGAAAGAAGTAATAGAAGTATTAATGTAAGTAATATAAGTATTACATGCAACTTATGGTTACACATCATAGGAGGTAAAAGCAAGAATGTATTGCTGATAGAATAGCTCGCTGATAGAATAGCTCACTGATTTCCCTACAAAATGCCCTGCAGGCATTCAAGCATGCAGTAAGAGGGCTATTTTTTTGAAAGTCCAACTACAACAAATTGAATCAAATTACTGTAAAAAAAAGTTTCAGTGCTTGGCACTACAATCTTCCCTGTAAATTCTTTGGACAGATTCTAAGTCCAAGAAAGCATCTGCAAAACCTACAGTGATGAATTGATATATCCTTGCAGAAACTGATCCAATGCTGCAAGGAAACAATGAACGCTGAAGCAATTAGTGAATATAAAAGGATTTCTTTGTCATGCTTACCATCCATAGAAATGTCTGAGTTACTTAGCTACCAAAAATCTCTACATAGCTTCAAATTCCCTCTTATATTAAACCTTCTCAGCTATAATTATTATACATAATTAAGTATCTCTTTTCCTTCACCTTCTAGTCTCATGTTCTGTCCTCATGTTTTGTAATAATTTGATCTGATTTTCTAAAATGCTGTTTCTCAGCAAGTCATTCAAAAGTGTGAGGATGTAAGTCAGGTAGCCTAATGTGATGACTTTCTGGGTTTCTCTCAGTTTTTCACCGTCTTTCACACTCTTTATTTCTCCTTTGCAAGTACGATGAAAGGCTGGAGGATTGTATTAACCTAGTAGAATATTGCAGAAGCAATGAACATCTTGCATTATGAAAATACAGAACAGAGATGGCTGATCACGGGTGGTGTGGAATTGGAAATTTATTTTACAGCACACTTCAATAAGTGTATCACAAGGAAAAGTTATCTTTGAAACAATCTCTTCCTTAGCAGGAAAATGTTATGTATGTACAGATCATCACCTTTCTTGTCTTTTGCTGATATTACAAAGTTATCTTTAAAGTAAAGGAACCAGTACTGTTTCCGTCAATTTCATATTAAAGTATCATGATCCTGGCTTTTAAGAAATATTTGCATTCAAGCTGTATACTGGGAGGGGGGAAGAGGAGAGGAAGCATAACTCAGCCTCCCCACATGGCTTATGCATTCTAATTTAAAGACTTCGATCTATGCTTAAACTAATACTTATTGGTTTGTTTTTCACTGTACCTTGAGGTAGTGCATTTCAAAATATATATTGTGTCTAATGTTTAACAAGAGGTTAGAAGTGTGCTGGATAACATTTGAATGAGTACAATGAGAAAAAAAAATTGTTTACAGTTCCTCAATAGTAAATTTCAAGTACAAAAGGTTATTTTACAAACCTTTACTGTGATTTGATTTGCAGTCCTCTATGGAGAGTCTAAGATGACAAAAATGTTAGAAATAAGAGTTTCTTCTTCCAAGCAGGAAGAGAAAGTGGGAACTGAATAAAGTCATAAAAAAGTGCTCTGGAGTGTTCATCTCTCTCCAATACATCCACTGGGACACTCTGAACTCACTCTCCCACTGATCATAAGATCTTTTGACAGAGATGGAGAGTGTCTGGTTACTCGACACAAGTGTCTAGTTGCTGGAAATAAATGAGAAAGTAGAAACAGGCAAACTGCACCCAAAGGTAGATGAAAATTTTGGCATAATGGATGTTCCAAAAAGAAGTTATAATAATATATATATATTTAGACCCTATGATGGGTGGGAGCTGGGAGAGGTGAGAAGGAGTGTTTTTAAAGTGGTTGATCATGTATAAGAGCCAGAAATAATTCTCAGGACCTGGCTTAGCTGCAGAAACAATACATAGTTTAAGCCCTGAAGGATATATAATTAAAGTCTTTTCTAGTGTATCCAAAACTGCATAACTGCATAAAATCCTTGCAGATGAAATCTGTCTATGTTATTTCCAATTGTCTTATGTTTGGATATTATTTGATATCATTTAATATCATTTAGTTGTTTTTTTCCATCCTCCCCCCTTCTCTCTCTCTCTCCCCCATTTTCTTTCATAGACAGAGTTTATTAGATATGTAATACCTCTTTGAAAGGTCTTCCAAAACCTTTCAAACTCACTTGCTATATGAAAGATAACATGAAACTAATACATGATACAAATAAGTTCTGAATACTAATTCAGAATAATGGACTTCATGAATCCTTAGAAAGGCCAGTGTAAGTTGACATAGTTACATTTGAAAAATAAGCAGCGGTGCCAGGTCTGGAGTCCCTTTCTAGAAGAAAGAGGGACAGCTAAATGACAGAGGATAGACAGGAAAATATTGCCTTATAGATTAGTTTTTCCTCTTGATCCCCTGGGGACAGTAACAGCTTTCAATCCCTCATCAGTCACCATTCTTTCACAGGATGAGGAGGAAAGGAGGAAAAGAGAAGAAGTAGGATAAAAACTTGAGTAACTCTATCAAATATTTCCCATGAGTGCACAAATCCTTTCTTCTGATACACTGTAGAGATTCTCTCACTAGCTCATATTTGTAACTCATCTATATCTCTGTAGGATGAAATTACATGGTAAGTTCTCTCTCGTAACAAATCCAGTCTAAGAAGTTACAGGTCCCAGCTGTGCAGCCTCTGCAGATTTCTACACTAGAGAGCCAGCAAAGTAAGGCATTCAGCACGCCCAGCAAACGGACCTGAATGAGAATCCACACTGTTGATTTGGGCTCGAAGTCTCCCTCTGCCCATGCCATGCCCCAAGCAAGGTTCACAAGCACAAGCTCACATCCCATCTTGCTTACCTCAGCTCTAGGGATGGCCAGGGGTAACATATCTCTTCCAGTGTAGGACAACAGAAGCCCCATTGACTAAAAGCAGCAGGATTGACTTGTGACCTTTGTCTATCTGGATCACTGTTTTGAGGCAATTACATGTTAAGCTTTCTGAGGATATTCAGATGCTTTGTTGCACGTTAAATTGTAGCTCATATACACATACAAAAGAATAAGCTGCCAGGAGCTGCTGATACTTCTTTCATTTTAATAGCTAGTCACATTACTTCTCTCTTCCTCTTTTTTTTTTTTTTTTTTCCCCACCTGTTTTTTTTTTAATCTGTTTTTAGAGCAGCTTCATATTCCTGTTTGGACTAGTCTCACCTTGCAGCAAAATATTGTGGCGCAGGCAGTCAGTCCTCTAGTCTCAAATCATCTGAGCTCCTCACATTTATCAGTCACCCTGCTTCAGGCTCCTTAGATCCATCTTTTGTTATAGGTGTGAGTCTGGGGTAGGCTCTGCATTTCAACAAGATGGCTGCATACTGAAATAGGCACCACTGCTTAGGTTTCTACTGCTAGCTAGGTGGCAGAACTTAAGCTGTTGCAGCTTTGTTTGTTTGTTTGTTTGTTTTTGTTTTTTTTTTCCAAAGGGGAAAAAATTAGCCAAGTTACAGGTATGGTAAGCAGCTATTTATTTGAAAGCCACATTCATGTATATGTAAAAACTTCTTGATAAAAAAAAACTCATTCCAATGAGCCCCAGAGTGTAAAAAAAAGCTTGCTCCTATGAGCCCTACAGTGTAGGTCCTCATGATAAGGCTTAACTTTTAAGTAGGAGGGAATGTACTGTTTCCTGATGATGCAGACTATAGCCTACAGTGCAGACAGTGGGATTACCAGCTTATAGTAAAATATTTTATATTATTATTTTTATATTCTCTGCCTTTCCAGAAGTTGTAATGACTTTATGTTTAGAGCTCAAGGCCACAGGATTAGCTGATTGATTTATGAATTAGTACATTTTTCAAAGAAGTTAAGAACTACATAGCTTATTTAGGCCATATTAGTTCACACTGATTAGAAGCAGTCCAATGCCAACTATCTGACATACAGCTCTTTCTGTGATAGAATAGTACAAAGAATAAGATGATACATAGCTTTTCCTAATCAAGAACATCCCACCACCAGCAAGCAATGCTGCAATGGCATGACCTTACAGCCCACAACTGTTCCATTGTCACTGTCTGGTGGTAAGATTTGCCTTTTTTTTTTCTTTTTTTTTTTTAAATGTTAACTGTGTCTAAGGTTTGTAGTGCTCAGGGAGAGAGTGTCCAGTGATAGCCATCATTCTTGTTTTTAACCTGTATCATATGAGATCAGGGAAGGCAGCACAGTTGGTCTACCAAACAGTAATATTGGTAGATTTCTGAAAGAATGGCATCATGTCACAAAATTTTCATCACTGCTCTTGTCATTAAATGAATCTTGTTTCACTGTTGCTGTCAAAAATGGTGAGCTTGTACAGATAACAACAGGGACTGCTGGAAGGTGCAACAACTGTTATTTGGCTAATGACTCACTTAATAGGAGTGTCTCCGAACTTAGAAATAGGCCTGAAAATCCTCTACCTTTCAAGAAAGATGGTGAAAAGGGTGAGACGGTGGTGAGGGACAACAGGAAAACAAACAAACAAACAAAAACCCTAAAAAACAGCTTTTTATTTGTTTGCTTTGTTTTCTATTGCTGTAAGAAGATTGTAGCAACTCTTTTAACTCCCCTTCAAACTGTGAAGCAGTAATTTCATTCATGTTCCCCATCCCTAAAATCTAGCTCTTGATCAGAACTGTTATTTATGTCCCACACCTCCCTCTGGGACATAAAAAAAACCACAAAAACACCAACCAGCAAACAAACAAGGAAACAAAAGCTCATCTAAAATAAAATAAAATAAAGCAGCTTTACACCCTCTATATGTTCCAGGCAATACATATTTTTTAGTCTCAAAGGTATGCCTTGATTGTGCAAATCTCTACTTATGAAAACACTCTTCATCTTATCATACATTTGCAATTATATAACAGAATTATTTGTTTATCATTATGTACTAGAAAATGCAAACGTATCGTATTGAACCTGCTTTGGCAGGGGGGTTGGACTCGATGATCTCTGGAGGTCCCTTCCAACCCCTACGATTCTGTGATTGTGTAGTTAAGGTACTACCGTGGAAGTATAGCAGGCTTGCCTCATAGTCTGTAAAAGGTGTAAGCAGCCTGCCTGGTCACTGAAGCCACTTGCTAATTAGGACTATGTCGTTTTTGGGAGGAGCTGCAGTGTGTTTCTCAATTTAATCTTTGTATCAGTGAGTAATAGAATTGTAGATACAAAAAAACAGCTTTGTACCTTAGCTGTTCTTTGGTCAGGTTTGATTCTACATATTTCCTCTCTGTATTTTGGTAGCAAACAAGATCTATGATTAATTAAAAATGTAATGTTCCTGTACTGAAAATTAACGGTGTTGACTTTAACAAGGCTAGTTTAAATTGCAAAATCTCAAACACATGTATATAATCTTACAGATTTCAAAGAGTCTGGCTTTTTTATAAAATAAAAGAACATACATCTGCATGTACAGTTATGCTTGCTTTCCCATCTGAAATAAAAGAAGTGCAATTAAAATTTGGCAAATAAATTTAACATATATAGATAATGTGATGGAAAGTATAGCAACAATAGCTGAATGGCAAAATCCCAGGCTACAGCAAACAAGAACGAGACTAAATGCAGCAGCTGTGGACACAGAAACAAAGGAAGAAAAACTTCTTACCTTTGGAAGGCCTTCAGTAGGCAGGGATCTCCAGCAAAATACCCTTACCCCCACTGTCAACCTTTCAATGAGGCCTGGGAAGGGGTGGATCCTAGCTCTACCCCTTCTGGTCACTCAGGTGTGTTGCATGCACCTGAGATCCCCTGAGTTGACCTGCCTTCCCACCAGGTACTCCATCACTTGTTCAGGCCATGACATCATTTCCACTAAACTGTCACTCATGAGAAATCAAAAAACTCTGTCCCTCATAACCTGAGCTATTTGAGCTGAGGTTGTTGAGAGATGCTGTGTTCAGCCACTTAAAGCAGCTAAATTGTACCACATTGCAAAAGTGATTGCATAACTAATGCAAGGATGATATTTGTTACTGCAGCAGAACTATTCACTTATAGCTCTCACAAATTCCGTAACAGCAGCTGATATTAATTATTTTTAGAAAAGGGCTGGTCTTGGAGAGCTGTTTGACATCTGTGTCATTCTTAGTTCAAAGTATTAATAATAATGGGTTTGTGAATAAAGTATTATTGACTTGGTGATACATATTACATTGCTTTTCAGGGCACAATCTCAAAGAGGGAAAAAGAACACAGAAATATCTCCTTGTTTTAGAACACAAATACATAAATTTTAATCTGAGAAAAATACAAAATGAAACCATGTACAAGTTATGTACAAACCTTTTTTACAGGACAATATATTTATCACTGGATATTTATTACATATGACAAAGTCAGGTAGATCATTTCTGAGCACCAGCATTTGTTCTCTCTCATAAATCCATAATGACAAAAAGTAAAATGATGAAGTCATACTCCTTTTTCTTGATGAACTTTCTTGTAAATTGATAGCTGGCTCACAGAGTATTCCCCCCTATGCCCACCCCTAAACTATAACTAAATAGATGCAGCATTAAAATATATTGTATGCATAAGTTTGTGTATTTATTTTCTGAAAGAAGAAATCAGCCTTGAACTCTGTGGAAATGCAAAAGTTAGAAATGCAAAAGTTATGGTTATATCCACTATTTTTGACTGAGTTTAGATTATTTGCATTGGTTAAGCATGTATGTCCCAAGAAAAACCATAGCAGAAGCAACATTTTTGAACATCTGCTTGAGACAACTTCCACTGACATTTTTGTGTCATTCCTTATAGTTATTGTCCAGTTAACAAAATGCTCATATGCCCAATTTTTGATTTCTCAAAAAGATATTTTTCTATTATATGCACTCAACTGCCTATATATTGTGTTGTTTACTGTTTTGTTTTGTTGGTTTTTTTTTTAAGTTATAAAGCTCTCCTCTAAATTGATTGAAGCAGTAAGAAGCTTTCTTTTAACCTCAGTGAGGCTCTAATTAGATACAGCGTTACTCTTTTTAGATTCTTAAGTTAGATATTACTGTTAATTAGATAAAAAAAAATATATATGTATTTCCTTTCTCCCCCCAACCCCATCCCTTCTCATTTGACAGTTAACAGTAGTACATCATTAGATAAAGCAGAGACATTAGACCAGCAGTCCTATCTATTGATTTCAGTGGAACTTACTTGGTTATATAGACTATTGAACACCATAGGCTATATAGTTTCAATGTGGCCATATGTTCTATAGTAGAGAAGATCTATGTGTGCAGGATAGCTGCATTAGTTATATAAATGTAGCTTTGATAAATGCTGGGGTAGAATTGTCCACACTATAGGCCCATGTAGGTTCCTAGGCAGTGGCCACAACTGAACAACTCCATTCCTTTCTTCATTTCCAATGGGCTGTACCGACACCTACTAATATTGCTCAGTAAAAAAATTCTACAGATTTTATGCCTTCTAACTGGATATTAAAAAACCTAGAAATGAAGCGTGCATTTGTAACAATTTTTAAAATTCTTGCTTAGCCTGGATTGATAAAACAATTTTATAAAAAATAAAAAGTATGTTCAAATGCTGGGGAGAATGATGGTTCACATGGCAGAGAGATGAGAACAAAAGAATGAATATCAAGAACTCTCCTTTCACCTGACATGGGTTGTGTTTTTTCTTTTTTTTCATGTGTCTGCCATTGCCACTGACAGATGTTTCCAGGCCATTATAACTCAGGGGAAGGATTTCTTTTTTCACTTTGTCCAGCTCTTCCCATTTCACACAGTTGCTTTAAGTAGATTTTAAACTTGAAATGAAAGTTGGAGCACACACACATTATTGATCCTGAAGATATTCACAATGATAACACCCTTAAAAATGAAATCCACCACACCTCAACTTTGTTATTTGCTCATTTCAAATACATTGGTATTCAAGAGCCATTATGAACATGCTTCATGGTGATAGCATGTGTTTGCTCTGTTTTCGGAGTCCATGTGAGTAGGCTGTAAAAGGGAAGTTGTTTACAAGTTTATGAATTAAATGGTGAGTGAACAGATAGTGAAAACAGACATGCAGAATTACCTATTTCTTAAGTTATTGCTTTTATCATGCATTAGTTTATGCATCCAGTTATTGCAGTACTGGCTAGACACAGTTCACAGATGCACACACATACAAAACCAAACAAAAATAGTCCCTGTGAATGAGAACACCTTCTTACTCTTTCCCTTCCTTTTCCTTCCCTATAAGGACTTCAAGAAATGACAATACTCCTACTTTGCCAAAAAAAAAAACCCACCTCACCAATAGCAACTACCTCTCCTTACTATCTGTCAAACTTTAATAAAAACTTCAAATGCTCTTGTTGCAGTGTCTCATTGCATATTACATACAAACTACATTTTCTCTTTTCTGTGTTTGGCCAATTACAGTTGCACTTTTTCCCATGCATTTTTGTTTGGTTTTTTTGCTTTTTTTTTTTTTTTTTTTTTTTAATAAATGAAAAATGGGGGAAAAAAGAGATTTAGTGTGGCCTAAACTTTGTACAGCCGCATCTACTGCAGCAGCCTGTAAGCTGGTGAATGCTTGGCACCTTTTTTCAGAAATCTGTGGGCTCAGTAAGGGCTTCATCACTGTTAATTTTATGGTATTCACCTTGAATAAGTAATAATAAGCTTCTTTTCCCATCAAACATAAATAGGGAATAGCTATGAGCTAAGAATGCTCTGGGTTTCACTGACACACTCTCACTCCTTGTCCCCATGCTCCTGTCTTTTGGACTAGCAGGGCTTGCAGAGTCTCTGTATACCATAGGCAGAATAATGACCTTGTCCATGTACTTGTAGTACATAATGATACCCTGGACAAAGAAGCTTGTACTTTGAGCCATATGACCAGAGCTGTTGAGTTGAAAAAACAAAAGCTGTCAACATAGGGGTGACATTTTTGGAAAATCTTTGTAACATTCAAGGAAATGGATGAATCATTTCTTCTATAATTGAATTCTCTGTATTTTCTATAAGCGTTTTCCTTTTTTTCAAAAAATATATTGTGTACCCATCACCTTACAAGCAACAGTAAAACAGTCACATTGAGGTCTTTAGCATCACATTTAGGTTCTAAACATCTTTTTTCCACATTCATGTTTGTTGTGCTTGTATGTTGGAGGATATGCATGGTGCTTTGCCCAAAGCTTTGGGTGCTGAATTAAAATACCAGACAATAGACAGAGCCCTGTAGGCTTGCAGGCCATATGCAAGCAGGTGAGCATGTGCATGTGTGAGAAGGGGTCAGTACTGTGCTGTCACTGCAACACCAGACAATTGCCAACCAACATACAGATTCTCTTTGCTCAAAACAGGCAAGACTGGTAGGCACAAGCTCTCCATACGCTAGCTCATAAATAACAAATTTCCTTTCACTTTGCGTATGTCTTCTCCTCACCCCTCCATAAAACATAATGCCATGCTTCTCGTGATGATTCTGGCTGGTAGCAAAGGCTAAGACAAACCCTTAATCTGTGTGCATGTATCTATACTTGGATATATATGTCAACACATATATGTCAATACATATGCGAACACACATTCACATGTGCACACACAATCCAGTACCTGATTTAAGAAAAATTGTTTAGCCTGGATTGATCTTGCATGCAACTAATGAGAAAGTTAAAATCCAATTTTTTCTCTTCTCATTTGACAGAAGGTAAGAAATATTTAAGAGGTTCAAAAATTTATTTCTCTATCAATCATCATGTTCCCTGTCACCTACTACGTGGGCCACTTTTCCAGCCACTTGCCTTAATGTAATATATGATATTTCAAAGCATTGGTGCTGACCTTATTGTGGTGTTTAATGGCTCTAAGCAAAAGATTTCCACTGGACTTCCACTTATTTTCCACTTACACCTCCCTCCATCTAATTCCCAGAAACCAGTCCTGAGTCTCTGATCACCAAGAAGAGGAGAAAATAAAGATCAATTATTACTCTTAGGCTTTCCACAAATGGGAAGTGTAAATAGCGTACTTATACCTGTATTTCTCTGTTTCTTGCTTTTTGTTTATTGATCTGTCTTCCTACCTTTACATATAGAGTGATCAGAGCTTGTCCTTTAGTTGTGTACAGATGGCAGCATGGCATTTTGATGTATGACAGTTAAACTGGACAGACGTCTAAACCTTAGTGATGTAGGACTATTGTGTTTGATTCATTAGTGCTTATTATAATTTGAGTACTCACTTCTGAAGGAAGGATATTCAGAAATGGCACCATCTATGATAATGTACACATACAATTAAACAGCAGTCTTCTAAAAAAAGATAATTTGTGTACAGATGTGAAACCAAACATACATTTCAGAAATTCTCCCGTATGGAGGACCAGCTTTTTTTCACTGTGGTTAGTATGAATGCAGTTCATAAATGAAAAAGGAGCACTGACTTCAAAGTAAAGGCTTAATGTGACCCAACACAGAAACTGGTTGCAGATTACAGCATGTTAATAGCTCAAGTAGCAGAGATTGGAAGAACTCACCAGAATTGTCTTTTGTTTAGGGAATGTGAAATATGATAAGCACAGTCTAAATAATTGTAACGAAAAACTGCTTAAATTGTTTTGTTTCTTTGCAGGAGAGTGAAATATCCTAAACAATCCAATTTTACATATACTGTATAACAATTCCTGTTGTTTTTGTTTAAATAACTACTCTACAAAATGTAACAACAAAGTAATCACAGTCCAAGAAGTCACTCCAGACTAAAGCCTGTTAGGTGGTAGTGTGGCTATATTTGTACTGCAGCCAGTGGACAAACATTGAAGCTGAGATAGTTTAGCTTAAATGTTGGATTATATAGTGGACATAATTGTTTTCACAATAAATTAGTATCATCTGCTTTTTATTTGTTTGATTCACTGATACTTCTCTAAAGATAAAAATACCACGGTGTGTTTTATTGTGGTATTTCACAGTTCTGCAAAATTACAAAGCCTCAAGTTGACTTGCACAATGGAAATCTGCTTTTCCTGATAATTGGGTCCTAGGTTTTTGTTTTAATCCTCAGTAGCACAGTCCTATTTTTTTTTAATTTTTAATTTTTAATTATTCACACAGTCGTGTCAGAAGTTGCTAATCTGAGATATAGAGAGTATTACTGAATCATTTAGAACATCAAATGCTTGGGTGAATAGATACTGCAGCACAGATATGAAACATCACATCTTTGTCTGATGGCTATAAAGCTTGTTGGCAACTTTGTGAAACTGCTGGCACAAAAGGCACCTGTCAAAGGCCTTTTGTAAGTTAACATTATAGATACATTCATTGCTTTTACTTTGATTTGGTTATTTCTGTACTTTTGTATCTGGTATCCCAGCAAAGTAAAATGAAAGGAAGAAATAAAGGAGGGGAAAAAATGTTAAAATATGATGTTGCTTGGTACAAGAGTCAACTGATAACATTATGTTGAGAGATTGTGAAACTGAAGCTAAGCCAGATGTTTCTATTCTGACCTGAACTCATCGAAGGAATCTCAGTGTGCCTCCCACTGAGGTATGTGCTATTACCAAAGGTCTGGAGATAAAGCTCATGGCTGATCAGGACAGATATGGGACCATCAGCAATTCTGAAGTAAGAAAACAACAAAATATGATCGATGAGAAGGCATATGCCTTATGAGTTCATGCACTGTTTATGCACCCTGCCTTAAAGCACTGTAATAGGTGGCAAAAGAAGAGGAACTGCCTGGAATTGCCAACAGCTGATGGCCAACAGGCAGCACAGAATTGTCACATTTGCCATTTATAACAAGTGCTATCTGAGAGCACCTTGCCATGTCCCTAGCTCAGGATGGTGTTTGCTATGCTTGGTGTCACAGAAGACGCACGCCTTCTGCAGGGATTGCTCAGTGTGGGGTGGCTGGACCTGACCATGGCCATGGAGTTGAGCTATGTATGGTAATAAAACAAAGGACTTCTCAACAGAATGTTACACATACAAAAATATGACTTTCAACTTTGAAAATAAATAAGTTCAGTTTATTAAGAGCTGGTGTCAATGCTGAACAAAATACACATCCTCCAGTAAAGAAACATGTACGTGAACTATTTTTTTTCTGTTTTTTTTTTTTTTTTTTTTTTTTTTTGATTTACTAAAATACAAGTTGGACCTTTATTTATTTATTTTTAAATGTATTTTTTGTCTCCCTTAGTTAAATGTCTTTATTACTGTGACCATCATTCTCCTTTATGCCAAAGACTGAGGTGTGGTTGTTTTTCTAATATTTCTTAGGAGTCTGGCCACATATGCAATTTTTTTAAGGGAAAATACTTGACAATGAAAAAAAAGAAAAAGAAAAAATATATTTTTTCTAATAAATAAAAATAATTTAAAATGCTAGAGGCTATACATGACTAGTTCTGATTATGTTCATTTATAAATGAAATAGTTTCCAAAATATGTGGAAGCAATATTAAAGGCAGACAAACAAAGATCTGTCTACTTTATTTTTCCATTACACTTGCCCTTCGTAACTTCTCCATCAGTGGTTCAGCATGTAAGAGGAATAAATGTCACATCACCATTCATGAAGTTTGTCAGGCTTTAAAAAAATAGTTCTGGCCTCGGAGTCAACATTCATCTTCAACTTCTCTGATTGGTGGTATCAAGCTGCTTGTCGATTTGTATTGATTGATCTGATTGGCCATGTGGGTGCTCATGGGCTTGATTTGAATGTTTCTGGGATAGGCATTATCCGGCTCATCTGTAAACCATTTCTTTTCTGCTAAGAAGCAAAATGGGTAGAGACAGAATAAGGAGGGAAAATAAGAATTTTAATTAGTGAAGCACGCAGAAGCAAAAACACCAAAAAAAAGAGGGGGGGGAGCAGTCAGTAAAGTTTATAGAGAAAAGGCAATCAATAGAAAGTGACTTTGACTAATTAATAGCGATACAGTGCATTAGATTAATACCTCTGAAAATAGTCTTTATGGATGGAGCATGACACATTTGCACATTTGATAGAAGTTAAACAAAACTGACAGTTTGCTTGTTGTGAGAGTTCTTTTTGTTTTCATGCTCAAGTGAATGCCCTCTGATTCATTTATTGAAAAAAAATAATTACAATAAGTACAAATAAAAGGCTAAACTGAGAAGCCAGGGAGAGCAGGTGGGGTAAAGGTTGTGCAGAAGAGAGCTTGTGAGTCCTATACAGAGAAGTACCCCAAAAGTTGGGGGGCTTCTCTGTCCTGTTTCAGCCTGGAGGTGTTCACTCTCATGCAGAGGAAGACCTGAAGGACATCTCACAGATCCTGGTGCCAGAGGACATGGCTTGGGTTTGACATGGTTACTGAGCAGCCCGGCTGTGGGTTTTTGCCCTGTACAGGGGGATGCAATCTACCTGGTGCTGCAGGTGGTAAAGGCTCAATCCTGAACAGATTAGTTGTGATACATGACAGCAAGGCAAGGGAAGCAAGGGTTTACTTAGATATTAGTGGGGCCACCAGCCCTTCGGTATGTTTGCGCAGAGCCTGTTTCCATCATCATGGGAATTTTATGGCACTGCTCTGGGGTAGGCTGGGAGGAAGGAGAAATTATAACATTGCAGCCACTCCCTCACTGCACAGGATTATGGCCGCTGTTCTGCATTGCTCATAATGCAGGTATGTA
Organism: Centrocercus urophasianus; assembly: GCF_019232065.1. Lineage (NCBI taxonomy): Eukaryota > Metazoa > Chordata > Aves > Galliformes > Phasianidae > Centrocercus > Centrocercus urophasianus. Next base: position 21,668,079 of record NW_024884722.1, read on the forward strand.
CAAAAGCTTCACAAAATTCACAAAACAAAGAAAGGATTTCCTTAAGCCAGTGCTAACACTGGTGTCATTCCTTAATGGCAGGTATGTAGCTTTGCAGGATACCTAAGTACTTTGAGTACTTAAAGACTCCTCATCATCATGCAATTTATGGTCATCAGGTGCTTGTTCTTTAACACATTGTGAGCAGGGTTTTCCTTCACCCATCTCTCTTTCTCTCTTTATCCAGTTTCCAGAGGTGGGTATGCAATGAGTTCAAATGATGCTGGGGATAGGATTCTGCAGCTGTGGCATTTTCATTGTTACATGCCATGTTCAATGTATGCTACATCAGAGTGGCTGTGCTTACATTTATGCAATACTTCTCATCCCTGTGGGAAACTCAGAATGCTTTGGCAGCTTCACTGTCTCACTACGTAATACAAACTAGCACTTCAGCTTACCCCTGAAATGCTGCTATCTCAGGGCTCAAATCAGGGAAAGAGAGGGGTGCTCCTTTATTTAAAAAATAAAAAAATAAAAAAATAATTCATCTCAGACCAAGCTCAGGAGGCAGAGCTTAGAACAGAAATTGGAAGAGCAGAAAGAGAGACAACTATCCAGGCAAAGATGTGTAAAAATAAGCAACTAGCTGTGAAGTTAGGGCTCTGAAGAAGGGGATTAATTTCCAGAGTCCCTTTACTCAGTCACTTTTACCTGCTGTGGATTTTAAGCATCTACTTATGACACTCCAACCCCAGCAACCAACCCCTAACTCAGGAAAGCTAATCCATTATTTTTACTGACATATTTGTTATATGTGCTTATGCATTTATAATAATTTTAAAAAACTATAGAAAGGAGTAGTATCATCATTATTTGATGGGGATTACTGAAATAGAATGACTGCACTGGTTTTCCTGTCATTATTAAAAATATGATTTTCTTTTTTGGGAAATATGACTCATTTTGGATGAAGGTAAATATTTTCCTACCTGCTTAAAGTTGCCTGAGTCTGAGCAATGTTTTCTTTCCCATGTCTCTCTCTCTCTCTTACCTATTATAATTAAGTTCCCTTTGATTTGAACAGATTGGACGATAGGAATTCATAATGTTACATCCTGCACACTGAAGCTAACTGATTAAGTGCTCTAAATTATTCTTCCTGACAGAATGATAAAGTTACAATCTGTTTAGAGATGATCTACAGCTTGCCAGACTCCTACTGCTTCTTTCTACATTCATTTATCTTTTTGTCAAGCAGTTTAAAAAAAAAAAAAAAAAAAAAAAAAAAAAAGCCTCAATTCCATAGATCTTTTAAAGTCATCAGAACATCTGAATTATTAATGAGACTTTAAGGGAATGGCTCCTGATGGGAGCTGGTTTAAGAAAGGTTGTAGGAAAAAAAATCTAGGAATGTGTACACATCAAAATAATTTCAGCTCCATTTAAAAAACCATTTAGTTCAAGTGTGACACATGAACCATTATGCATTTGTGAAAACCAATTTTATGTGATCTACGATTAAACTAACCTTTCAGAGAGGTGTAAAGTGTGATGGTTATCATGTTTTAAAAGCCTTGCAAGATCACATAAACAATTTCAAACTAACAGTTTTCTAATGGTTTGTGTTTAAAATGATTTTGAGGCAAGTTAAGCACTGTGAACTTTTATCTCTAGCTTCTTTTTGAACATACAGTACACAAATTTTCCTTACAAACAGAACTTGCTGCAAATTCATGCAATCTCAGAGCAAGAAGGGAAAGAACTGTGCTGGTGCTAAGGATGAGCAGCAGCATGCTGTTCAGCAGCAAGTGAAAAGCACTTGCTTTGCCCCTGCTTTCCCTGGAACTGCAGAACAAGATAATTATATGTTAATCTTTACAATAAAACTCATGTCCAGGGAGCCGATCTTTAGAAACTGACACCATCAAGTCTCCTCATGCCTTCACCCGGCAAGTAATAAATACAGGAGATAATTAGTAAATGCAGAAACCTGTAGATTATTTTCTTTGACTTCTTTTGCTTTTTAAATTTCTTTTTGCGAGCACTGAAACCTTAATCCAGGCATTACCATCTACTGCATCAGTGCTTAAACCCGGTTTTTCATTTCTCCTGTCCTTCTTCTACTGTCCAAATTGTCTTTAATAACATAATGATGAAACTGCTGTGGAAGTCCATTACTCACTATACTTACCTTTGAAATGGGAGGAGTGACTTTCTCCATCTTTCCATCTGATGTATTCTGCTCCCAGTTACTAAATATTCTTCTTGAATCCCTTACACACTTTTAAGTCTTTTTTGTAATGTTTACAGTGTTAGCACAGATCTTTACACATCTTACAAAAACACTTTTTCCTTAAAAGTCTAGACTTTTTTTTTTTTAATCAAGACTTCAGTTATTGATTTATCCACCAGAATGTGGGTAGTCCTCTGTTGCGTCCTGTCTGTTTCTCTCCTTTTTGGCACATGCATACTGATCCTAACCATAGGTTACAGTGGGAACAAGCCTAGTTTTCAATGGTTTTTTTGTTGTTGAATTTTTTTTTTTTATTATTTTTTTTTTTAAATAAAAGCTCTTTAAGAGAGATACAAATCCTTCTACCCTATTTGATGGATTTCCTTTTGACACCATCAGTTGAGAGACTTTGGAATGTCTAAGTAACTTCAAAAGTATCACAAAGCAGAAAACAATCACCTTCTTCTCAGACATACACTTGTATTTGTTATGGGTTGTCAGCACCCAATTGCATTCATGGAGGTCTTAAGGGCTTGCATCACAAAAAAATAAATAAGTACTAATAACTTGTGTAAGACTTCCTTGAAGCATAAATCAAAAATTAAAAACAAAAGATTAGTTCAATACATCTATAACAATCTCACAGTTCTCTCAAACAGCTGTTTTTTTTTTTCCCTGTCTTTAAAAATTCTGGCCTGAGTAACCACATTTGAATAAATGTCACTGTGAAAAACCTTCTGAATAGGGCAGAGGTGAAGAAAGTACCAGCTATAGATGATGCTAAATTTTACTGAGTCTGTATTCTCACCGTAATCCCAGATTACCTTACAGTTGTTTAAAAAAGGATTCGTATTTTTTTATTTCGTGACATCAGTTTCAAATGAGGCTGAAAGGGATGCATTTGGGTTGTCCCACAAATTACTCACTTGTTCAAAATTAAGCCAAAAATTCTGCTGCACAATTTCTTCCTTTATTAGAAAAATAAAAGTTTCTCCACCTACTTTAAAAGTCTTGTTTGGCAGATGAATATTTTATATGAGGTAGGTAGGAAGTAATTTGCAGGAAAAGAGAAGGAAAAAATTATTCTTGCTCCCTGTCAAAGCCTTTAGCTTGGTCCTAGGCAGCTAAAATTTTGGGACTTGCTTTTGTTGATTTTTTTGCTTTTTTAGGTTGCAAAACAAATTCTACCTTTGAGATTGGAAAATGTCTGACTCCACCAGTGGGAGCTCATGCCAAATATCTTGTAGGTGTGCCAGGTGCCAGATCCTCTACAATTAATGACCAGCCTTCCAATTTCATCAGTATATCCACGTCAGAATATCTTCATCTCTTCAATAAACAACTGTTGGACTGTATGACTATATTTAATGTGAAAATTGAATGGAATAACTGAAAGTAAGAACTAATTCTGCAGACTTAAGATCAGAAGACAGAAGAAAATTAAATTTTAGAATGATCAAAAGAATTTAGATTTTCACCCATATTAGGCATTCTTCTTTTGCTCACAAAGAAGACAAATTGTTTCTGTAATGCAGACTGTTAATATGTCTCCTATTTGAGCTGCACATTTACTATTTTTTTAATAAAATCATTATTATTCAGTAGGTGACAACTGGCTTCATATTAACACCCTTCCTTCCTCTACTAAATGGAAACCAGATAAAACATTAATGGGAATGCATTTTGGTGTCAAAACCATTAACATTCTTCCAAAATGCATAACTGTTCTCCATTATCTTCAGTTAATATTGCCAACATAAAAAGATGCTCATGAACATACATAAGGGATGGGAGAGAAAAGAGGGGAAGAAAGGAGCTGGAATGAGGAATGAGAAATTAATGTCTGCACCAGGATAGGCATCTTCATTGAGTAGGAACCTGGATGTTTATAAGAGGACACGTGCAATTAGAAAGGCAAGCTGATGAGAGGATAAAAATAAAACAGGGTTGAGCAACAGCAGCAGCAGCAGCAGCAGCCAGTTTTACTTCTGGATTGGAGGGAAAAATAAAGGCAAAAAAAAACCAAACAACAACCAAACAAAGAAACAAACAAACCAGTAACTGAATAAAGTTTTTAACTACTTTTTTGTTTAATTCCACAAGTTTTCACAAGGACAAAGTTATAGAAGGAAACCCACAGCAGTTGCTAGGTCATGCAGAACCATTAATTGTCATACCTTGGCCCATTCTATTCATCCTTGTTGCACTTTAGAAAAAGAAGTAAGCTATGTAAGTTTTACAATGCTTTTAAATTGTCATATTTCCTGTAGAGCACTTTAACTGGCACATCCTTGTAGAAATAAATATTCTCAGGGCAAAACACGGTAACTTTCTTTGCAAAAAGAAAAACATGAATTTGTCTTTATGATCAAAAGCAACTGTAATATATTGATTTGTAGGTGAGCAACCAAAATTTGCAACATATTTCACTGACAGGACTCACAGCTGCATTTGAATGCACACACACATATATACTGTATTCCAATTGTTATGCTTAATACTGTGCAGTGGCTCTCTGTAGCCCACTTATATGGTTACAGGTTTTGTCAGTAAAAGTGCTTGGCTTCATTGTCAATTCACACAGCAAGCAAATCTTCAAAATTACCATGCTTGGGGAAGGGGAAGGTAAAAAACAACACTAACCATAAAAGCACCTTGTCTGGGTTGGCAGATGCAATGCTAATCACTCCCATAATCAAGTTGTTTTTTTTTTTTTCTCTCTCTGCATGCTTTCTTGCTGGGTAGACAATGAAGGTGTTACAAGTTTCCAGCCTTCCTACCCATCACCCAGGGAACTTCTTCACACAGCCTAGAACTATTTCTAGATTTCAGAAGGTTGGCATTTGAAATTTAAAAATAAGCCTCAAGTACCATTTTTGTGGCTCCCTAGGATAGGTTTATTTCCTCTACTTTATGTAACTTCTTGCAACAAGCTGTTTGGCTGGGTGAGTCATTGGTGAGAATACACAAGTGCCTAGAACATGATGCCTCAGTACAGTGTTTGTTTCCACCCCAGCTCTCTTGTTCTGCTCATTCATTAGCCATTTTGGCACAGCATCTTTTCTTCCCAAATGGGAAGGAAGCTCACAGATCTTAAAGGCACTCAGTTGTCCTCCCACGTATTCCTGCTTACCATGTACTGGCACACCTGCTGAAAAGAACTGGCTAAAACATGGCTTGGGATTTCTGGAGGATCTTTGCAAATTAGGACTCTCATTGGAAGATTTATACCACCACTCTACCTTTGAAAAGTTAAACTACCATCTGGGGAAAGGAATAAAGTCCCCTGGGAACTGATACTTAAGCATAGAAAAATGCTTGCTCTTTTCTGAACATTATTTATTCTGTACATAAGGTGACTAATTCACCTTTTAAAGACGTAAAAGTCCCAGCAAGGCAATTTTTAATGACTTACATCCAATATTTATGATACATATGGCTTTTTATCCCAAATGTCAAAAGTGAAAGAAAATATAGCTATTCATGTGGCAGTATAAATAGACAGAATAATAATTTAATATGCAATTAGACTCTTTCTAAACTTAAATTAAACGATTGGAGTTTTACAACTCTATGCCCAGACAACGTCAATGTTAAAGGGAAAAAAAACACTAACTCCAAAATGCTAGTATTTTAGAGAAAGTCTTCAAAGAAGCAGAAAAGTCCCTGATGTTGCTTTGGTATACAGCAGGTACTTAACAATAACCTATACAAAGAGCACAAGTGCTATATAATTTAAGCTTAGCTAGTGAAAAAGCAGTAGGTGTGCTATTGTTTTTGTGGGCTTTTTTTTTTTTTTTTTTTTTGGCAATAGGTGAATTTCATAAGCTTCATATAAATGTATCAACTCCTGTAGATGCAGTTATAAAAACCTACTGCAAAATACATCAACACTTCTGCACTAAATGACTTTTTTTTGTGTAAGTCTAACACCAAAAACAAGTGTTCATGTTAAATATAATCTATTTTCTGATATCTAGGTAACTGCAGTGAGTTATTTATGTTTTCAGTGTGCCTATTGGTTTTAGATTTTTTTCTCCCCTAGTATTATAAATAACTTTTGGTCCGTCTGCTTTGTTGCTGTTGTGCTTAAGGGTTTTATGGTGGTGAAATAAAAATGACAACCACATGCACACTGTCATACATATGCAAAATATGTGTACAAAAAGGGAGAGCTCCATGGGAAAACAGGGAACATTACTGTTGGAAACATTAATTGGGGAGAATGGGTGGTGAATGCAAGTTTCACACACAGTGGGAGCAGATACACATATCAAAGTCTATCTTCCTGCACATACTTCTGTTTTTCCCGGGAATCCCTGGTCTTGGTGCGGTTCGGTCGGTTTGCTGTTGATGGGATGGAGTGAGCTGATGAACTCTTCTTGCTGGAAGAATAGGAGGAATGGGAGGAATGAGAAAGACTGGCCCGGGATTGGCCAGCGTTGTGGTCGAACTGCATCAAACAGAAGATCAAGTCTGTCGGCACAAGCTCAAACTCATACGGTGGGTTTGTGATAACATAACTGCAAAGAAAGAGGGAAGAATGTTTAGATTTCAACCAAAAATTTCCTCTAGAGATGGACATCCCATGAACATTTATAAAGATTTCTGTTTCTTGAATGTGTACATGATTACAGTTCACATAATACTACACTTCTTTCAATGCCATCTTATGTCAGATATCACTCTGAAAGTTTGCTTAGTGGAACAGACATGACTTAGTAGGATGTTCTCCAAGGAAGCCACATCATGATTTTTCTGAGAGCACAGCATACAGCTTATCCTCCTTTCTCTAGCTGCTTTGGAATGCATTGCCTCTAGTAAACTGATACAAAAAACAATATACCTACCAGAAACGACACTTAAAGCTGGATTTTACTTAAATATAATATAATAGTATCAACTGTTGCTCGTATTATCACTACACATAAAACAGGTTAGGAAAAATAAGTAAAGTTAATTCCTTTTTTCATTTCACCTTTGTGGTCAGTTTCATGACCACAGTTTCATGACAAAGAAAAATACAAGGATCCATATTGATAAATATACATATGCAGGCCTGAAATAAAAACTTTGTCAACCTCAATGATCCCCCACCTGCAACCAAACCTCTTTCAAAGACAGTAAAGGCTGTTAGATCTTACTGCTAAAATCTTTCATGTGTATAAATGCATTGTATTTGAACAAGGCAATAGGAACTTTCTTTATAAGAAAGGAACGAGCAAGAATTCTGAAACACACAAATTCTTTTCAAATTCAATGTTAGCAAGATATCTGGTTTAACTGCTTCAGAGACTATAGTCACTTATTAATTCAACTAATAATCCCAAATAAAGCAAGTACAGAGTAAATCTAAACTGAAAATCATTTTTCTAAACATTCCATCAAAATCGTTATGGATGAAACCACTTCAGTGGGATGCAGTGTTGCTTATTGTTTATTGCCATGTCTAGCCAATGCTTTTTGTAAAGAATGAAATAGTAATGGATGGCATACTTATAATAGTTCTGATGTGGGTTTATGTGCATATTTCTAGTGGGTGCACATTTCAAGTAAGCTGCCAAATAGCCTTTGGGTTGCAAAGATTGAAATGTATCCATTCTGTTCAAAAGTACTGAGTTCAGCCTCAGTTTTACCATAGTTAAAATGCAGCCTATTAACAGAGGAATCTACATTTATGGGAGGAAATGGTGATTATATAAAACCTATGACTTCAATTCCCTAAACTGTTACCACAAAGTATTCAAAGATTTAGCTTTTGCTGCAAAATTATAAAAAAAAAATAGGAGAAATCTACTTATTTAGATTTCTTACAGGCATTAGGATATCCTCATCCAGAAGTATGAAGAACAGTGAGAGATGTTCTAAGATCACACTTACCGTTTAGTGCATTGGCTGGGAGTACTTAGATGAGCATCCCTTAATCGATAAATTCCAAAGCAAAGCATATTATATGTTTTCAGTGCTTTACAAAATAGATCTCCATAACAGCCTCCATCCTAGGAAAGGAAAAAAAGAAAAAAGAAACACTGTTGCTGTTTTTTTTTTTTTTTTTTCCCTCTTTTCTTATTTAAAACCGTGACACAGAAGTAGATTTTCAGTAGGAGTTTGTACCAAAATGACAATGTATAGACTGCCTGTTTGTGTCACAAATGAGAATCTTTTATCAAAGCAAATGAATAAACTAAATGTTTTACTTCAAATAAGTAATTACTTCAAGTGACCATTATTTTGGAGAGCCTAGATCCATGCAAAGTTACTAAACTGGCAAAAGTTAATGATCTGTTTTAAGATGGAAATGCAAATTTTGGTATTAAAGAATGCATAATTCTACAAATTACATAAATTATAGTTTTAAAATTGTCAGTATTTGTGACCCTTTTAGGCAGCAGCCATGTTATCATCTTGACAAACTCACTGAGGAGAGCAACCAAAACAAGGGATCTGAAGAGTTAAATAATTACATATCTCCCACTTTAAAATAGTGATGATAAGTATGCCTATTTCATAAGCAGTATAAAATTATTGCCTTGAGTAGCAAAAGCATTAATTTATATTTGATAATTTGTATATTTAAAATGTTGATTCTTAAGTAATGGTGAGTGTTCAGTACATTCAGTGTTCATTGACACAATGCAGTTGAAGATCTGGCAAAGCAGCAGTTGGACTGGTATTTTTCATTTTATTTGATTCTGAGTGCCCATATGTTTTGATGAGCTACTAGTCTCAACTATGAATGGAGCTTTACAGGTATTGACAGGTTTTTTACTTCCATCTGTGTGCTCTCATTGGCTTTAATTTTTAATCTGGTGTTTCTCAAGAAGAGTACAAGATTTGGCCCAGAAAACATTTTTAAATACTACTTTATCCAAGCATGCCATTTTTTTTAAATGTTCTACTTTAAAATTTTAATTTTCCTCTTAGGATAGTTGAGTGAAAGTGTCAGAAAACTAGGATTTCACAAGTATTTTAGTCCATTCAGAAAGCAAACAAACAAACAAACAAAAAAACATTATAGTTTTGTTTGCCAGACAATAAGTGTATTAGAAGAAATTAAAGCTCTATGCAGAGACTAAAAAAACTCATCAAAACCCAATAAGGGTACAGGTTTTTTCATATATAGACTGGATTATTAGCAGGATGGTTATTTTCTCCAAGTCAGCTCATGAATATCTTTAAATGAGTAAGAAGAGCCATAGGACTTTTCACTCTGCTTGAAATACTCAGGAAAGTAGACTAGCAAGTCATATAACATCTTAAAAAGAATAAGAGCAAACCTGACACCCCACGTATTAAAGTGTCAAGCCATCTAAAAGCTTTATTATTTCAAACTAACTAACAGAAATCATGCACTACGATAGATTTTTAATTCACTCCTACAGAAAATAAATAGACCATACCAGCTTTGGTCCTACATGTGTCTCATGCTCTTACCCCTAAGTCTGCAAATGGCCCATCGTACAAAGCCAACTGAGCAACTCGACACCTGTCCCTGTTTGCAAGTGTCTGGGGCGTGCTGTAACCTCCTCTCAAGGCATTTTCCTCGGCAATCAGTGCTTCCAGCTCTGGTGTGGCTCCTCCTGTTACCAATGTCCGTATCAGTGTGAGGATATTGTCATTGAAGTATGTCTGCAGAGATAAAAGAAAGCTCTTTAAGCAAACACCATTAAAGTCACAACTGAAGACATCCAAATTACAACTTTTCTGGGTTTCTGCTGTTTAAAGTTCTTGGCTGTCTCTTCAAATAATTTTATATAGAAAGTGAAAAGACAGCAGCCTCCAATTACTCTATTTTCTTCTATCCCATTAGGCTTCTATACTAGATCCTTCCTTTTAAACACCAATTCTGGTTGATTTTTATTAAAGTACAAAAATTTGAATGATTTATGTTTCCTATAATTGGCGTTAGTAGTGATGCAATGACTGCTCTCCTTCTCATTGCCTTCATGTCTAATAATGGGCTTTAGGACATGTAATTGTAAAATTCAGACCACATTTAAAGCTTACACAGGCTAGATTGCCTTTTTACTCTTGTCACCAATTCGTTGGGGAGCTGCCTTTGTGCTGCAAATGTCATTACTTATTACTGTGGCTGGACTCTAGCAGTCTAACTGAGGTATTGTACTAAACATCTTATTACGAGACTTGACAGTGTTCAGACATAAGCATGTATCAATTAAACATCTTGAGTTCATTCCAGATAAATGTATGATGAGTTTGGGATCCTGGTGGTCCTTTTAAAAAACTCTAGGGTATAGGGTAAGTGTGGTTTATTAGGGAAGATTTACTCCACACTGACATTTTGCCAGCATCTGTATCATTGCTGGTCTGTCAGGCAAACAATGAGCATTTTAAATATTAATTTAATGCCAGATGAATGACTTTCAAGTTCACTTAAAAGTATACTAGTATAGTTCAGAGATACACAGTTAAGTATCTGCAGTGCAATGTACTGGGCAAAAAATAATGATCACCAGAAAAACAAGACACCATCATTTACAATGACACCAATGTCTGGGTTTTCAGAAGCTTTCCAAGTGCAGCATATGAAAAGAAAATGAGCTAACTGTAGTATACATGGGATTCACATTATTAGATTTATGACTTTTGTTGATTTTAGGACTTGGACCAAATGTAATCAGATAACATGAAAACGAATACTGCATTCTCAAACAATGCTTGTTGTGCAAAAACCTCAATAATACTTTTCATTGAAATTCATTCCTTTTCCAATATAATGCAATTGTTTGTAACACACAGTAAACTGAGGTACAGGTTGAAATGTTTTATTCTGAGATCAAAACACAGAACTGGCTCCCTATCCATGTTGCTTTGATATTCTTTCTTTGCATAATGAAACCTCAGTTCTATTGTTTACTTGAGCTGACAGATAAAACAGGAGAAAATGAATGCTATGTGGCAACATTTTTCACTGTTACATCGAAATTTCGTAACTTCAAGCTGCTTCTTTGCTTATTTACATAGGCATATATGCCATTCACCTGTTGACAAAAATTAAAATGAGAAGAAAATACTATTATTATCATGCAAAACCTAAACCAAATACTTGCATCATATCAGCTCCCATATATTTTAATTTAACCTCAGTATGGCAGTACATGTTTTTAAATACAAAGTGTACTGTGACGGTAGTCTGATACTAGCAGGAGGAATTCCTCTAAAACAACAGCTAATCTCAAACCAGCTCATACATGTGTGGATGAGATGTGTAATAATTCAAGGGTAACACAAACTTTTCTTAACATAAAGTAAAATCATTGTGACTCCTTGCAAGAAGGAAAGTCTGGAATGATTATATGATGCTTAATGGGAACTGCAGTGGTGACAGGTAAGACAATCAGGTATTAATGTTTATTTATTCTTCAGTTAATTACTTCTTACTTGATTTCATGGAGGTAAGAATCGGAGCTGCTTTCTTTTGGCAACTTGCTATACTTTTCCAGAAATAAGAAAATCTCAGAATCGACAGATCTGCATTAAGTTTGGTCTCTTTTCTTGGCCTTTGCCAGTGTATATTATTTATCAGGCAGAATTAAAACAATTAGCATAATTCCTTAGCTCCTGTAGTTTAATCAGCAATGTTTCTTGACACCAACTTCATATATATAAAGACATACACTGACAGATCTAGAGGTTGGAGACATTGTATAATAGAAACTGGAAAAGACCTATCAGTAAAAACATGCTTCTATATGGCATTTAAATCATACATGTTCACAGAATTTATTCAAAAATAATATTTTTAGTTTTACTGCTATGAATCAAGATGATATAGGGAGAAAAAGTAATACATGGTTCCACAGGTAGACTTTTTTTCAAGTCTGGTTAATAAGCTCATTACACTGTAGCCAAGTCTGACAAGTAATGTTCAGCTACTCTAAGAGTGAAAGTTGTTGATCTGTGTAAAATAACATTTTCATAGCTTGGTGACTTGGAGTGATTGGCAAAACATGCAAAAGTCTGAAGACATACTAAAGATTTTAATGCTCTTTAAGGAGATAGGTATAATTAGACCAAAATTTCCTGACTTATACCTCATTCTCTCTTTATTCTGTAATGGAAATCACAGCTTCTATAGCCAGAATCCAAGATTTAAACACATATAACCTTACATCATTTGCATTTTGTACTGTGCAAGTACACAGCTACCCTCAGTTACAGCTCACTAGAGAATGGTCTAGTAAAAAATTACAATGGGGCCACTTTGCTCATTGTACCATAGATCTCATATTAAACAGAGAAATGAGAGACAAATTTTAAGTGACGTATCAAGGCAGGCACCTGTCATAAAGTTATTAATAGGAATTAAATAAAATGAAAATGAAAATAAAAGTAAGTAAAGTAAAATAAAATAAAATTAACCTCCCCAATGTCCATTACAACTAAGAAAAGATGGGCCCAATTCTGACTTACATGCCAACCATGAGCAACTCTAAAAGCCATAAACTGCAATGAAACTGGTGCAAAAGGGAAAAGAATCCAGCCTATTGTCAACGTAGCAGAATGTTGTCATGCAACAAAGGCCTCCCACTGCTAGACAAATGTTAAGGCAAAGCTAAGATACTTATTAGCAAAGAAGGAAACATTAATTTTTGAACAACGGCTTAATTTGGGTTTCAGACCATGACTGATATGGATGTCACCATTTAATCAGATGGATGAGTGCAGCCAAATGATTGTTTTCTTCAATTTCTATCAATGAGTGTAAAGATTCCAGCTTTCAGGATGGATAGTGTTAGCACTGCAGATGACCAGAAACTGCCCACCTGCAACCAAGCAAGGATGGGTGAAAAGGAAGTGATAACTTGGCATCTTTTGCTAAATAGTGTTGCTTCTTCCCGTACTTTGATTTAACACTCCTCAGGAAAATCCTATCTTTGCTTTTGATTGTCACAAAAATCATACTCCCTTTACAACCTCTTGCCGGTTTGGAATTGGGGAACATTGATCTTCATGTTTGCCTTTCCAATCCAAATCATTCCTATGATTCTATGATTTCTATGATTATAACGCTGAAAAGCTGAACTAGCTGATATCCATTTCCTTTGGAATAATAATACACTGAAATTAATTTGAGAGTGATCTTGTACTTGCTCTGTGGGAGGGTCCATGGCCTGGATATGCCAGTACTTGTAAGGAAACACTCTACAGAATCACTTTGGAAAGGTGCTGCTGTACTTAAAGTACAACACGACATTCTTCAGTTATGGCAGTGAATTACTTTTCTTGGCTGTTAAATCATAGCTGAAAATATATTTGTTTGCTCCTGCCATTAACTTTAGCCTATAATGAACATCTGCATAGTGTCACTGTAATCAGCATCCACAGTGAGAATATGACACGGTACAGGCTAAATAAAGAAAAAAGAAAATGCATCATAGACACTAAAAGTGAGCAAATAACAAGGAAATTCTGGCACAGATATCTGAGCTAGCACTGCCACCTAGCCTATGCGCCTGAAGTGTAGAGTAGCAGTTTTCCAATGATTTGGGGACCCTTTCCTTTTTGTTCAATTATTTTTTAAAGTATAATTACCAGAGTGCTTATATTTTGCAGTTGAGGCTGTCAAGTCTCTTCAACTAATTGGTTCTTCACAGAAAATTTAACCAAAAATTAGCACATCTTTTAATAACATTGCTTTAACTTTAATGGCATTTTGCTTTTCATTTATAATTACTCTGAAATTGTCATTTTCCAAGCCATATCTGCCATTTTTTATGTTTGCTAGCGTGTTTTTTTTTTTTTTTTTAATGAGTTCATTCTAAGAATGCAACTCCTCCACTGCATGCAGTTTTTTAATATCTGTTTCAAATAAATTTTTTAACTTCTTTTTCCAACTGGAGGAATTCTGATAAACAGATAATTTACATGCAAATATGAAGACTGACTAAGCCAACATCAAGGACTTCTACTAAGGACAAACGTGTTTGAGATAGAATGAAGAGCAGAAAAGTAACAGCAGGGTTTTAGTGTCTGAAAATGGATTGGTTCCCAAAATATTGTCCAAACTTTAAAGAAGTTTTGAGCAGTTTCAGCTAAGATGCTGTTTACCGACTTGCACAAGACTTGTGTTCCAAAATGTCCATATCATAGATTAAAACACTTTCTTTTCTGCATAATGAGACTATGTGAGACTACGAGAAACTCTTGAGGAAGGGAGAACTCTTGAATACAAGATATACAGTAAAGTAGCTTTGTAGCTTTGAACTGTTATTCTCTTTCACTGTGAAGCTTTTTTTTTGTTTTGTTTTTGTTTTTTTTTTTTAAAGGAATAGGATATTGTGATATCAAAGAAAAAGCAAGACCCAAGCACAAGGAAAAAAATTCTAAAATACTGGTTGTTAAACTGCAGTCTGTTTCTGGAGATCCTTGCCTCTAGGCTCTGGCACTATTTGGTAGGTGTAAGCTTCAGGACCAAAAGGAGACATGTACAAGCTTTGGCTCTCAAGCCAACATTGCAAATATTTAAAGGTACTGCATTTATAAAACTAATTAGTTCACATGCGCAGGATTATCTGTTATAACTATGTCATTATCATCCAGAAAAGGAAAAAGTTCACAAAAACAAAACAAAACAAAAAAACAATCACCAAACCTTGTTTTTCTTAAGCTATCTTTTTTATACATTCCAATCTAATGATTTTCAATTATGTTCAATTTGGTGATGACTTTGCTTTTCAGGAGTGGCCTCACCTCAAGGCTAAAAAACTGCATATATTCTTTCACTGGGTTTGCACGTGTTATGACATTACAATTATTCATATATCATTCAAGTCACTGATGGCAGTAGATGCCTCTTTGGAGAGACAATAATGCTTAGCTGGCATGATTTAACAGTAGTCACTGTTCACTTAAAACGTGAACCATGCGTGCAGTCTTCATACAGAGTACACTTATATGCTTCTGCTGAAGCCTGAGGAGACCTCTGTTACCAAATCATTGAAAGGACACTGCAGTTTTTGAGCTCATTATTATCTTCTGAGCAATGATCTTCAAACTACCACATTGTGAAACACAGGCTTTGGAATATATTGCCTTTGCTGCAGAGGACAAACTAGATAGCCTGTAGGCAGTCTTTTGAAAAGTGAACTTTGTCAAGCCTTTTACCTTTCAAATAAGAAAATAACATGACTTCAAATTTGAAGTGTACAGTATTGTCATTTTATAGGAAATAACACAAAACCAGCAGAAGATAGTGCCTTCCAGTATTCAAATTTGAATCAGAAAGTAACCGTACTTTCTAAAATTTGTTAATCCACTATTCCTATATTAATACATTTATAAAAAAAAACAGGAATAATCAATGCCATTTAACACTTTTGAATTAATATTCAATGACTTGATAGTTTAAATGAAGTACCATATTTAGCAATATGACTTGTGAATACAACTCGGCATAGAAGCCCATACAAAAGGATTACTGTGCAGTACTTATTTTGCCCCTCTTTTTCTATGCATAAACCTCCATATGTAATTTTTAAGTTGTCTGGAAGTCAGAAAGAATACTGCATGCATGAATATTATTCCACTGTCTAATCTTATTCTATTATCTAATCTTTCTTATAGCTGTTTTACTACAAAACTCCAACAATGTAAAAAGCGATTCATTCTTAATGGAGCAGTTAATCCATTGTGCATTTGTATTTTAGCCCATGTGAGGTATTCACATTCCTGAAATAACAACAGAGATCATAAGTTGGAACTTTGCTATAAAAATTAAGTAACAATAAAATTGAATCACTAAGTGGATTGAATATTGAACTATTTTCTTCCCTGAAAATGAGCTGGCAAAGAACAGCGTGAGGTGCATTATTTCCTTACAGCACAGAATTCCTCTGTAACTAATAGGATGAAAAAATAACTGTTGATCTCACAGTTTCGGATTTTGATTTTGCTTTGCCACTACTGGGTAGAAACTAGGCAGAATAAATCGATATTATTTCCTAAAAATAAGCATACTCTAGAAAACAAACAAAACAAAAACCAATGAGATAATACAATGCAAGTAGAATAGTTTGACTGAGAAACACTCCATTACTTGCAGGACCCCTAAAAGGAAAAATGCTTGAAAAAAAGTCTGTTGAAGAAAAAAATGTCAGAAATGGAGGGACACGTTACCAAAAACTAGAAGTCTATGAAAGGCAGCAAGAACTTAAAATATTGTGAGGATTATGTGACAAGTTCTGAGGAAACATTCTAAACAGTAATGTTCTCTATTTTTCTTACTGAATCTCTGTTATCTAGATCATGTATCTTTGCACAAGAAAGCAATGACATCCACAACCTTTTGCTTTCTTTTAGGGGGGGTGCCAGTCATGATCAGAAGAATTAATACAACCCTGGAAATGGCCTTCAGAAAAATTTATCCAGAGACATTGCTTTAGGTAATAATGTGACTAGATAAACAGTACTCAGTATAACAGTTTGGAATCTTCATGTTAAATTATTCCCATTTACAAGGAGAAAATGATAAATATATTATTCATAGAGATTTTAATTAGAGAAGGTACAAAGTTTAGATGTGCTTGCTTAGGCTTTCTGAATTTGTCAAGTCTGCAAAACATGGCCAATAACTTTCAAAAAATGCATTTTCTGAGTTTACTGCAAACTCCTACTCTGCATTAGAATAAAATTTTATCAGTGTAGACTGATACTATTCAGCTGTGGATGGAATGTATAGGGAATATAGCAGAGAATAAAAAAATGAAATAGGCATATAAACTTGTAATATGAATGAAATATCAAATAACAAAGATCATTGTGAATTTTTCTTAAAAGCAAAAAACTTCATTCTGAATTTAGGTGAAGGTCAGAATTGGCTCTTAAAGAAATCAGTCTGCTCATTTCTAATATTATGTGAGGTTTACAACAGATGATTGCTGGCAACATGGAACTGTATTACAGGGAGAGCTCAGAAAGCCTATACTCAGATTTTAAAAAGGATATGTCCTTGCTACTTCTAACAGAGTTTAAGGTTCCTCTGAAGTGTAGCTTACAGAGCAAAACTGTTCTGAAAAAAAGCCAATATGAAACAAGGGAGGATGAAAAGGAATATGACCAAGATGTTTGCTTTGAAACTGTACTAGAGTTGCAAACCAAAACCCTAGTGTAGGCATTACTAAATGCCACCATCTGTAGGTTCCAGCATGCACTTATGGCCTGATTCATATGACAACTCATTTGAAAAAGGGATTACAACCTCTCTTCACAAAAGTAGAGTCCACTTGATGTGCACAATGGCTTTTGTATTTAGTACAGTTGTATCAGTGTCCTGCAGCACCCAGAGTACTGCTGAGGGCTAGAAGAAATTAAAAGTTTAAAATATGGTTGTTTTGCACAGTGTTATGCACAGTGAGCATAGACCAGTGCACTGAATTTGGAGATACAACGCTTTTGGAAACTATTACCCTTTAAGTTGGATAGGAAACTCTGCTTTTAAAAACTGTGGGTTCATTGTGGTCCTAGGTATCTTCTTTGTTTTGGATGCAGGTCTCTGGGTCCAACAGAAAAAAATTCTAGTAAATGTTCTGGAATTCTCTTGACATTAGGAACTATATTCTCCTGACTATTTGCACTACAAGAATTACATTTTTTACTATTTCCCCATAAGTCTGATGGAAAAAAAAAAGGTTTTGTTCACTTACTGCGCTCATGAGAGAGTCCAGCACGCTGACAGCAAATGCGGTTCCACATGCAAAGGGCTGTGTGAGGTACAGTTCTGTGTCTGGGTCATCATCATCATCTTGGTCCAAGAACTGAACATTTGAATCATTTACTGAAAACAATAATCATAATAATACAATCATAAAGTGCCTCTAGGTCACCAGTATATGACCTTACATATTACACAGTCAGAAAGAAAAAGGAACAGCTTATGTCTGGAAACACAGACTTGTGCCTTTGACGTCACTGAAAATGAAATCAAGATGGATGTGAAAATGTGCATTTACATATAAAAATCTTTTGATCGGTATCCTGCTCGTGAGAGGTGACTCTCGCTCTTGGTAGTTGACTATCCCTTTGCTGTAAAAGTAGCCTTGTGGCAATGTCTGCCTGCACACAAAAGGGATACACACAGCTCTTCTATATACTGAAATAATCCTGGTATTGGTCAGGTATAGTGGCTAAGGTTGTATGCATGCATGTACAGTGAAATGTCATCACAAGACACCAAGTCAAAACCTCTTTCTAAAATAGAGGCTGCCCATAAAACTCTAATTTAGCCCACAGGCATCTGTTAGATGTGTTGCTGTGATTCTTACTGGACTGGTGTTAATGCATTTACAGCTCAAAAGAGGATAAACTATCCCTTTAACATGCATTTATCTGAATGAATGAACAATATTCCAACTATTCTGTTGCAGCACTGCCTTTTGCTCAAATATTTGTCTCTATAACCTCACTTCCACAAATTCTGTATTAGCCAGTGTGAAAAAGGATCTATATCGGACTGCTCTAGAGAAAAGCACAAAGTAATATTTGTCATTTAGACTTTCTCTGGCATTTTATTGTCACAGCTAAGCTCTGTGCCTCTACTTCATACCACTAAAAATAGTTGTTTCCTTGACATCAACTTATCAAGTGAATAATATTTCATTACGTATTCAATTTCCATATTAGCCCTCCACATGAAAGCATGGACTGCTTAGCAATGTCACTGAAATAATATTTATCTTATTAAATGACAAATTAATTTAAAGTCTTCTGCAAGGAAGGAAACTCAGAAAAGTTTTTGGCATTTTTAATGGCATTCTTTGACAATGCTCCTAATCCTTACATGAGCCCATCTGTTGATCCAAGTCAGGGAGCTTAGAAATCAACATGACAGCTGCTATTGGTCAGATTTTAGCTTTGGACTTCTAAGTTTAGGAATTCTATCTGCAATTCTGGTCATCCTGTGTAGCTTCATTTTCTATCCACTCCTTTCTCAGCCTGTGTATACTACCAAATTTGCCACAGTTTGCTAGCAAAACATGAATATTTACAGATAAAGGCTTGTTATACCCCTCTAAAAGGCATGAGCATTGCTATCTTTCTCTTGCTGAGCTAGCACTTGGCTATGTTTATACAGCAAATCAGGACCAGAGATGAAGTAGGATTTAAAAACCGTATCTTCCCTCTTCCAGATGTAACCATGCAAATATAACTCCTCAGCATTTTAAATGGAGAAGTGTTCTGCTCTATGAGCTGAAAACTTTCACCCTAGTAAATGCCAATATCTACACTATTCCTTTCTTTATATAATGGCTATCAATTTATCCTCCAGGTTCTTGAGCAAAATAATATTTGAAAGCCTGATGTATCATTTCAAAATGTACTTTTTGAAGAGCTCATGCCTTAGTTTAATTTGCTCACTGTGACCAGGCACTATTGACAGTAGCATTCTTGTACCACTTACATCTGGCAGACTAATACCTGACTTTGACACCTGCTTACTAGTTATGCATGGTGTCAGCTTCCACAGTACTACAAATCCAATCTGAATCCTGGGAGTGCTGCTTTATCCCCAATATCTTTATCTGCCTGATGAAAGTTAGCTGCTACTATGTCTATGAAAGGTCTCCAGGCTGGGTGAGGTAGGCCTGGACATCTGCTGCTGCACCGCAGGAAATGCTAATCAAACACTGCTCACAAAAGCTTCTGAAATCTCTCTTTATGGGGAGGGAAAAACACAGAAGCTTCAATGCTTTTTTTGCAGCTTCAAAACCTAAGGTTCAGAGAGATGGCCTACTCCCCCCAAAAAACAAATTGCTGAAGGGAAAGTGTGATACTGAGGGTTCATTTCTGATATCTTTTACTTCTTCTTTGACTTCCTCTGAGCACCGCTAAGGCATGTCCACCAAATTGACAATAGGCTGAAATAACAAACAGAGAGAAAGAGAAAGAGAGAGAAAAGGAGAGAAAAATTGGCAGGGGGAGGAGGGGCCCAGGAGGTGGGAGCCCAGGCCAGAGAAAATGAATTGGTGAGAGGTGCTATGAAAACAGCCGGCAGGTCAGACGAGTGTGATCAAAGGTTTACTGATGCTGCGTGAAAAAAAAAATCATTAAGATAGGCCAGAACAAGACAGTCAATTTCAACCAGAACCACAAATAAAACACATTCAAAGCAGTGCCATGAGGGTAGCCCCTCTGATACAGCCAGATAAATAAAAAAAAAAAGCTGATGACAGTAAGAACAACAACAACGGAAAATAAGACAGTGATGTGAAGGAAAAAGGCACTTCTTACCCAGTTCAGTTATCATTAGTATGTGGGTTCCACTGTTTTTTTCCTGACTGATTGAAACCAAAGGCAGAAGTTTGCCAGGCTTAGCTAATAAGTAAAGTATTTAGGGGGAAAAGAAAGTACAGAAAGAGAATAAAGTAAGGGAAAAAGACAGGTAAGGCTCTAAAAAATAAAACTGAAAAAGAAAATAAAAGGACAAAGGACCACAAATCAAGTTTGTATTTGCCATGAAAAAGCAGAACAGCTTCTGCACTTCACATCACACCAATTGACAACATAAATACCCACAGTCAGAGTGGAAATCAGAGCCTGGTTACCTACCATCACCATATTCTCAGGGGTAAAATATCTCATACTGTTATACAGAGTTTGGTTACACATGATTAAACAGTTCTGGACCATGAAGAGATAAACAAATAGCCTCTTACTATTGACTAAATGCACAGGAAATGCCTGCTCATACTTACTATGGGGTATTTTGGAGATGGTTTTTTTTATAACCTCATCCCAAAGAACTCTGCTTATTTGTTACATTAGGTAAAAAGCATCTTGTCTGATAGTTTGTTTAAAGAAAATGGAGAAAACACAGAGGAAAGAGAGAAATATATTTCAGTTGTTCAAATAAAGTGAAACAGCTGTTACTAATCTTTCTTTGGAAAGAGCAATTCAAAGGAGTTATCAGAAAACACGGCAGTGTAACATGCAGTATAGGGAATTTTCCTGATGCCACATAAGAAGGAAAGTGGGAAAAAGACAGGGAAACGTACATGACAAGATAAATGCTCTTCTTACCTAGCTCTGTTATAATAGGGATGTTGGCTCCTGTCGTAATGGAGGGTTGACGTAACAGGCCATGGACAGGACTGTTGTCTGGAGATGACCTATCCATACCAGGGGGTGTAAAACCTGAAAAATAAAATAAAATAAAATAAAGTAAAATAAAATAAAATAAAATAAAATAAAATATCAAAGATATTTAGACATGAAGTCTATATAAAAATGAAAAAGACTTTTTAGGCTGATTGATATAATGACAGAAATTTAAAAAAACAACAACACCATCATCAAGGAATTTCCTATCCATTATTTTTAAGAGAAGAACAATAAAGACATCTGACTTTTTTTTTTTAAAGATTAACTTGATTTTCAGCAATAATTTCTTAAAAGCATAATCCTTCAGAAATATAGGTCATTTAAACAGAGTAAGGTAGTAATTTGGTAATTTGGTAGCTAATGGAGAAGCTGGAACGCATTTTTTTATCCTGGGTACTCCTTATATCAAAACACACTAAATGTTTTGCTTGCTTAAATATGAATAAAAATAATAAACACACACACACAAAAAGCAACTTCAATTTTAGAGAGGTTTATTTTTCTTCTCCTTTTAGCACTTGTATTTGTTTTGAATGGGATAGTTAATTTTCATGGCTACCTGACAAGTTAAACCACATTATTTCAAGTAATCCTGAAACAAGTATTCTTCCTCAAATCTGAATTAAAATTATAGTGTTCTGTTTCTAAAACAGAAGTAGTTCAACCCCAGTAGCTAAGTGTTTCCATTAGTAAGTCTGATGTTTGATCAACATGCAGGATTTAGGATTTGCTGTTTTTCAGGAGCAGTAAAACCAACAGTATTTTGCCTTTCAGACATACATTGCATATGAACATTTATGAAGATTACAGTTACAGAAATACTGAGATGGAAGGGTACATTCTAACAAAAAATAGAAAAGATGGAAGGAAAAGGACACAGATTTTCAAATGTTATGGAAAAGTGATGCATGAAAAGAAACTAGAAAGAGGCTTACACCTTTGGGGATGTATAAGAAGGTAGGAAAGAAAAGACATCAAGAGGCACTCAAAGGAGAAAAGATCTGGAAAGCAGCAAGGCTTATCTCTAGTGAACTGATAATCTTTATGTTTTCAGCCTTATTCTCTGCACAGTTTGAAATTAAGCTCTTGGAACTAAGCTTTTTTTCTTTTCTTTTTTTTAAATTGCAAAAAAAAACAAACCAAAACAAAAAAAAAAAACAACCTACGGTTGGATTGTAAATGGTTGAATATTGGTGGTTATACAAAACTTTATGCAAAAGTTGGTCTAGAAATTCACAGTTTGTCATTTATTAAAACTGTAGAAAGCACAGAAATGCTCATCTCATAATATCATTGCAGAGGTGATGATGAACCCTGAGTTTGAATTTAGGACTTCATTTAAGACCACTGTCAAAAAGTGTTTTTAAGCAAATATTTGTCAGCTAGGAATAAGAATAGGCCACATTTGCTTTAAAATACACATTTCTGAGAAATCTTTTTTTTTTTTTTTTTTTTTTTTACAACTGCATTTTGCCTGAGTTCCTTGACTTCAGCCCAGGGACAGATTTCTGTCTCTCTCATTACTGACCTGAAATAATTTTGATTTTTTCTTATGCCAATTCTAAATTAATCACAGAAAAATTCCTGATGTAACTTCATTGTTTTCTTGCAGTGTGGAAACTTTTTCCCTCAGTTAAACTTGTTGGTACAGTCATCTGCTACTGAACTCAGAACAAGATGACATAGTTCATTCTTCAGCTACTTTGCAAACCAGAAAATCTCTAAACTCAACTGTATTTTTTAACATGTAATACTGGATTTATATTGGTTTTTGTGAAGAATTTTCAATTCTTTTCCAGTGGCAATTACCTTCACTATTAAAATTGTCTCTAAACAAGTCAAACTATAAAGATCGCTTGATCTAGACTTCTTGATGTAGTGGAATTTTTTATCTGATGTTCAGTTTATTTCTCCCTAAATCCTGTCTATATGAAATATATAATAGATAACTAATAAAACTAGAATCACTAAAAGACTTAGCCCTCCAAAAGATGCCAATATGAATTTCCTATTTACAGCATGAGGTCTGTAAGGAGAGAATGTTATACAAAATCTCCAGTGCTTCTGCACAAGGTTTACCATTCTCAAAGAAAGTACACAGAAGCAAGCTAACATTCATCAGTTTAATAGAGAGGTACTCACATTACCAGGGTGGCTGGTCGGTCAGTCTCCACCAAGATCTTATTACTGATGGTGGTCAGCTGGTATAGAGTCTGCCCTGGGACTACCCCTGGCAGATAACAGCTGTGGCAGGTCAGCAAGATGTCCACTAACCCAAGCACCCTAGAGCAGTACTTCTGGGGCCAGCCATGAAGGAACTGCTGCCCTCTTTTTCCTGATGGCTTCCTCTCCCTATCTCAGGATGCATTATCTAAAACATCTTTCACTGAATCAGACTCTCCAGATGATGAGCACATCAATATTTCCCAATCAGCTAAAAGCAAATTGAAGAAAGTTGGCATAAATGCTTCTAAATGTGTAAATTCTTCTTACCCTCCTACTACTGCAATGTACACACATGCAGGCATGCACCCATGTGCACACACACACATTCTCCATACGTGGCTGTTTGCATCCACCTCTCTCTAACCCTTCAAATATTTGTCTTCCTAGACAAATGTCTAGAAGTGTTAGAAGATTGAAGTAAATCTGGCATTTCTGTTAGACACAGACTGTCAGGAGCTCTGTAATTGCACACTGCACTCAGTGCATTCAGTCTGAAATGCAAGAAGCATGTAAAAGGGTATTTTTTTTCTCCTTGAATGAAAAACAGACTCATGACTAAATATTTCTCATTTTATGATCTGGGAAGATATAAGAAATATTTGCTATTTTAATTTAATTTCCCAGCCTGGGATTAATTCAGACACCTCTACAAATCGACTTCTGAAAAATATACAACTATTGGAATATTTTCAAAAAAAGAAGAATTGGAATTATTAAAGATTTTGTGTGCCTATATTTAGAGTCAAGGCATCATCCACATTCAGGCCACACTCCTGCTCCCAAGTCATAAGCTAAACTCTACGGATAGGGTTTCTAATTTTTTTTCCCTCTAGAAGGAAAAAAAAGTGCAGGAAAACTAACCTGCTTTATCAGAACTTTCATTTAAAGGCATGAAAAACTACAAGTGACAGCTGTGCAGATTCAGTGAATGTGACATTTTTGAATTTCTTCAACTTGACAAGTAAACACCTTAAATCGGTAATGCTATATGCATAATACATGACCTGTATTTTGACATCCATCATCAAATGCTGACTTGAGAAAATACAGGCTTGTACGTCAAGGAATAGCACCCATAAAGCTGGGAGAAATTCAGGTCACAGGGTATTAGGAAAAGTCTATTTCATTACAGAAGCTGAAACAAGCTAAGGCATCAGATTTAAGATCCATTTTCTGCTGTGAAAAGATCCAATTCCTCTGCACAGAGCATTCATTTAGAAATGACATGCTTTCCTCACAGCCTCTTTTCATTTTCCTTTTCATATTCCATTTTCTCCTTCAGTCCCCAAACCTTGCTCCATTAATGCTCATAAAAATAGTAAAGCAGGGCTGATAGTTGTGATCTTCTTATAACCATAGTGTCTCCTTGCTCAGCAAACAACTGAGGGAGTTACAGCTACAATTGCTCAACAGGATCAATCTCTAGAGTAAAATTCATACAGGCTCCTAAAGCTGAAGTCATTGTGTAAGGAAATACAATGGCAACTGGGGTCTTCTGAAAAAAAAAAAAAAAAAGAAAAAAATTAATCTGGGGTCATCCTACCACAGCTGGCAGTAGTGCTTGCATCCATAAGCTCCAAGGAAGGAAATGGCTTGGAGAAATCAGGAAATTCAGGCACAGCTTCACAGTGACTTCTGCCCACTGAAAACACTGGCAATAATTATTGTTTGCTCTGCTTACACAAGGTTTGGAGAAACTCGTCTGATGGCCAAATGATCTACCGATTGTGCTGGACACAAACTTGTTTTTTATTCTCATGCAGTTCACTTAACTGAATAACATCCTGTGAAATGCAGTAAGACCTGCTCTATGTAGCAGCGAATAGATCCTTTTAGTTTGCTGGTGTTACACTTTAATGGAGTTTTAAAATAGATACAAATTTGGCTGTTGGAAGGATGCACTGGAAGAATACTTCTGTCCCAGGGATCCAGATGAGCATATTCACAAACCAGATTTTTATGCTACAATTATAAAAAAATCTTCTGTTCCAGAGAGTCATAAAAGATAGTTTACGGCTCCTAGCCCCTTCGCTTTTGCCTCCTTTCCCTTTCAAAAGATACATATTTTATTAAACTGGAAGTATAAAGGCAGAATGTAGTTTACGAAATAGAAAACTCTAAAGGTTGTGATCCTGTCACTAAAGCGCGTTGTAAATTGATAATGCCCTTTAATTAAGGCCATTCTGGGGAAAGGTGCCATGGGATTCACTGGCTAAAGCAAGCAGTGAAGTTCTCAAAAATATAATTTGTAAATCATACATGCTATGAACTAGCTCTGGCTCACCTGAGAAGCATGAAACAGAAACCATATTTTGGGCATAGTCAAGTAGCATGCAGGCAGTGAACTACCAAACACATCACTGACAAGTGAATATGGAGAAATATGAGACAAGGATTTTCATTAAGCAGAGTCAGAAAAAAAAGAAATAATTCTCTTACAAAAGGATCTCACATCTCTATCCCTTTGTTACTGTTTGCTGACAATGTTCATTAATATTCTGTTGAATTCAGTGCAATGATAGACTATACCTGTTATTCTCCGAAGTACAGCCACTGGGGCACACCAGAAAAGTTCAGCAGCAGTCATGCAGCTAAAAAGCTGCTGACATTCATGGGAATCTGTTACAGTCATTCAATTTAGAAGCAATTCTAGCTTCAAACGTCCCGTGCGGTCTCAGACAGAGAGATGTAGTTTGGCCTTAGAATCTGAATATCCTAAATTCTGATACCAATTCTGACTTCTATTTTAATTTGTGCCTGAAGATTTAAAAATTCTTTGGAGATTATCTCTACAGGTCTTGAAGAGAAGAGGAATGCAGGAAAGCAGAAGTGCCTCTGTAAGCTCCTCACTCTCTCAAGCTGCAATCTCAGCAGCATCTGCACAGATGCTCTCTTCCACATCTGGGCCCAAACATAGCCCAAGCTACAAGGAATGAAGAGTAAAGAGGATATCTGTCTCAATTGTAACAAGCCTCCAGTGCACTGAGACTGGAACAACCCTTAGTGCAGTGAAGGCTGAGAACACCACTGCAGAGAAAAAGCTGTTCATCTTCCCTCCAAGAAAGTGCTCTTCTCTAATGCCTATTCATTCCCATTCTGTTGAATTACTCATAGTGAAAACATCCAAACCAAAACTGTAATGAAGGCACAGGACAATGCTGATGTTTGCTCTTCCAGCTGTTCCTGGATGTGTTAGCAGACCCACACGTTGAAAGTGTAAAGGACTGCTCTAGTGAGGCAGGGTTCAGTTGTAAAATCAAAGATTAAGGGCAGGATTGGAGTTTCATCATCTTGAGACCTGGGGCTGAATGACACCATGTTGTTTCTGTTTTCAACTTTGAGGCTTTTTATTCACAGGCACTTATCTGAGTCCTTTCCCAGTTTGAATCTCATTTAGAGTTTCACTATCAACCACTTACAAAACCTCATGATTAAGTCCTTCTGCAAATGCCTGATCTTTATACAAAATCTCATGCAATAATTACCCAGACCATAACTGCGCAGGTTTACCACAAGCTTACATAATTCAAAGCTACCAAAACAAATGGAATATCTTTACCAAAATCTTTCAAAGCATAGTCTTGATATTCTCTTGACACACTCTTTGGTTTTTCTCATTTTGTTCAGGAAGTACCAGTAGAATTAAAGACATATTTGAAAAGAGGTAGAAGAGATACTTATATTCGTTCATTCAACATGTTGTGGAACAGTAATTATCCAAAACACTGCGGAGTACGCTTACATCCATAACATAATCAGAAATGATAATTCCTGCTTTTCTACACACTTTAATTAAAACATTAGTGCTCAAGGTGTTCGTTTACTGAATTGTTCCTACTCTCCGCTTACCATTTTAAAAGGTTTCTATGCTAGGTACTTCCTAAAGTATAAAGTTGTTGGCATCTAAGTATAGCACAGGCTTGCAGCTAAAATAATTTACTACAAAATGATGTCAAATCTTTCTCTGTTTGATCATTAATCGACCTTGCACACCTAGACCCCAAACAAAAATAAATAAATATGCTGAATAAAACTTATTAAATAAATCAAGCTATATTACCTAGTTCACAGAGACAGGTATTCAATAAATACAAATAAAATAGAAAGCTTACCATTAAAAATGATATATAATCATGTTAGTCAAGACTCTACATTATGTCATTATGTCGAATAAAGTAATTTTTTTCCTTAGTAAAAAGGAAGAGCAAAGCCAGATTTCATATCAAGCAAGTAATAAAAACATTTTGATAAATATGTGAAACAATGCTGTCCAACACATGATTGGCAACTACTGAAACATAAATTAAACAAATTTCCCATTGCTGCTTATGGGAAAATTATGCAGATTAGAATTTGATTAGGTTTATATCATGAGACTCAATTTGGACTTTTAATCTATTAAGCTCCAATAAATGAGGCATCTGAATAGCTCCCCTGAGCTGCAACAGTAATAACCACAGCAGTCATTTTTTGCAATATATATTCTGACAATTTCTTTAGCAGATGAAGTTAAAAAAATTCCACATCTTTAAGTACAATTACTTTATAACTTTACAAAATTTCAGGTGTATGCAGGGAGGAAATAGATCCATACAAAATGCTTAAACAGACATTTTGTGATAATCAACATCTGTCACTCTGTTCTAGCAATATTGTTTTTCCATTGACTTGGATTTACTTGTGTTAGGCTTCATGGTCTGTGTGGGCTAAACAGTGCCAGCAGACTTTTAAATTGCTCAAGCTGGAATTGAGCTGGAAACCTATGATAAGATGTCATTAAGTTCTCTATAGGCTGAGTCAAAACTAAAATCCCACATTCAAGGCTGTCCTGGGGATCAAAGATTTAACTGTGAAGGCTAAGGCCTCATTTTATCAAAGAAATCTGAACTGGATTCACAGAAGTGAGTGCTGAGACAGGTTGGATTCAGATCAAGACCACCTCTAATTTATATGGCAAAGGTCTACTGCACATTTCCTGCAGTTTAATCTCTATACAAGTATCCATAAATTCTCAAGACTCACTTCATTTTGTAAAAAGCAACTCTCAGCAAAGAGTGCCAACTAGGGGGCATTTAGCATCATGTCAGATTTCACCAAATCCTGTCACAACTGTTTAACTGACAGGATGCCATAAAACCACATAGACAAATGTCAGTACACAGGTGACTCCCAAAAATTAGATTTCAAAGACTTGATTAAATGCTTGGAAGAAATGGAAACTTTTTTTTTTCTTTTTTTTTCATTTTAGTGTGAATATGTTTTAAAATATATTAACAGAGAATTATATTATTAGCACAAACATAGTATCAAACATATCAAGAGGAAACTACGTATCAAAGAGAAGTATGTTAACATAGAATTTAAATATTTTAACAGAAAATAATTTCCTTCTGGTCTGCCATACTAAAAGAAAGATTCTCCATAAGCCAACATTTTTTAACAGAAGTCCAAGTCGAACTCCTTTTTGTCACTCACACGTTGCTTTCGGTAACACACACAACTTCAGAGTAATAGCTGTGCTAAAGATATGTCATGTGCAAAAATGAATTTCATATTCTGCCGAACACTAACACAACTAACTTTTCTGGAGAAAAATTCTTCTCACCCGGGTGCAGTAGGGCTTGGAACTAGGTGATTTTTGTAGTCACTTCCAACTCAAGCCAATCTATAACTCTGTACTACATCTCTGCTGCAGTCTAATCAGAACCTTGCAAATAACACACTGTGCCGAATTTTAAATGGGAATATAGAAATAAAAGAGTTTTAGAGATTTGAATATATTTTTTCAATGTATCAATTCAACAGCACAATTTTCAGAAGTATCAGTATAACTAAACTGTATGTAAACCAGCCCTGAACCTGCCATGAACAATAAAGTAAAAAAGTACCTCCAGAAAGTACTTCCACTCAGCCCTCTAATTCTGAAGTTCACAGGAATAGCTAACACATCAACCCAGCCTTATACTCTGTTCATATCAATATAATCTCCCTGTTCAGTATATCATATATACAGAATGCCACGTGCTATTTTAGTTTCAATATAAGTCTAGCAGGTACTAAAACTGGCTATTTTCTTGCAACTACTCCTGATTCTGACTGAAAATGCACATACAGTGAAATGTCCTGATTCTTTCTACTCCTTTTTTTCACATACAAAATATATAAATAGAAATTGCACAGTTAAGGAATACTGATGTTACCCAATTGGTAAGGTTTGAGAATCTCTGCTTCACTCAGTGTAGCCTCTAGAATCAAGAAGGAAAAACAAACTTTCATTGACTAAGTTTGCAACATTTTGGCTCAAAATTTTTCCCCTCTTCACTGAATATTAATCATAGAAAGAAAAGAAATTCAATCATCATTATAGAGTATCTCACATTATTTTGAATTTTTGCTAAGATACTTGAGGTTTTGGCTTATCTCACATAGTTCAAATATATTTGTATATTTAAAAAGTACCAGCATGAGTTCATTTACACACACCTGACATTTATTTAATTTATATGGTTTCAAAATGCATTTTTTACTAGAAATCAAGCTGGCAACGACAATAACAATAGTAAACTGTTTTGTGACATTATTTAAGCAGTGAAAATTAAGTGGCAACTATATAATGTACGACATGGTATCCAGTACACAATACAATCATTCTAAGAATTTATGAGCTCCTTTTTAGTTTCCAGCATAATACTGACTATTTACTGTCACTCACTCATCTAAACATTACTGCGGGTTTCAAAAATGGCTTAATAAAACATTTAAACAATATATTAACTTTCCTACTCAATATTATTTATTATAAAGTTAAACAGATTGTTACAAATTGTTTTCACGTTAGAATTTCAGTAGTACCAGTATGAGTGGAAATAGCCATCCTTTCAAGTATGGGCTTTTAATATTTCTGAGCATCTATTTCTTGTTATTTGATTCTAATAAATATTCAACTTGGAATCTGGATTTTTAAGAAGTTTGAGGTAGTTCAGAAAGTTTGAATCTGAAATATAAACCTGCAGATAAATAACATGGTCTACTTCAAACTACACAATGTCAAAAACTTAGTCTTTCTTTACAGTTGATATGGCCAACCACAGAACCATAAAAGACAAAAATGTTGAGTATATAAATACACACACAAACATATGCACACACACATATAGGAACTTATTACTGAAAAGTTTCAAGTTACGCTTCTAAGAAGATATCTTCATATGGGAACAGCTAGAAAAAAAATTATAAGTTACTGAGTATTTACAACAAAGATGGAAAGATGGTCTTTAAAATACAAAGATTAAAATCCTAAACAGAATGGTACAAGTATCTTATATGAATTTAATTTTCATTAAAGCATAAACTGTTTTTGAGCAGGTTTATTCTTGTCAGTAAAGGAACATTTATTCTTAAGAATTTCTGATGTAATTGTAGCATTATTAATCCAACCCATCTGTTCTCAAAGAACACAAGAAACAATTCCCCTAAGTGCTTTTCAGCATCTTTATGACACTGGTTTCAGCAAAATTTCTTTTTTTTCTTTTTTTTTCTGGTTCGAGGAGAAATTTTTTCAAAAATTTCTTGCTATTTTTGCCTTCACTTTGAGATTAATTCTAAGTCACAGAACATATATAAGATATAGAGATATAAATTTAGCAGAAATAAGAAATTCTATGAAAACACCTAATCTGATTATCCTATCAATGTATTTGAAGAAAAACTGAAAAACAAACAGGAAATCCATTAGAGGCTGCTATGAAAGTAATGTCACCTATTTTATTGTGTCCATGATGTCAGAGGCAGATGGTGGCGGTACAGTAGTAGAGGCTGAACCTTCTCACCAATATTCCATTAAATTTTGTTGCCATGAGACAGATGGCAACAGGGGCAGTCTGAAAAAATGCATCTGACACAGTAGTGCATATGAAGCAAAGATGTGTCATTGAATTCCTCTATGCAGAATAAATGGCACCCACTGATATTCATCAATGTTTGTTGAATGTTGATAGAGACCAAACAGTGGATGTGAGCAGTGAGGCAGCAGGTGCTGGATTTCAGCAGTGGTATCAGCAACAGTGAGTCACCTCCATTGGTGTCGATATTTACAAGGATGGCATGCAGGCTCCTATCCATCACTGGTGAAAATGCATTGCTAATGGTGACGACTATATTGAAAAATGTTTTTTTCTGTGTCTGAGAATTTGATCTATCAAATAATATTACAGAGATCTTTTTATCTGTTGCAGTTCCCATGGAAATGAATGTAAGGCATTATTTTTGGAGCAACCTATGTATCTACATTGCAGAGATACTTTGTCTTCTAATACTAACAAGTAATCATAACCCTATATTAGTAGTACAGTGTTTGAAATCTGAATCTGAATAACAACCAAAATTCAAATCAGTATGAGGAGTTCAATCTCAACTATACTCTCGTAAGAGCTTCCCTACATCTCTAAGAAGAGTTGGCAAAAGATCACAAATTCTTATTACACTACAGATATCTTATACTACTTCTTGTGTCCAATGAACCACAGAAATTCTATATTAATATTGGGGATTATTGAATACAAATAAATAACTAGTCAAGAACAAAGTTCACCCTTCCTTTAACAAAAACCATTTGTAAAATTCACACCCTTTTCGGGTTCAGTTTATTCAGATTTTAAAAAGAAAGGCTATAAAAATACAGCATTAGGAACACAGAAGGTATCGATCCTCAAATGAAAGCAGATCCTCAGCATGGCCTGCATATCAATCTCTGATGATGCTAAAAGTTTTGGAAGGTTGCAGGTATACTGAAACTACCAAGCTTTAGAGACTGCCTATTTTGCAAAGGCTGGTCTGCCTCAAATTGAACCGTGTTAAACTTCAAGCCTATTCTGATAGAAGAATATGCAACTATTTATTAAGTTTTGTCCTAATGCTGGCTGTCAAATGGCAGTTCTGCAACTCACTAGCAGAAGTTAGCTTCCACTCTTCTACAACGGCTATTACACCAGGATTTAATTGCTATAAACAAAGAAGTAAAATCTAGCTTTCTCCTGGAACCTTTCTAGTTCCAGTGAAATCTGCAGGATTTCACCAAAGCTTCCACACTACATACAAAAACAGTGATCTATGAATTCAAGTATGTCCTTCAAAATAAGCAATCTTCATGCATATAAATTACAATTTATTAAACAAACAATACGTACTGAAACAAGAAAGATAGCAGAATTAAGCTCATGAGGCTGCCTGGTATGGCATATAACTTTCAAACTATCTTGTAATCCTGTAATATATTATCTATATATTCCATTTTCTTGAAGTTATCTTCATAATCAGGATGCTATCACAACTATCATGGGCATTGGAACTATTTTTAATTTTAATTTAAAGAGCAATTAAAGAAAGACAATGGATACACAAGATAATAAAGTAAGTGATTAGCAGGATGCAAATGACATAGGCTTAATGATAATACCCTATTCTATTCTCCAAAGGGCCTGTTGAGAGGAGCCTTTTCTACATGTGGTTGTTCAGCTAATGTGCCTCTGCCTACAATTACAACATTGCTGACACCATTAACCACTGAAACAACATCACTTTGTGAAATCCTTGTTGTCTCATTAAAATGCAAAGGGTCAGATAATTTACCACATTGTGTGTCTTCTTTCGCAGAGGGTAATTAGCAAGCATTACCCAGTATGAACTCCTACTGAGAACTAGTGAAACTCTGTGAAATATTAAAAAATATTTAAAAAAAATATTTGATGGAAATGTGCAAGATTAACAATGATAATCTTAATATACCTTTATAGTCAAGAGGCCTTGAAATATAGACTTTTTGTATGTTGAATATCAGAAGACGTTATGGTTGGCTGTTTTAGAAACTAATCTTTAAATTTTCAGAAATTTCAGAAACTTATGCAATCTAGATCTTGCTTAAACAAATCTAGACACGTATCTCCTTCTGCAATTAAGAACATTAAAGAAACAAAGAAACACAGCTGCAGAACACCTTAAAGTTTCTCAAAGGCTTACAAAGCAAATCTTTTTTCAGAAAGACTTTTTGCAGCTGAACACACAGATTGGAGTAGTACATTCAAATGTCCAAGTTCTTGTTAATTGAAGTCCTATACCATCATTTAAAACAACCTTGATAACATTCACTATTGGCTTATATCTCGTCAGGGAGCAGAATGATCTCTTATTCTTTAAATGGAAGTTTGGGGACATAAAACACATTCCAATAAAAGTGAACAGAAAATTATGAATTCATTAAACTACTTTGGTATCTTGTGCTATATATAATATTTATATTCCAACTACTGTAAAATATGCTTTAATATCTTTAGGCAACTATAAGGACTTAAATATTTATAAAATGGCTAAAGATAAAGTATAGCTCTCTTATTCCTACATACAGATGATGTAAGGCATGCAATCAAAGACAATAACACTTTCAACCCATTTGTCATCTTAAAGGAGCCTTTCAACTTCAGATCCCTTGTGTGCAATCTACATAAGAGTTGTTGCCTACATAGGCAACTCCAAAGGAGTTTGCTCCTTAAAAACTACCAAGAGTGCTATACTTCACATAAAACAGGGTTTTCTGAAAATGGAGACAAAACTATAAATTTGCAGGCAAAACAGCTCCAAGTGGGGCTTCAAAATACTGCTGTATTTATCTCCGGGACATCTGGGAACAGGAAGCATTTTGATTTAATATTTCATAACATAGAGGCAATTGCTTCCTTGCCTAGTGTATAATTAATGCTCATAAAAAGAGCAGTTTTTTTACTCCTCAGCATCAGAAATGCACAAAATAGTGCACCTTCATAATAAGGGGTTTGCTTTCAAGATGTTGAACAGCAAATAATAATAAAATAGAGTCACCATGGATTTATAACAGTCATGGGATGGTTAAATATATTTATAGTATACGTGTGAAATAACATGCTTGATGTACTGTGCTATCTACCTCTTTTTGCCCAGTTTTATCTTTCTCTGGCTGAAGCAGAAGACGTCCCAAAAGCAGAGGAGAAAGAAGCAATTGTGAAAGTTTGATGGCATTTGGGCTAGAACCTACAACCATTTCTCATATACATAGAAGTTGTATAAAAAAAATGCGTCTCTCCAGCCATTCCCTAACACATTTTTAGTTTATAAGCAACAGAATCAAAAATCTCCTTTCTTAGCAGTTTTTTTTCTCATCCTGGGAGAACTTTGAGGGAAAGAAGAAACTGTTCTCCATGCATTTAAGCTCCAGCAGCTAATGTTAGGATCCAGCTATGAGGAGAAAAGAAGAAATGTAAATGGTGCTAGGTGGGAACTTTTCTCTCTGGAGTTCTCGTGAAGAGTGGAAGGCTGGTAGTGTCCTGTTTGAAAGAAGGAAATGACTCCTAGCACAGACATCTTTGACATCCATGAAACAAAGTTAAAAGAACAGTCTGTCTCTCTTACTGTCTCTTTATTTTATTTCTGTCCAAATCTTGCAAAGACTTAGACATAATCTAACATTACACAGGTGGATAGTTTCACTGAAGTCAGAGAGATTTATTAACTGGTATAACATTAAGGACATAACTTAAGTTTTGAACAAGAAAAGCATCTGATTGTAAACCTGCCAGGGCAAAGTCTATATTTTATTCTTGTATATATCAAGAGTATGACAACAAGCTCTTAATTCCATCTAGAGCTCAAATATGCTACAATGAAATAAAAAACAGCTATCAGCTGATCCATCTGGTTCAGCAGGATAAGAAGTCATGTGCATGTTGAGAGTAATGCTAAGTTACTTACTTATCATAGTGACCTAATCTTCAAATATGGGATTTATTTTCTTTTTTTCCTTTTTTTTTTTTTTTTAATTAGCTACAATTTGTTATTATTAGTTTGTTATTATGATGTAGGACACATGCAGGGAAATTAAAAAAACCCTTATCTAGTTTTTCAATGACTAACTTCATTACTTGGGATAATCAGTCCTGGTTTTGAAAAATAATGAAACAAAACTACAACAAACATTCCAAAATTCAGTTGGTTAAACAATAACAACCAACAAAATGAAATAATAATAATAAAAAAAGCCAGATGTTATTTTTGTCTATCTACACAGAAGAATATTTACAACAACTGATGATAGCAATAGTATGTGGTACATTCAGGAACACAAAACATAAGAATATGCTTATCAGGTGTAATCCCTGTGCTGAACTATCCAACCTGATGAACCAGTAATCCAGATGTATTTGAAAGTAAGGTACTTTATTTTTATTTCTTAATGTAATATAACAAATGAAACAAGAGAAGCAGTGCTGGGTTGCCACAAAATGCTTTCCCTGTCAGCACAAAAATAACTGCATTTATGATCAAATAATACATTTTGAAATCTTCATTGAAAAACTTATGAGTGTAAAGTCAGACAAAAAAAATCCACATTCATCAAAAAATCCTCCTTTAGAAATAATCAGCTCAGAATTTTAATTTTTTTAACATCTGAACTTATAACAAACATCTCTAAAATTATCTCTAACAATTATCTCTGAAAATGACACAGTACCTTTGCTTTTCAGACATTTATCCTTCCCCTTGTTTTCCATTTCAAGTCCTGATAATACTACACTTCCTTCCTTTTGCTAACATTTCATAGATAAAACAATGAAGAATAATTAATTAATAGAGGAGAAAGAAATTGCTAACTCCAAGAACAATGGAATGTAGATCTGAAATTTATTTTAATAAGAATTTTCTTGCAGCAGATTGGTAGACTTAGTCCATCAAGAGTTGCAATAATGTAAGAATCTAAATGAATAATCTAATGAAACTCAGTGGCTTATGAGCGACAACATCTCTTCCTGTTCTATCAATCATAGCTTAAGACTCCTCCAACAAAAAATGATTATGAAACTAGAAGTAATTTTAAAGGAAACCTTAAGAAAACGAAACCAGGCTAATTGGACTTGTGCAAGTTTATTTTAGCTTGCATAGTCTGTGATGCTTGAAATTTAGTGTCTATAATTCTGTGTATATTAATTTGATTTTATAGGATTTTCTGCAGAAAATTCCTGCCATGACATATTATTCAGGAGTTGATCCCTTCTTTTTTTTTTTTTTCTTTCTTTCTTCTCTCTTGTTGGAGGATTTTATTACAAGAACAGTCAACGTAGGCCTAGAATGCCTCTCTTGTTGAAGTAGCATTCCTAGGGAAAATTCTCAGAAATTGAAGTGGTTCATAAAACAGTTGCATTTGTCACTAAGCTGAAATACATCTACTCTTCTGTACCATGAGTTGTCTTGTAATGCCCATTGAAAAAAATGCTACTATACAGCCCTTCCTTTCCGTACTTTAGACTGGTTTGAAACCATAATATTTGTTTTTTAACTGTTTAGCAAGGTGGGTGGTTTTTTTTGTTTTGGTTTTATTTTGTATTTTGTAATGAAACATACTGCTCCTATTATATAGGCCTGACTCAAAATAAGATGTAAATCACTATCCAATAAAAGCAAATTACTGAGTTTGGTATCTGAATTTATAACCCAGAGGCTACTCTGGTACAGTATTTATAAATCTCTAAACTGTTAAGTATAACTGTCTGGCTTTTGGGAAGAAAGCCAAATAGCATTTTTAGTTACAACTCAAGAAAAATATCTTGTGTTCATCTGGTGAGTAAAACAAGTAAAGTTCCCACAATTTAAGACTCTGAAAGAAAGTACAGGAAACATGAAAAACTAGATAGGAATAGTCAATAAGTGTTACTTGAAGAAGAAAGGATGGAAAAAGTATGGGAAGATCAACAGAATGGGGGAAGAATTACTGGGGCTCCCCCAATTTACTGCCAAGGCAGAGCCCATCCCAGACTCCTTCCCAGGTGCTTTGGAGGAATGGAGTACAGATGCTTATCATGGATCTAATATTCTTTGATCTTCTCTCCAAAACACATCTATATAAAATAATTCATTTTCTAGTTGAGGGAACACAATTAGAATCAGAAAGGATCAAGCAATAAGAACAAATCTGCAGTATCTGAGGTTGGTTTTTCTTTCTGCCAACAAAAATGTAACTTTTTATAAACCTTTCTAGGAAGATTATCAATGAACATCTTGTTAAAGATAAAAAGAGGACTCCACTTATCACAAATAAAAGATCTGAGTTTATGAATCATTCTGTGAAGATGTAGCCAGAAATCCAACTTTACCAAATTTTATATTTCAGAAGTTGAGATGTCCTACGGAAAATGGCAAGGTTTGCTGCAGATTCAGTGGGATATACTTTGGCTTTGTCCTTGGAATCTACATTGCCCAGCTCATTCTTTGGACATCAGATTCTGCATTCCTCCCATTTAGTGAGTCTAAAAAGTTGCCCAGTCAGATTAGAAACCTTCAAAAGCCCTTAAAATAGTTTCAGCATGAGAGATTTTAACAACACAAGTCCAATTTGAAGGATTTCCTTCTCTCTTTGAGTAGAATAACACAGTACACTTTATGTAGGGGAGTCTAGTAAATCCTTCCACAACAGTTAGGTTTTTCCTTCTAATATATGCTGCTCCTGTGTTGTCACCAGCTAGACAGTGATGATGAGCATAGATTTGACAACTTAAGTAGTTTAGTCTCATCTGTTCTGGTACTCCAGGGTCTGCAGTAATTCTGGTCCAGAATTTATTTTGTTTTCTCTGCCTTGGAATTGTGAGGACAAGTAAGCTACTTATTCCGTTTCCTTCAGAAGGTCAAGGCACTGTACTCCCAATGGTTAGTAGATAATACTAATATTAACAGTATCAGTTAGTATTCAAGACAGACAAACCAGAGAACAAAGATGTTGTCAGAATATTTACCAGGTCTGGACAATTGATGCAAGCCAGCTCAAAAGCTGAAGAATATTTTAATGATATGAAGAGACACTACCAAGTCTTTGTTTCTGCGTGATAACTCCTTTGTCCTTAATAAGTTCACCTTGAACAACTAATGAGAAAATACTTTGTTGATATAAACGAGATTAATTCAGGAGACTTTCTTTTATCAGTTAATTTAGCTTGGTTATGTGTTTAAAAAAAAATTCTGGGAACCAGAGGCCTTACTGTTATAGAATTTTGCCTACCAAGAAAATTTGCCATGGCATGTCCTTTGTTCCTTCTACAAGCCCCTTTATCACCAATTTCATATGTCCAGTTGTTGGTATGATTCTCTATCTCCCTTGCTGGAAAGGGGTGGCTTTGATGGATGCAGAAGGTTGGCTAGTTCTGAATGTTTATGTGACTAGGGTGGAAGTGACTTTGGAGTTAAGGGAGGTGAAGAGGATGAGCCCCTGTAGAAAAGGGAATGAAATCTCAAAATTTGATAGTTCTTTTTTCCTCATATAAAGAGAAGACAAAGTATTTATAGACATGGCACTATATTTCTGTATAGTATGACTATTTCATACTAGCTAATTATCAGGATTTATTTAAGAATCAGATCTGCATCCTGCTTATGGCACACCTTTTGTATTGGCAACATCTGTTACGGAAATGAAATAGTCACAGGTAAAAATTTGAATGATCTTTATTCATTCAATAACCTATAGATTAAATGACTGTCACTTTTTTTCAGAGAATTATATATAAGGTATTCTTATGAGATTGCACTTAGTGACTAGAGCATTATATTGACCTTCTGCTTGGAGTAGCAAGGCTAATTCCCTCGTTAATTTCCCTCACCAAAAATCTTGCCATGTAGGCTCTGTGTTTCTCACATATACTGTTCACATCTACTGTTTTGTTCTTATTTCTTCTCTTTTCAACACTCTCTCAAAGGTCAACTGATGTTCTTTCACAAACCAAGATTTTCTACTGTCAGTGTTCCTGTGATCAAAAATAGACATCACATAAAGGAGCAGCACAGAACCCTTTCAAGGGATGGTAGTGGTGAGGGAAGTCATTCAAAATGATGCATTCAGAACTAGAAAAGCTTAATGTGGCAATACTTAAGTTTGCATAAGCTAATGTGAACCGAAACATTTTCCCAGAATAAGACCCATGAAAAAATAACCAACAAGCTGGTAGTAAATTTTTGGTTTTGAGATCAAAAATATCAAATCCCATTTAACATCCCAGTAAAAGAAAGAATCTGAGTGGCTGTATTCCACTTTTCCAGTGAATTTCTAATAATGATCACAAGTCATCACAATGGGAGTAAGTCAGACTCTTTTTATAATTTTTTCATGGTAATTCTAAAATACTTGGGGTTGCCTTGTTTGTAGGCCCTGGAGTTGAAACTTCAAACAAACATGAAATGGAAAGAAGATCTTTTTCTCCCTCTTTAAATAAAGTTGTTATCCAGAAAACTATCTAAACTAGTTTGGAAAAATTCAAATTCTTAGTTTTCCAGTGCAATTTAACTCCAATATGAAATTCCAACACACTCCGCT
Organism: Centrocercus urophasianus; assembly: GCF_019232065.1. NCBI lineage: Eukaryota > Metazoa > Chordata > Aves > Galliformes > Phasianidae > Centrocercus > Centrocercus urophasianus. The sequence goes on from NW_024884722.1 coordinate 21,708,017, forward strand.
ACCTTTTTCTTTTCCTAATTCTGATGAAGTCTTCTGTATTCAAGCTCTTTCTATGCATAAGAAGTTAAACTTTTTCCTCTGATATTTGAGTCATAATTTCTAATTCTTGATTACAGTGTGGAGAGAGCAATTACCAAACTTAGTTTTCACATTCCTTAAGGGAGAACTATCTCGAGGTCATGCTCACAGGAAAACTGCAGACCAATTCACTATCTCTTCTACACCTACAGTTAAATCAGGGCTGGATCCAGAGAGAATATTTGCTGTACCACTTACTACATTCATTAAAGGTAGGACTTCAGTTGCATAAGCTGCAAGACCCTTCAAGGATGGAAAGATGATTTTTTTTACACTGATGGTCTTTGCCAGGGTGCTTATGAGTGCTTTGCAGCTGCTTTGCACAGGCACAGTTGGTGTAAAATAGCCTTTGGCTACCAAAGAATCAGTCCCACCCTCTCAGCAAAGACTGAAGGATTTTCTTCAGTCTTTAAATGGGATGAGTACATGTCAAAGCATGGGAAAAAATCAGCTTTGAGTTAATTCAAAGTGGCTTTTTGATCAAGAAGGCACAAAATAAAAAGACATTTAATCTTAAATTCTTGTTCTTTTTGTTTTACTTTTTGACTTGTGTTACTAAGCTTTTTTTCTCTTTGGCTCCAATGCTCCAATGTGCTTCACATAAAAATGAAATCTTGTTAGACAGAAGCAGCAGGTATTCAAAATTTAATACAAATTAGCTTTGGCTACATGAAAGCAACTGCCCTGATGAGAAAACCACTGAGCAGGGCATGGTGAACATGCAATGATTTTTAGATTTTTTTTTAAGCAAACTTTAACAAAAAGAAAAAGAAACATGCAAAAAACAAGAAACAGTTTCATGTTCATTCATTTTTACTCTGCAGGATGTGGTTTGTGATGTAGCAGAGAAACTACGTGACTGCCCCTTTAAAAGCCATCATACCAATCAGCAGGTTTAACTGTCAAGCAAGCTGATGTAGGGCTCTTTGAATTACTGAGTGAGGGATATTCTTCCTGCCAGGTCCTGTCCCCTGTAGGCACTGCAGAGAAGTATTATAGGGCAGTCCTTACCTTGGGAATTAGCCTGCAAGACCCCAATGCTGTCATCAAACTGCATAGATTTGATGTTGAGTGACGCCAAGATGCATTCCTTGTCCTGCAGCGAAGCATCATCAATATTATTCTGATTGGCTGACAGGATAACGCACATGTCGCAGAGGTTGATGTTGACAGCCCTTAAATCAGCCCGACTTAATGGTGTACCCTTCGGCACAGAGAAAAAAAGATTGGAGGGGTTGGGGGGGGGGCGGGCAAGGTTGCAGGAGAGGAAAAAAAAAGAAAAACAAATTAAAGATTGAGAAGGAGCTTTGGGAAATTATTTAACAAGTATCTTTTTTATGCTCTGACATTAAGCTGGTCTAACTATGTGCCAGGGAATAGGAGATGTGTGCTAATCTAAAGGGTAGTTGGTGCTGATGGCAGCATTTTAGGTTCAGTCTCAATACTCAGTCAAGCTAATACTAACAAACAAGAAAGAGGAATAATGCCAGCGTTCTGCATCTCATCGGTGACTTGAAATTGTCTTGATTTAAGTTGCTATCATGTGGCAATCTCTAGCTCTCTGAATAACTCTTGAATAACAAGAGGCGTGATTTAAATGTTCTTTTATCTACTACCAAGTCACAATGTTTAAACAGAAAAGTACTATGTGTCCTACACATCTGAAATGCAATCAAGATAAAGCTGTTTTTTCAATCTAGACCAATACACAAAAAAAGATCTTAATCTTTTTCAACACATGTTTTTGGTACTTCTGGAAGGAAAACACATCGATCTTCAAGGTTGTGTGATCAAACTGTTTGCAACAGAAACATGGCTAACAATGGATATAACTAATGTATCACACTCTCTTACCACAATTCTCAATTAGAGATGGCAATATTTAAAATTAAACATTGTGGTAGGCCATGGGTTTCATAGTTATCACAACAGAGACATGACACTTAACCAATTATGTTTTCTTTGATGATAAAAGTTGTCTTCACATACAACAGTCTGCATACCTCTAGTTGCAAAATTTCCTATCTATTTCATAAGGGCTGCAAGATCCATGAAAAACAGCATGATTTTCTATGGGAACAAGATTCTGATGTGCCACATCATATGGTTTGGCACCCAAAGAGCCTAATGATAATGAGATTAAGCTGTACCTTTTGTAACACAATGATTTTCACAAGACACAGCCAAGATCCTAGACTGTTAGCTCCTAATCAATCATGGTGAGCATCTCCTGAACTCCACTCAAAATACTCAATGCAAAAGTGAATTTAAAACATGCAAAGTAAAGGCAGGACTCAATTCTTCTTCAGTGATAGCCACTTAGTTTCAGATGACTGCACAATTATTTCAAGTTACTTTAAATAATTTGAGGCCAAACACCTTTTGGAAAATAGCATACATTGAATGGATAAGGTTTCACCATAAAGCACTCAAAACTTAAGATATGATTATTTCTGCCATCTTAATTCTGCTCTTTGTGTTTGTACTATGCACCAAGAGAAGCAGGATTCCTGTGGGGAAAAATAATATGTAACCATGTAATTAATTAAAGGCTTACTCTTAATGACTTTATGCAAAGGGACAGAACTAAGTCTGCCTGAGGATATTTAAAATTGGCATTTGCTTCCTTTTAAGGAGTTTACTCAGCAGCTTAAGTATGAACTTTATATGAAATATCCAAGGTTTTTGTTTGTTTCAAACCAGAACAAATGTTTATATATTGAGATGCAACAACATCCCTATCAGAGATTAGCAGCAAGCTTTACTTTGTGAACAAAAGCATAGAGAATAAGGAAATGGGTTTGAGTGGCCTCCATTTAACATACGACTTCCACCAGTATGATCTCAGTCACTTTAGTAGACATCTAACAAAATAATGCTGATAATTTTAACTTAATATCACCATTCAGAATAAGATAGGCTAGGACAAATAAATAACTAGATAGATAAATAAACACATAAAAGCCTTAAAGTCTGCATGGTCTTTAGCATCCTTCATTACTGTATAAGTAAATAACTCCTTTATACATTCTGTATTTTTAAATGTGAATTAATCAGTCATTTAAGCTGCTTAACCTGAAATTTGTCTGAAATTCTCTAAAATTGGGTGCAAACTGATTGGAATAAGTAATGCCGCTTCAGAATTTCAAATAAAAACTTTACAAACACACAATACATTACTGTATCATATTAGATAGCTTGGAAGTAGCAGCTAGATTCCATTCTGCTCCAATAGTACTATCAATTTAATTCTGATTCCTTATTCTTTAGCCTTCACAGTGACTGGAATTAAAAGGGATTGGCAGGAAGAGGAGGATATTAACATACTAAATCTGATATTTACACCATTTTTGTGACAGCGGAGAATCTTGTAACATCTGTTGGGTCAACTTCCAGAAAAAAAACCCAAGGACTAACAATAAATCTATATTTAATGTAACAAAGTCTGAATTTATGAGGAAGTGAAGGCTGTCTTTCTGTTCCACTGCTGTTTTCCTGATTATACAATTCAGATTACATCCATCTATTCGTTTTCAATTGTTGAAATGTAGTTATTAGGAACTGGTAAATTCATAATTTTTCACTGAGAAAAACATCCAAACCCATTTTATAAAGAATAAAGCGTTGCTCCTGTATTTATATCTTAGGGTCATTTCCCTCCTGACTGGATCTCTGTGGGACATTTATAGTTTTGAACATACCAGATCCGTAGTGTGGAGGTCTTCACTGTTTTGTGTGCACAAGAGAATGATACTAATATAGAGTATTATATATATATTATAGTATCTATATACTAATATAGAGAAGTGGAAAAATAGGACCTCTGAATTCTGGTTTCAGTGGTTATCCTACTAAGATCAGTAAGAAACCTCTCCTTGATTTCAAAATGGTAAGGATATTTTAGAATGGATATGGTAGGAATTGAAATGCTATGACAATTTTCCTATAATGTTAGCCAACCTCCAATATGTTTTAAAAAATATAGACATACATTATGTAGGTAGTGTACAGTAACAATCACAGAATCACACAGAATCACAGAATCACCCGGGTTGGAAGGGACCTCAAGGATCATGTAGTTCCAACCCCCCTGCCTAGCAGGGCCACCAAACATACACATTCAATATTTTTAAAAGGTTTTGTGAGTATAAATACAACTATAATTTCATAAATAACAACTGTCATTTCATGAGAGAAATCACACCAGAACAGACTACATGCAGTGCACTGCAGTGAATGTCTGATATATAACACAACCAATACAGCTGAAATTCATCCAATGAGGATGATGAGGCACTGAACACTGCAGCAAATATCTTCTAATAAGGTCTCACAGGGCTCTGTTTTCATAGATACAGTAAAGGGAAAAGCTAAGTCCTCAGGCCTATAAGTAGACAAAAGTAAAAAAATGCCTCTGATCAAAGTCCATATGAATCTGTCCAGTTGGTGTCCTAAATCACAAAATATCAATAATATGGCTTTGGACTTACAGGCAAGATTGAAACCTTGGGGAAGTTATGCAGTGTCTCCCATTCCCTTCTCAGGTATTCAAGTGAACCCACAAACACAATGTGCTTGAGTTCATGGTAGTGAAAGTTGCTGGCTCGTAATGGCATCACTAAATTTCTTAATCCAATCAAAGCAGATTTAACATCCCCAAATATGCAAACGACTACATGCCCACTTAAAACTGTCATCGCTGCTTCACTTCGAGTCTAAAAAACAAAACAAAATGAGAAGGGAGAAATGAAACAAAGGGAAGCTTAGATCATATACTGAGTTTTAAATCATGAAAAATGCAACTATCAATATTGTTTATGCACACAGAAGCATTGTGATAATAGGCTGTTCATTTTCATACTGATTTATCCTTCATTAAATATGCTCAGAAGAAGAAAATTCCATTCTTGGTAACAAATCCTTCAGCGTTCAGAAAGACGTACTGGAACAAATTCTGATCCTTTATATGTTGCTGCACAAGTGGATTAAGACTGGTTATAACAACAGAAGCACTGTGTATTTAGTTAAGAACAAAATGTGACCTACAGTGCACTTAGCTGTTAGGGGGATTATAGAAAATATATGCAAAATCATGCCCTAGCTTACAAATCTCTAGTGTTTCAGGATCAATTTGAAAATGAAAGCAATGAGTGCCCAGTGGTCTTAGTAGGTCTTCATGGCATCACAGGAACCTTGTGTGTCTTCTTATTCTCTCAGGGTCAATACACCTATTTTAGGACAAGCTGCTACTACCATGAGAAGCATTTGAAGAACCCTCTGCATGGCTCTGCTTTACAGTGAATGCCCACTGCATTTCACAGAGCTCCACTTAGTAAGAAACATCTCATGTGCAAGGTCATGACTAATAGTAACTTCTCAAGCCAATCAGACTTTTGGAGTTGCTGAAAAAAAAACAAACAATAAAATAAACACCAACTCATGGAGAACATTTAAATGATGCTCAGAATTACCTTCTCATCTCAAGACAAAAATTACATTTTTGCACTTAATCTCATCAGTGGCAGTATCAGTTGAGTAGGCAATTCAAAAACCATTGTGATTAAATAAGGTCATTATGAAACCATGATCTTCATATCTCGAGCCAATCTTAATATTACTGCATTCCATCAAGTAACTGCAGATCCACTCATATCATATATCATATTGTAAAGAAGTTTTGGCAATGAGTAAGACTGCAGGGAACTGCAGTTTTCTCCCCTCAATTATCCATGCTGTAAGCCCTGTTTCTGAATTGTGGAAGTTTGACAACATATAAAACAGACCGGAATATGAAGCAGAATTGTTCATTACATGAGAATTAGTAATTTTCTAATTTGTTAAAAAAAATAATAATACATGAGCTTTCATTTTCTCTTGGGCAATTAACATGACTGCCCATTTCTACCATAACAGTGGTCTTGGCTCTTAAAACAAGTGAACACAGAAGTGAATGCTGGAGTTGAGCATGTAAGTCATCCCATGTATGTACACATGGGTCTGAACTACTGAGATTTTAGAAGCCAGAAAACAAAATCTTACTCTATAATCATTAACCTGTATGTAGTTACGTATATTTGTATGGAAGAAAAAAAAAAAAAAAAAAAAGAGTTGTTACTACCTGATAACACTGGAAACTTGTAGAGTCAACACATACATTGAAAAAAAAATTATTTTCTGATTGAGGCATCATCAAACATCAATTAGAAGATAACTTCAGAAATCTTTAAATTATATTCTAGTTTGTATGTCTGTGATCTCTAAGGATAATGTTAAATTTGCATAGATCATAATGTAGGCATAAATTGTAGACTGAGTTTGAGAATGTGTAGGGAAGCATTTTGTTTATAAAGTCTTCAGCAGTGATGATGCACGAAACAGAAAGATCCTGGCCAGAGTCACAAATTCAGAAGCTAATAGGGAGAAAAACTGAAATGATATCATCGAGAGATAAGAAGTGAGGCAGTCCATAATGACATTTTCAGATAAATACTCTTCAGAGTGGGACAGCATATAAAGGTCATTTTGAGTCGTCTGCTAAAATGCGTTCAGAACATGAAGGCAGATTTCTACTGCTGTCTATTACAAAACACTATGCAGCAGATCTGCATTTCCTTGCCTGCTGAATACATATAAACACAGACTAATTCAAATTGTTCAGCTAGCTCTGTCCCACAGCTCAGCCTCTGAAATTTAGAATTGACTTGCTTGACTGTCTAAACACTGATACTGCAATACCAAGCAATGTCATGGTTATTACAGAAACCCCTGAGGAGAAGGGGAAACAAGCTTTTTACCCCTGATTGTTACAATAAACCAGGGCTGTCACCATCACTGGATGCACCATGCTACAGTGCAGGAAAATCTAAGAGAACAGGCTGAGGAAAAGCTTTATAAAGTGCGACAAACTGAAGATCCAACAGGGAGTTCATTTCAAATATCATCAGTTTTGTGAATGAGATCTGGAGTTAGTTACTTGCTACTTTTAGGTATGAGTACATGAACACAAGTGGCACAAACCTTTACTGAGCGAGATAGATTGTGATAGGCCTTCTAATTATTTTTAATGACTTGAGTCAGTTTGATGGCTTTCTCAGTTAAACAAACGAAACAAACATAAAGTAGGCTCTCACTGAAACATGCTATGAAAGCAGATTAGTGATACTACTTACTCTGGCCTATTTGGGCATCTTGACATGTTGGAAATTGAGAGAGAAGTTTAAAGAGAGCAAAATTCATATAAATAAATAAAAGATAATGCAAAACAATGCCTGCTATTATTAGAATTGTTACTACCTTGCTTAAAGAGACAAATGGGGTAAGTAAACATTTAAATATTTCCAGCATGAATTCTCTAAAGATTTAAACTCAATATGCAAATTTCAACTTATGAAAAAAAAATTTGGACCACTTTTATTATTATATTTGGCATATGGGTTTACATAACTGCAGTTCCTTAATGGAAACAGCTTCAATTTCATAATTTCACTGTTTCTGTTTTCAATATGATAGCACAGTTTATAAATTAATTGATTAAATATCAGTTTTATCAGTTCAAAAACCTCTTCTCATCAATACCTACCAAAATGACCTTTTCAATGTCCTTGGCCGGACACCAATGAAACATTCCTGTAGAGTCATATTTTTTCACATTGGCATCCATATTGTCAATCTGTTCATTGCCAGGAATTAACAAGGGGTCATGCCTGGGGAAAAACAAGTTGAGGACAACATAAGTGGAAAATATTATGAATTATGGATGGAAAGATATCCCAGGAGCAATGTACAGAGGGAAAAAAGTAAAAAATGAAATGAATTTACACTTTAACATGCTTCCTATTAGGCACCTTAAAACAAAAGCTAAAAGCAAAAAATGGTTAAGGTTTAAACATGAAGTGCAGTTTGAAATATTTTCTATATGTTTTCTACACCAATAACCATTTGGCTTTAAGCAGGGCTTTCTGACACCATCATGTCTATGAAAGTTTTTTTTTTCCAGTCCCACTTCTCAAAAATAAATATCAGAGTTGCTATTAGAATCTGCAATGAAGTAGAAGGGATAGGAACGCAGCCCCATGCTGACTGACTGGCATAAGTATGGAAAGCCAATTGCTTGCTTTTACCACATACAACTTCTGACGTGATGCTCTTCAAAGTAAAAGCTTTAACAGGCTGCACTTTAAATATTTTAGCAATTTGCCCAATCATATTTTGCATTCCCAAACTGAAGCCCTTTAAAGATTCAGCAGTATGTCATTTTAGAGCAGAATGACTAACAAATGCGCACATCTGGAATACATGATTTTAATACCAAACAACAATGTCCATTTTTTTCTGACAACTGTATTTGTGATAACCTCTTAAGTGTTGTGAAGTTTTTTTGTTTGGTTTGGTTTCCAAAAGATTTGAAAGCAGAAGGCTTTTCAAAGAAGAAGGAAATCAATATTTTTATAAACTTGCTTTCCAGCAACATAGCTACACTCAAGCACAGATACATACAAGAGAGAATCCTTTATTTATATAATAAGAATCAGACATTAGACTGAGAAGCAAGTGACTCAAGAACTCTTAGATTACAGTGAAGATCCCTCTGTGACATCATTAATTAGTAGCATTAAATGAGGACCTTGTTTGCAAAGCACAGGAAAAAAAGGACCCCTGAAATCTTAAAACTAAGCAGGGAACAGATCTGAGTCTGGCAGAACTATAGTCCTAATGTTTCTGTTGTGAATGCTAGAAATATTCTAATAAATAACAAGTACAAAGAATATATCAAAGAATAAAATATTTTGCAATATAGGAATGCACTAAATAATCAGAGGCAGGCAGACAAATTTTAAAGGAGTTTCTTTTCTGCAATCTTTTAAAGAAAATATTGGTTGATAGTAGTTGAACTCTCAAAACTGGCAAGTTTCCTGCTTTTCAAGCATTTGAGCAAGCAGGCTGTGGTAAGGCACTTGCTTTTCCATTGTCCACTACAGCAAACTTCAAATGCCGTTCACGGTATAAGTTAAATTACACTGAATACTGTCTAATAAGTTATCATGCTTATGGCAGTTAAACACGTATGGCTTAAGAAAGGCATATTCACTAATTCCTTTTAGGTTATTAATTTGTGTAATTTCACGGACGTTTTAAATAGTTATTTTTTATATAGATGTATATGTGTTTATCTATCTATCTATACTATTGAATGTTTTCCATGTCTGTCTCTGTTTCTAAATAAGAAACTTGGTCAAAAGGTGAAGAAAGCATCAAGAGCATCAGCTGTGAGATGGTTTTCTTTTTTATTTTTTCCCCACGCTTTCACAAGACAATTCTCCATGTGCCTTTCCTAGAGTAGTACTGAAATAAAAGCAAAGTTCACTAATCAAATATTCCAAATTTTCTTCTTCTCTTTCTGTTCATCAGTGAAACTACATTAAACCAATCTAAAAAATGCCACATTCTTACTTCTTAATCAGTGTGCTCTGTCTTCTCTGAGACTAAACAGATCAGCTGAAGCTTTAACAAAAAAGAGTACTTAATAATACTCTAATCTTTTCACAGAAAGGATACAAATTGAAAGGTGATAACAGATATTTGACATCAAATGATGTTCTGCTGTCTTAAGGTCTGAAACAAGTTTCAGTGTATGAGTGCTCTCAGTCTATTGTACTTCCCTCTTCGATAAGGGCTTTGCATACTATTTAAGGAATATTCAAAGTAATTTGTGCCAAAAATAAATTAGAATTTTACCTAGATATTTTGCTTTCTTTTTATTTTAGAGCTTAGTGCTATGGAAGGAGCAAAGAGTATGAATAATCGTATATAAGTTTCTATTGATGTTTTAGGTAATTTTTATTTTTATTTCTTATATATGTTACTTATTTGCAAGATAGTAAACTATCTGGATCCTCTACTTTCACTTGGAGTACAGAATCTTAAAAGCAGCAAGCAGGAAGGGACATGCAACAAGAAAGTATGCAAATAGATTCTGTTGTACTACTTTTGTTGTACAGGAATTAAACACTGCCTGAGAAGGACACTGTGATAAGACTAGTGACACTATGTTACAGGATCTCCGTTCTTTTGTATATAATTGTACTGATTAAATTTGAATCACCTGAGCTACGCTAATATTTTCATGTCTTTAGTCAGTAATTTTTTATCTTCAGTAAAGCAATCACTGGAGATGACTTCAATGGTTGAAAATTGTTTATTACTAAGCTTAAACTTTTTCCTCAGATGACAGAAAATATTTAAAAACAAAAATGATCTCCAAACTTGTTTGTGTTTTAATTCCTGCTCTTTTTATGAATTGCTACATTAATAGTACACTATTACTACTATAGATATATATATACTGTCATAAATCTGACGATGAAAACCCGTTTCACAAATACGCAAAATTAATTAAGACAGACACAGAGAGGCCAGTGTTGTCAAATCTGCCTAAGGGGCTTAACACCTTCTTCCCATTAAAATCCATGTTGCACGAAGTATTACAGTTGTCCTTACAGCCAAATCAGTGACTAAGTATTTCTAGAGCCCTTCTATCTGCCTTGCCCTTGAAGATGTGCCTGTCAAACTCTGCCTGAGTTGCATTGGCTGGTTATTCTGGAAGAACTGCATTTGCGTTGTAGCCATGCTGCAGACGTGATCTCCAGAGATATTAAGATATCTTGATGGCTTGAAAAAAGCTTGAAAAATTCACACAATGTTTGTTTTGACCTTATGCTTGCGTTGGCTTGCAAAGCATCTGGTCATTCCAGCTAGGAAAATACAAGCTTGTGGGAAAAGAGAAAAAAAAGTTGAGTTCCTCTCATTCATAATCTCAGTTTAAACATAACTTCTCTGGTTCTCACGGTGGATACTATATACACATGACTTAAAATGGAGAGCAAAATACAATCCTTTCAATTTTTGAAAAGCATGTTACATCAGTTATGATAAATTAAACTTGAGAAAGATAGCAAAAAGAAAGTAGCAACCCCCAGAAGCTTAAGTGGAAGACAACAGCAAAACCATAAATCTCATGCTCAGGAAACTTGCTACGAGAAAGCCAACATTACATTTTAAGGAATACTTTCCTTGCAGTATAACTAGTGCAAACCCTCAGTTTTTGAGTCTAGATCTTCCGTGTAATGACAGAAGGACAGAATTGGGAAGACTGACAACTGTAAGCATATCCTTTGTCACCTCGTCTTAACCCTGCAGCTGTCACTTAAGTGCAATTGTGCATGAGAGCAATATACATTCACAGATCTCCAGAGGAATTCTTCTGTATTTTGGAAGCTAGGAATTAGAATACCACAGGACGAGTACAGACCCTGATGTTTTTTGAAAACTTGTAGTCTTTTCACATCATTAAAAAAAAATTACTTTTTTTTGTTGTACCCTTATATAAAAATCAGTGGCAAAAACATCCCCAAGAGCAACACATCCTCTCTTTTTCACGTTCTTGTAAAAGTCTGCTGTTCTACCCTCCTCATGCAGATAAACCATGCTTAGACTTTGTACACAATATGACAGTAAGCTGTCTGCTACTTGAGATTCAGGGTTTTGAAACTCACCTTGCATACGGGCCATGGACTTTCGAGTTTTCCTAATTGATTTTGTGTGTGAATGCGGGTGTGTGTTTGTGAGTGTAAGCACACACATAACTTTAGAAGGAAGGACGTGGTTTGCTGAAGACAAGATTGAAGGCACACTAGAGAACGTTTCATGCCTTTAAAATTTCTCCTACAGCTATCCTAACAAATTGTGGCAATTAACATGTTGTTAGTGTTAGATGTATGCAGCCAGTGCAGGTGCTAATAATTGAAAAAGCATTTAGAGCTTTTACACCCTGGCTGAATATTTCATGATGTGCTGCATGTTTCACTATTTACTCAGTGGGCCTCTGTCACTTCAATCTTCTCTGACTGCTTTGACTGGTGCTATAAAGCTCAACCAAGATAGAGTGACGGCTTGTCACAGGCAAACTTCACCGACTCCTGCAGCTCACTGGGACTAGCTGTGAAGGTTGTCACGACATTCTGATGGAATTCAGCAAATGTTTTGTGACTAATACACCCAACATTTGTCGGCTACCATTAGCCATTACCTGTGACCCTCTGCAGTCTGTGTGAAAGGCATTAGTTTGTAATGAGAATTTGTTGCCTACGTGTATCATACTAATGACACTTCAACTGATCTTTACTTTCACAGGTTAATCAGCAGTGAAGTTTGTAAGGATTCAGTGTACAGATGCAAGGTGCTTTACAGAAGAAAACTGCATGCAACTAGAGAAAGAAAACCTGGAGTTTTATCATTACATGCTTTTATTGTCATATACAGAATCCGTACTAATACTGGTTTCAACATTACTCTGCCTTATTCGTTCCCTAAATCAGCAAAGAAGAATGTACCTAATACAGAGATTATATACAGCGTCAGCTTATGGGTTGAAACAATCCTCCTTCCTCCCTATTTCTTCTTCCCTCCACTCAAATACCAAAAAAGTTTTTTTGTGTGTTTTCTTTGTTCATTTTTTCATCCTCAAAAGAATTACGGATGAGTTCACATTAATTTATCAAGACTACCAAGGATGCTGATATAGGGCTGCTTACTGAAAGAATTTTGCTCATTAAAGTATCTTGATACCTCAGGACATGCTCAGATTATGCTTCTGAATTATGAATCTCTTTATGTAAGAAAGTAACAAAATACTTAATTTTCAGACTTTTATCTAGGAAATCCAACAAGGAGGAGACAAGGCACAAAGCCAATACATCTTTTGGTTTTAAAATTTCCCATTCACATCTGCTCAAGCGACAGAAGTAGCAATTGTTGAGTGGTAGGAGAAAGAACCTGAAAAACTAATTTGTAAAATATAAATGCACAGTTAAGTGGCACTATAAAACATAGAAGTGTTTTTTTCTACTTAAATGAAGTGTACTCTTTAGAACTTATGACAAAAACTACCTCTGTTGCACACCAGCATTACAATAAATCATTGTTTTCTTTAAACCTTATATAAAGCTGAAGAGCTTTTTCTTTCCTTTGCTTTGATCTGAGTGGGTCTCCTTTTATTCTGAACTTCATAAAAGGCCTTGTTGATTTTTCCACTGGAAAATTCTGCTTTCTTTCTTGACACTACCCTCTCATCTCAAAAACATCTGCAGAAGACTTCACATTTCAATTTGAGAGTGTTCTTATTCTCGTGGTTTGCAACACAACTACTAATGGTAGCAACAGAGGGTTAACATACACTACCTCCCAAAACCACCCAAAACTTTCGTTCTATAAATTTGTTAAGACAGGTCTAAGACAACAGAGGGACTACTGAACTGTTCCTGATGCTTGTATTGGCCGAAGTGAACTCATAAAACAGAACCAAGAGGTGAATTGTGCTACTAAATGCCTGCTTTTTCACAGTTTAGTTATCATTTCATGTTACCATTGCATAAAGTTAGCCTTAGTAAAGCCTTAACAAAGGATATAAATTCAGAGCTCAGCATGAAAATTTCCAAGCATTGAGGTCACAGATAGAAACAGTTATTATGGCTAATCAGTGAGTTTTACCTCTTCAAACCTTACCTGGTTTAGGGTAGACTCGGAAAATGATCAGATTAAAGTCATTTTAACAGTTTTTGTTTGAGAAACGTTCCCCCTCTAGACCTCTCACCATTTTTTCGCTTCTTGTGGAAAGCTAAATTTTTCAGCAAGAGAAAGAGTAGCACTACAGTGGCAGGGACTGAGTGGCACTGCTGAGTGTACGTGCTACTGTATGGCACTGGGTAGGCAGATGAGGAGATGAATGTGCACAGTCACTGTTCACATGCTTAGAATATTATAGCCAACTTCAGGAAAACAGACAGAAGGTTTCCTCCTCACCTTCGGACAAATAATCTCATAATATCTTCATAAATGTATGCCAAAATCTCACTTTTTCTGTGTTACTTAGCTGGACTCTGAACCAGTTTTATGGTTTGGTTGAGAATTATTTTGGATCTTTGATAAAGCAAAATCCTCAGGCTTAAAAAATTCTCCTTGGCATCACACTGAAAACCGAGTGTCCTCTGATGCCTGGTTCTTATGTGATCAGGGACACTAATGATAATGACCCTTTGCTGAGTATGCTACTTGTCTAGAGGCCTATGTCAACTACACCACTACATTCAGAGTGGACAGGGACAAACTATTTGTTTGCTCTTCAGGCCCCTTGGGCCCTGTCATATACTATTTGCTCCTGCATTAAGAGGTAGTTTGATTCAGCTGGGCTGACATTTCCTTCAACTCAGTGTATTCCACTCATGCAGTAGCAGCCACCAAAGCATTAAGTGAGGACTTGAGCCCCAGCAACAATCCTTTTAAGGAGCTTTTTTGATTTAAACCCAGGGCTTTTCACATTTTATTGGTTACTCTAGAATTGAAAATGACACTTTTTTTTTAAACTAGCTTTGCTAGTTGATACTCAGGCAACACAGTCTCCTCAAGTTTAATGTGGCTATTCATGAATAACACGAATCAAAACCTTTGACTGTCAGATGATGAACAGATGATCTGATTTCACTTCCTGACACCAGAAGCATCAAATGGTCTCACTTCCCTCCCTAGCGCATGAATAAGGAAACTTGATATGTGATTATTTTTCATGACTTTCTTTTCTTTCTGCTTTCATTTTAGTTTTATACCTCATTGTAATAGGACGCCCTTGTGTTTACATCTTCATAGAAGTATTATTTGTTTTTTCCTGATAAAGTTTAACTTACATTTGAAGTGTGTGTTTAATGGGGCAGCCTTCTGCTGAGGAAAAACAGGTAGAAAGTAATCATGACAGTGCAGAGTGGCTCAATATTTTTCTAGTTAATTTTCATTTATTGTTCCTGATTGATCACTTGATTCTTTCAGTGTCACATTAGTGTGATCTCATTCGATGTGATGCAGGAGTTAGTTAGAATGGTAACTTTCCAAATGTGAATCTAAACTACATGTGATACACGCCGAGCATATTTGTATGGCTTTTTTTTTTTTTTTTTCAGTTAGTAACTTATTGACATCTAGAGAGAACAGTATCAAAAGATGGGATTGAAAAGATGTCTTTGTTCCAGCTATCAGCATCAGGTTTAATCATAGAGATTTCTATTTACGTGTGAATGAATCTCAAAGACACTCACATTCTGACCAGGTCTAAATAGGCAGATCTCTTTGTCACAATCTCCCAGGAAATGCCTACGATACAGATTCTGTTCTCTGTTCTGCTCAAACGGTAGCAGGAATCCAAAAGCTGCAGCTCATGACATTACACCTTCTTCCCTGATTTGCTCCAGATACTATGGAAATCTAAAATCTATACAGCATTTTAATGTTATGTTAACTATAAGGCTGCTCAGAAACTGATTCTGTAGTTGCCGACCTGATTTCAATTTAAAACTTAAATTTCCGCATACTATTTCTCTACTTATACTCTATTTATAGAGATAAGCTCTATTAGTTTTCCTGTTCTCCAGGTCTTCTATAGACCCAGGACCACAGCTGAGGAAATAGTCTGCCAGCTGTTTCTGTGGGAGGGTACGGGTGAAGCTGCCTTTGAAAACAAGCTCTTAATGTAAATTTAGAAAAGACACTGCAAAGGTAAATATCAGCTGCAGATATGACAGTGTTTTAACTGATTTACTTCTTGTGTACTTTCAGTTGATACACTGAATATTTTTGGGCAGGAAAACAAGTAATTGTCACTTTGGAAATTTGAAAGTATACAAAAATGCAGATAATATAGTCCACGTTTCTTTATGAAATAGCTGAATGGTACCTGGCCATTGTACACAAAGCTAAACTGTTTTCTTCATATTCTATTAGTTTTCTCTTATTTAGCACCTTGAAACAAAAGTTAAGACAACACAGATAAAGGGTAAGACAAGTAGACCATTGGATTTGGGAGAAGGCTGAGGGTGCCAAGACAGGGCTGGTAAATAAATTTAGCAGCAAAAAAGAAAAAAACAATGTCTGGATCCGGAAGCCTAGCAAGTTCTCTGCTTGCTGCTCAACCCGTATTTAGCAATTCTGATGTGCTACTGAGCAGACAGCTCAGGCTCAGGACGACTACTCTCCCTCAGTCCCTCTTCAGCAGGCAATGAAAGCAGGCTCCACTTTGAAAATCTTCCCCCATCATGCAAACTGACACAGGCATGCTTTTCAAAAACCCACAGCCAATCTGTTGATCATTACTTATTTACAAAGGCCTTCGGGCAGAAAGTCCTGTAAAAACCATACTTGATACGGTATACACTAGCTTTTTCTGCTTGTGGAAAAAAGTACCCCTAAGGCTACCTCAAACCATCACTTTCTATTGCACATAAAATGTACCGTGTAACACTAAAGTATTTAATATATATGGTATAATATATCTACTGGAAAGGCATTTGTGTAGAAGTATGTTACCCTGTATTTGGTAATTTGATGTTTTGCTGAAGGCTATGACTTGAAAAAGCCTGCACCTAGTACAGAGGACCTGTCATCTCAGTACCCAAGAGCCAATAGAATAAAGAAGTACCCTTAAGCAGCAAAACTTTGACACAGCTTTGAAGCATATGAAAACAGTATAACTCCCCAGAATTATTATTACTCAAGATCAAAGAAATGAGGCATACTTTACATAGCAAACAGGGACAGTGCACTCAGCTCCAAATGTTTCAGCTCTCTCTCTCTCTTTCTTTCTCCATTTTTATTTTTACTTCCCCCAAATTAGGATTTGGTCATGGGGCAATCTCCCACAATTTTAAAACTATAAATGGTTAAAACTGTTACTGCTAAATAAGAAGTCTGTCCAAAGGTAAGCAAACTGAAAATGATGATAGGATGACAACGGGCATCATAAAAATGAGAAGCTTGTCTGTATGCTCATTTTATTCCTCCTCATAAGCTGTAAAAAAGCATGTAAATCAGTGTCATATGGGCAAGACTGAGGAAACAAAGGCAAAGAACCTTTAACGATACATTTAACAGAAATAGATGGTCAATATGAAAAAAAGGATTTTGGGTGCATTTTCCTCTGTGAATCAATCTCACTTTCAGTTCTGTGGTCCAGACAGAAATGGAGAAGACTTGTATAAGTTATGCCCTTAACTATATTGCTGTAACAATTAACAAATATGGATGCTCCTTTAAGTGGCCAAACAAAATTTCTAATCTACTGACTAAAATGTAAAGAACAATATTACCTGGATGTATCCAAAATTGTTAAAGGAACAAAATAATGTCAACAATAAAAGAAAAGCATGAATGATTTTATATAAAGAGATATATGTTCATATAATTTCTTTTTCTTTAATTTCTGCAAATGCAGAGCAGCTACTGTTATACATACACCCCAACCCCAAACTGTATGTAAGTACCTGTTCATATACCTAAGTTTAAGTTTTTTCTGTATATGTATGCAGTGGAAGATCTCCACTACGCTACTTAGTTCTGGATACAATTATGGATTGAGATTCTAGGCTGTCCACTTCAGATATGCAAAATAGAGGAGGAACAGCCTCATTTCAGAAAGCTTCACATCTACTATTTGATCCTGTTCGGACTGACTTGAGCAGCCAAAGGGTAAAGTACAGTAGATAGAATACGCCATATTATTTTAATAGATTCCAATTTCCTATTGCAATTCTACTTTTAACAACTCTCTTAGAGGAAAACTGTCCTATGGAAGAGAACTACATAGTAATACAAAGATATTACAAGTGTAAAATAATGTACATATAGCAACAGGGGAAAAATATCACTAACAATGATGTTTTCATTACCTACTTTTAGAGTATATACTACCCTTTAAAAAAATCCTTGTATTTCATAATTAACATGCTTTTAGCCTGAGTAAAACTGCATTCGTTTTTGAACTTTGCTTTGGCAAGCACATGGATTATTAGACTTTTTTATCAGTCTAAATCAATTAACAGAAATTTGATTTCAATCGACAGGATAAAAGGAAGGTAATATTCAGGTTCATTTTTGATTGTGATGATACATCTCACATATGGCCTTAAGTACAGAAAACAGTACTCAGAGGGAATCCAACAAAAAGAGAATTGCCTAAGGCAAACTAACCACATGAGTTCCTCTGATTGGTTAGTGCTATCATTAGTGCCACTGCTGTTTAAGAACTACACACGGGCAGGACAGGGTGACAGCTAAGACTTTAAAGCCTATGTATTTTTCAAACAGCTTTTCAAACTGTTTTTCATGACAGAATTTTTTTCAGCTCTATCATTAACTGCTGACAAGCTGACAGAATAAATACTTCAGCCTTTCAGAAACCATCTAACAATCTTTTTTTCCTCTGCCTCCCCTTATTTTTTGATGTGGGGGGAGGAGAAGAGGAAGAGAAGAAGAAAGGAGATGAAGATATGAGTTTCTTACAGTCTTACCTCATCAGTTTGGGTGAGGAGTTGGGAGAATTTCGCATGCCTCCATTTCGTTGCTTTTTTTTGGGTGACAGTGTTGACGGCTGCTCATCTTCAACTGGAAATATAAGGAACTCATGAGATTAAGCACTGTTCTACATGCCATATGAAATACAAGTGAAGTAGCAAAGAACACACACTCTATGTCCATTCACGCACTGATACTTCATTGCTAACATAGGCCTAACAGTAATAAAAATCAAATACATGTTAGTCAGAGAAATTGGTTTGAAGGAGAAGCAGGTAAGAGTACCAGGGTTTTTGAACAAAGGTGTTCAAATTGGTTTCAGACTTCAAAAACATGGGAGGGAACCACAGTCGGGTTATTCTGAGCGTTATTTTTAGTTAACATGTGCTACAGAAAAGTAGGATTAGTGCTCTGCTATATTTCCAGAAAGATAAAGTACTATTTGCAATACAAACATAACAGCTGCCAGCCTGCTTTTGCTAATGAGCCAGACACCAGTTGGTTCTTGCTCCTCACATGCCAAATAACAGAGTCTTCACGAAGAGACGTAAAATATTCAATGCCTTTATGTTCAATGATTCAGTTAGTCAGGACTGTGAGCGCAGCCTGCCATTGTGCACAGATCTCCAGCACAAGTCAGACCTCATCACTCCACCCCTCTCACAAAAGGGAGTTGTAACAGGATTGAACAGAATGAGGTTGAATGATAGTGGGGAGACAATACCTGTGTAACAGAGGATGCATATGTTATGCAATCTTTTAATGAGGATGAGGTGCACTTTCAATGACAGATCGATTTCCAGATGTAAAATCACTCACAATTTTGTCAATCATAAACTGTTCTTAGATAACCTAAGCCACAATGTGCGTTGCTTAAACAAATGCAGCTTTCTAAAACCTCCTCTACAAGAATTAACTACCATCATTACTGGTTCAAGATCATTACTGCACTTAATAATCTGCACACAAGGTTTACATTTGCTAGTAAAGGAAATTATGCTTTCTATCTCATATTCACACTAATGCTGAATTATTCTAATGGAAAGAAGGAAAAATAGACTTATTTCCTCCTATTGTTAACTAGAAAATGAACTAGAAGGTAATACAGCTGACATCTAGAAATCTGCTAAAAGGCAAGAGATTAGTAGTAGTAGCAGCAGCTGAATTAAAAGAGCTTAATATACATTAGCAGTGCACAAGCAAAAGCCAGAAAAAAATCAGTTTGCAGTGAACTACATCGGAGGAACACCAAAACTACAAACCTGGATATGTGCCACCCTACATTTACCTGAGGACAAATTAGGTAATATTATTCTCCTTTGGCCCTTTTCTAACAATATTTTATTACAGTCTCTGTTCTAGTCTGTCACGTCTAGTTTTTAGCCATAAAAATTTATTTTGCCTTTGTCAAAACTAAAGGATTAGGCCCTGAAAAGACAGATGTGCTGTCTTAAGTGACCTGGCACTACCTAACACATCCAGGCAATTGAAGCAAACTATGGCATTTCAAATAAAAACAAAAACAAACAAACAACAACAACAAAAACAGCTGAACAAAAAAATGCTCCAAGTAGTTGTGTAAATGGTTGTACATAATATAAGAGCAATGACTGCCTTATAGTGATTAATTTCACTAATTTAACTTTCTTTTCTTCTCAGGCAGCATTCATGAATAGAATAACACCTTCTTCCAATTTGACTTGATTTTAGATGCTTATTGATTATTAGTATAGCTCTATTCTTTGTTCGGCTGGGAGAAGATAAGCTCATAGAAAATTCCCAAGATTATGTAATTTGAAATTTTCTCTCAGTGACATTTTCTTTCTGGGTTTGTTAGATCAATTCACTATTCAGTTTTTTGTAACCAAGACTGTGTGTTTTCAGAATTATTTTTTTTGTAATATCTTTTAGTTTTTGATTATAACAAAGATACAATTGATATGTTTCATACTCCTAGCAGTAATAACTCTAAATTTCACTTAATTTTATTGGCTACCGTGGAGCTACAGAAAGATTGTCAATAGATTCAGTATTGTACCCTAAGTATACTGCTATATGATTTTAATATTGTAAGAAATCTATATACCTATCATGACCACCTATCATGCAAAATCTTAGAGGAGTACAACTGTAGATTGTGTTATATCCAATATAACAATATTCAATATCTGTGAACAATAAAAAGCACTAGTATGGAAGACTATCAAGTTTTCAGCTAGTTAAAGACTCATCCAAGCCTTTCAAACACTAAACGTAAAACACCAAAAATCTTTTACACTGTAAGGTCCAACATTAATGTTCTCCAGTGCTAACAGTTGATACTATTTCACCACTCAATTATAAAAGATAATCTTGGTACTAATCAGAGTAACCACACATAGATTTCTGCTGTTACTTTTGATACAGCATCTACAGTAAATAATCTCCCTCTTTTGATATGTGCTTGTCATATTCAAACTACATTATGCCTGTAAAGTCCAAGGCTCGTGTGGTTCACTAGTTAACACGTCAGCAAATCTGAGATTTCAATTCATACCTAAAGTAATGCCCTTCTTAAGCCATGAGGCCATTTATTTTTATTGCAGTAATGAAAGATAATGTATGTTAATCATATTACGTTCAAACAAGATTTTGCTTTTCCATGAAATCTGTACGCAGTTCATAGTGCTTTTGCAGTTTTAAAGATGCAACTCCATCAGAACAAGAGAACAGAATCTACGCAGTTGAAGAATATGAATGGAATGGAGACCGTTATGACTTGGTTCCTAAATGCACTTCAATGATCACTCACTTCTTAGTAATAAGTAGGGTATAAAACATATTTAATGATTATCCTTCAGATAAAATTATATAATTCCTGCATATTTGAAGAAATAGATCCAGAAAAATTTTTAGTAAAGTCATAAAATATCATTTCAGTTTCATGGTTTTTGCCTGCGTTAATTTAAAAGGGAGTCTTTGATGTGCTTGGTCTTAAGAAAGACAACCACATTTGAATAATGGGCTGTGATATATGACAACTCAACTCTGATATTCTATATTTGACTTAGTGCTTTTCTTACTGAGAATGTGCCCCCATTCTTAGTATATCTGATGTCTTTATGCTACAGAAGTTGTTTTAAAATACAGTCATATTATATTATGGAAACTTTCCTTACCAGCTTTCAGGAAAGTGCAAATAAGTTCAAGAATTGGCCACATTATAGAATTTGAATTCATTCCAGCCTCTGAGTTCTAATAAATTTCAAGAGCTTGTTTTGCACATCCCTAAGTATAAAACTTAACATAGTGCTGTAACAATCCAGTGCTCACTTGTCTATCAGGCACAGAATCTAATAGTCTTCCTGAACTGCAAAACTTGGTGCTAGAAAAATGTCAGGCAAATCTAATGAGGCTTCAGATACTCTGGTTTATGCTGAAGTTTAATTTAAAGTTACGCTGATGTTTTAACATGTTTGCTTATTCTTGAGTAAAGAGAATTCATTATTTCAATGACATAACCTCCAGACAATGTTCCATGAATTGATTTAAGATGTGCTGGTAATTTTAACAGCCTTAATGTGGAGTTGAACATCTGTAACAACACAATACTTGACTTTTATTCTCATTCCATTTTTTAAAGTAAAATAAAGAGAATGTCTTTCAGAAACAGTGGACAAGCTCATAAGTTTTTTCTTTTTTTTTACTTTTTTTTTTTTCTAACCACTTTTTTAAATAGATCTGGTTCTTTCACTGTCTCTCTCAGGTCAAGAGAAGACAGCTTATAGACACCATATTTGGACCACCAAAAAGAACTATGATTGGAAATACCATTTATGTTACCAAACGTCACACATGTAAGAGCTGGTAAACTCATCTTGCCCAGAATGTAAGTGCACCAGAGCAAATAAACCGTATGAAAGATAAAGCACAAACCACCCAGAAACATTAGTTGACTAGCTATATTGATTAACTTATTAATCTCCACATCTGGAGAAACCCACATCTGTAAGCACTTAACAGAGCATTAGTAATGTCATAGTCACATTGAAAACAGACTGCAAAACCATGCACAAACCAATTGCAATTGCTTTATACATCCAACTATGGGGCTACCTACGGAGATCTTGGTTCAACCCAGGCTTTTGGGAGTGGTAGCGATATTTTACAGGCAAGCTGAGTGCCCTTTGCAATCTACAGTACGTAGATTTTCCTTGTTCAACAGAATTCAATAAATTAAGTTGCAGCAGCGAGGGATTGTTGGGCAGGAAGAGGCTCCCTTTACGGTTATTAACAAGTGGAACAGGTTCCAGGGCTCCTTCAGTGGACTTGGGACCAACCAGTGCAATAGTAGCTGTATTCTTGAATTGATATGAGCTTTTTGGGTAACTTGATCTAGCTGCATTCTTTACTTCTAAATAATAAGAAAAAATGTAAATTAATGTCCTTGTATTAAAGATTATTTCAAACCATGAATCAATTTTGACATCACGTGGAATTACAGACCTTATAGCTAAAAGTATCAGTTTCAACAGTTGAAATAAAGATTTATACCTGCAATTTTCTTTACTTTCCCCTAAAAAAATGTATCTGTTTATAAAAGAATACTTATAGAAGGATTATTCCACAATATTATCATCTTTAAGCAATAATCCCATCCCAGGGTAAGTGTGTTTGAGGCAACTCTTATTTCCCACCTGTTGATAACGGTTTTGAGATTTACTAGCTGTAGAAGATGTTTATTCCCTTAAATGACAGAGGAGGCATAATACTCTGTTGCTGTTAAAATAAACAAGGAATAATAGAACACTTCAAAATAGTGCAATCATAGTTATGGAAATAATCCAGTGTTTATGAACCTACATAAAAGTAGTTGGATATTTAGAACTTCTGAGTGCTGTGCATTTCAGATCAGGTATAGAACCCCTGAAAACAGGGCTAATAGGTTTAATTTCTGAAGTATGGTTTTGACTTGAAATGATGATTCTTAATCTTCTAACATATCAAAGTTCACCGAACAAAAAGAGCATTTAATACCTCCAAACATTTTTTGGTACAAATATGCAGCTGTGATCTTCTTCAAATGCTTGTTTCATCATGAATGAGTATATCGAGAAGAAGGTATACTACTGAGCCTGTAAGATCTTCTATTTTCTTCTATTTTGTTACGTATTAAGAGGAAAAGAGATTAAATAGGAAGTAGTTTATGGACTGATAATCTTGCAGCATTATTTGCATATGTCTGAATTGCCTTGAAGTTTCCCTGAAGAACTTTGAATAGGCAACAGCTCAAAACTGTTTAAGCAAGTTGGCATGGGTTTTGGTGTTTTTGGGTAGTTTACCGTCAGATAGAAACATTATCTGTTAAATGGGCAGATACTTAAATAGCATCCACATGCTTACCATTTGTATTCAAGCACAAAATCTACCTCTATCAGCAAAATGTAATTATATGTGAACTATAGGAGTTATTTGAATGTACTCTTTAAGTAGGTTCCAGTACTTAGTAACAATCTATCCATTCCCATTCAGTGATCTGTGCTTGCCTCCACTATGAGTGATACAGAGAAGAAAATCAGTAAGCACCAAACCAGAGTCTATCATGGTGTTTCTCTGTCTTTGCTAATATAGAATGTCCAATCCATCTGATGGATTTAAAATCATTCATGGAGAGCATGTATCTGATTAGCAAAACTTCCACACACAAAAAAGCTACGTATTACATTGAAAATGTGTCTTGAAAATTATCAGCCTTACCTTGGAGTCAGTGTTTTTTGGTCAAATCTTGTACTTCTATCTTTGCTTTCCCTCCACTGAAACAATTTTCAGGTGATAAAATATATCTGCATAGACTATCTCCCTACACAACCCACTGGTCAAGCACGTACTCATACAATTTAAAACATACCCATTCAGTTCTATTTCAGTTCTACTAACACTGGAAATATTCTATATGTACCTACTTGCCTGCATCAAGCATCTTTACAAACACTAGAAGACTAAAACCTATTAATAATGTTTATCACCCCTTCAATAAAATTGTTTAAGAAAACATCATCCTCTTACAATCATTTTTGGAATTCAGTAAGCGATCATTTCACATATCAGATCCAATTATCAAACACTAAACTTCAATAGCAGCGTATGTCTTACGGCATATTCCATATAGATATAAGCAAGCTTTCCCAAGATTGTGAGCATTCTCCATTCCTCTAATACAATTACATATTTTTAATCTTTGGAGAGTAAAATTGGTTGCTTTTATTCTAAATAGTTTGTGTCAAACACATCGGCATACACATGGAAATACATGTGTAAGCAGAGATGCAATTTTGAACACACATATAACTGTGTTCTTAGATTAAGAAGTATTGTATAACTAAGAGAGAAATATAAGCCAGCACTGTCACTTCTCAGACACTTAATATAACATGCAGAACTTAAAACACTTGTGTTTTTAAGTGTATTCTGTTGTTCAGCAAAAGCATCTTACTTTTATGAAGTTTTTTAAAAATCTGATATCATTCTTGCAGTGCTATGTGGGCTCAATTCCATCGAAAACATATTTGCAAAACAGAGATTGCTCTTAATTATATGGAACTGAATACATCCTTACAGACTGTCACTGCCTCATGAGGTTTGGCAACCAAACTGTTTGGATTGGGGTAATCTGTTATACCACTATGCAATTTTAAACCAGAAGTTCCACATCCATGAGGGTCCACTTCCAAGTATGTGATGAGTTTAGCATCAGCAAGCCTACTGGAAAAGAGCTATTTTCTTGTCACAGTTAAATTAGGTTTTCTTTATCTAATATGATATAAGCAATTATTTTCAAGGAAAATGGTTGCAGGATGAGTGTTCTGCCTGCATTGTACACATTTCCACAGTCTGTAAGAACTATTCAGGACATTCATCATGTACCCAAATGGTATTATTATTCTTAATTAAGAATCATGGCATTTATTGGTCATTTTGAGAGCAAATGAATAGCTTACTGAGGATAGCAAACAATAAGGAAGTAGATAAGAGTAGTAATTTAAGAAATTCCATGTTTTCTGTATTATTTCTAACTGCAGTCTGGGTGAACATTCAAGGTATTTTGGAAAATACTGTTCAGAACTTGATAAAAAACCCTGTCAACATTAGACAGGTAAAAAGCATCACCTTTATAATGTGAGATATGAATGGGATTTAGCTAAAGGTAGTCTGAAGCTACGTACATTCTTACCCTTTCCCTTGACCCTCAACAATTCTCCTTTAAGCTCAATGAATATATGCTTGCTTACAGAATATATTAGGGAATCATGACTGTTTCTATTTTTATATATTTTATTTATTCTAATAAAGGTAATTTGAAATGCAATCTGGAACTCCCTGAACATTTTTAAAACAACCAATGCAGTTAATCTAATGCCTATGGCAATCTCTATTTATTCTTTGTAAGCATACACTTGCCACAACTTAAAACCAGGCTGAGCTTTAATTTAAATGCAACAAGGCAGAATACCAGTGCAGTGATTTCAACAAAATGGCTGAAACTGGCTTCAGCATGATTTGCCTGGAAGGGAAGTTGAAAATGTGTTTTAAAGGAGAAAAAATACATCCCGTCCAAAACCAGACATTCTAAACAACCACCACCAATACCCACCACTCCATTCCTCCCCCAGCTCTATCAGCTGCTGGGCTTTCAGCGCCTCTTTCGCCAGACACTAACACAGTGTTTTCCTTCATAGTCAGCCATCAGCCAGAGCTGTCACTTGCAGATACTTCATTTTTGTTTCAGCCTAATTCATACTGCACCCTCTTAATCTCTGCAGTGAGTAGTGCCATGTCCCTCTGCAGATACGCCAGATCCAGCACTAGAAGCACAGAGAGTGCTTTTAACTATTGGACTATCATCATTTGAAGAAAGATTTTATTTCTCCTTCCTCCCCCCAGCATCACTGTTCTTTCTCCTAAGCATCCTCCCAGCTGCCCTCCAAAGGAGCAATCACTGCTCTGCAATGTGGCTTGTCTTCCACAAAGCCCAGCTTTCACGTGGTGGGTGAAGACAAGCTGCAGCTCTGCATTACTCAATGCAAATAATCAATATGCTGATTGAGCTTTAGGCTACCAGAGATCTTTCAATGGGAGCGACAGCAAGCCTGACTTCCCTCTTTCAATGACAAGCCTGTTTAGACTTTGCTACCTACCACTTTGTGAATCAGGCAACTGAAAATACCCACAGCAATTTCTCCAAACTGTCAGCTATTGCTGTGATTCCACCCAGCACCCCCTGAACAAGACAACAGATTAACCATTAGGCTAGATATGTTGAAAATATACAGCTTCAACCTTTCCCCAGCTAGCTCAGAGCGATGTATAGATGATTATTTCAACCGTCAGCTGCCGCATAGACTTAAACCCCTGCACAATAACTCCTGGATTCATCTGCCCCTTGTCAAACTTGCACAGCTTTAGTTTGAGCATACATAGTGTGGCAGTTTCACTGCGGATCTAGAATAATCCAGACGGCTGCTGTCTCTTTGTTAACAGGAAGCTAAACTGATGAGTTTGTAATGCATTTCTTATCAAAGGTAGCTTCAGAAAAGAAAATGTGCCCCATCAGTTTTGGTTGGATTTTAGCAGACTATCCGAATATGGTTTAATCAGAACACATCTAGACAAAAATAATATTATTAATCTTCTTTAAAAATCACTTTATAACAATGAATTATTTTTGAGATATAAATGTATAAGTACTACTGGATTTTTTTTTTATTGTGGTAAGAGATATAATGAAATATTTGACTAGAAATAAAAAACACTGCACTAGACCAGTGCAGTGGTGCTTGATGAGATACAAGAACATTAATTTTAGAAATCACAGAGCAGTGTTTGGTGTCTGAAATGGTAATTCAAATGAAAGAAGATTGCGCTTTTGGTTTATATATGCACTGCAAACTCAGGGAACGTCATTACATTGCTTTGTTTTGTTTCCTTTTTCATACAAGAGAAACAGATATGCTGCACGTCTATACATTTTAGTACCATGAGAAAAGCAGGAGAGGCTCACTGACGAGACACACTGTAGCTGCAGTGTGCCATCTAAAGCAGGTAAGAAAACATCAAGATCCAAGAACGTCAAGGATGCATCATTTCAGAAAAAATTACACATACTGAATGGTGCTTACATGAGACATTCTTTGAAACAGCACAGACCAATAAAGCCTCTTTTTGTCATTATTTAGTTTTTGTTGTCCCAGACTTCTATCTTTTAGCTAAATGCTGTTAACGCTCATAAAATACCAAATGAATTGTCTTTTTTGGTCTTTTTTTTTTTTTTTTTTTGGTTGTTTGTGTGCTCGTGCATGTTGGTTTTCTCTTTTTTTAAAAAAATCCATTATTAATACAAAATTTAATCAGTGCCTTTCAGTCTTTCTTATTCTCATCACACAAAATGTATTGAAACAGGTATAGATTTCTTTCTCATCCTTGTTTTTACCTGAACGTTGTAAAAAAATACTTAAGACAAAATGCAGATTGCTGCTAGGATGGATTTGCCTATGCATTCTAGATGGCTTCTCTGATATTGTGCTAGACTCTGACAAAGTAAGTTAAACTTTCAGGGTCACATAAATATATAGAATGAAAGATAAACTGCAGAGGTGCTTACAAACCCTGCAAACTTTTAACTCAATTTTTTTGATAAAAAGAAGCTCAGGCTATGTATGTTTTTATAGTACTTGCAGCATTAAATTTATTTCTAAGGGTAGAGCAACCCCTTAAGGTTAGTGTAGAACTTTGATTTCCCTTTGCTCTTCCAGTTCAATTCAAGAGCATAGATACTTAGAACATTTTCCAGGGGTACCAGTTGTTACCATTTCTCTATTATTATGACTTCAGCAACTGAAGACTCCAGTTAAGGCTGCTCAAACTGTGGCTGATCTAAAGTTCGCTGAAGTCAAGAGAAACCCTTATATTAATTTTAGTGGACTTTGGATCAGGAGTTATTCACATCTCATGCTTCAGGGCAAAAGTCAATAAAATGGGACAGGAAGAAAGTACTTCCCATGTATACACTATTTCATAATTGGCTTGGACACTTTAGAGAAGAAAGGCTTCAAATTTCATGGGCCTGGCATATTGTTCCCATAGAGAAGTATATATGAAGAGCAGTACTGTTTGCATGTAAAAACCACCTTCCCTTTTCTAGTAGTGTACACAGTAGAAAAAAAGCTGCTTTATCTCATTACTAATTAAATCCTAACTTAGATTAAGTCATAATTCCACTGAACATTTTCTGTTTCCAATTTTAGTATTCTGTCATACATTTTTCTTGATTTTTAGGTTCTTTGTTCTCCACTGTCTTTTCAATTTATGGCACATTCTGCAATTGTTTATGGAAGCCATTACATTGTCATTGGCAAGCTGTCAAATTAAAAGCCACTGAAATAAAAAAAATAATAAAAAAAAAACCATGCACTTCACTGTCCATTTAGTTACCAATTGACTTCGCCACATATTGCAACCACACAGAACACTATTTGGGATCGGGGTGAAGAAAGAGAGACATGTCTATACTGCAGGAGTCAAAACTGAACTTTATCTGCATTCAGGGTAGGTCTGTTTTCCAAATAAAAACCAAACTAAAAGCAATTGAGTTTGTCTTTTGAGTGTGTACTTTGCAGAAAACTCATCAGTATAAATACTCTCCCTGTTAAATTTAAAGCTCTTTTAGTCCATTTTGACAAGCTGTTTTGCTGTCTGAACACCAAGGAAGGAAAACAGCAAAAATGTTATCCCTGTGTCTGAAATAAGAGCTGTTCAAGCCCTCGCGTGCCCTACCCTGTCACAACCAGTCTGGAACTCCATTTTAGAGCTCCAGCTGCTGCATCTAGCAGAAGTATAAAAACATTGGTCAAAGCCACCTTTTAACTTTTTAAATAGAAGATATGATGGCCTCATGGCTACAAGCAGAGGACTGGGAATCTACTGGCTTCAAATTTAGTTCATCCACTGACCTGTTACACAGCCTATGGTTTCTTGCTTACAGTCAGTGTCCTCTTAAAAGTATTGTTCACTCCTAGCTCTTGCTAAGACTCAAGTGGCTAAATTATCTGAAAATTTTGCTGACAATCACTCATTTCCACAGCTTGAGGTCACTGTTCGGAAAATACATTTCATAAAAACATACAAACATGCATGCAATAGGTGTATATTGCTATTAGTGTTTAGTCTGTTTTGCTGTTTTGTTTTAATTAGACAAGACTCTTACACCTCAAATAACTATAATATCTTTTTTCTTTACTTATAAAATAAGGAAACAAAACAACCAAACAAAAAGAACAGAGTGTCTTTTAAAGGATTTCACTATGAACAGTGCTTTGACCATTCCCCAAGGCATGACATGTAAAAGCAAAAGGCGTCCTCTGGGGGAGCTTCTTAAGAGTAGTATCACACAGCAAACAGTATTGTTAACATTTTCCACACCCATAGTTCTAAATCCAGTGCACTTTCATCAGTGATCCTTGTCTTAGTACACAGCAATCCAGTGTACTGCCTCAGAGAGGATTTCAACATCACAGGTGAAGGCCACAGAGGTAGAAGCTGCAGCAAGAGCAGCAGTAGGCTATGATTATGTCCTTCTGTCAAACTGTGGAAGGAATCTGTCCTGCTGCTACTAAATAGAAGCTTCCACTTAGTTACTGAATAAACTCAGCCCATTTAGTCACTGCTAAATCTGTAAGTTTTAACCCTTCTTATAAAGAAAATCAGAATACCAAAGACCAACATTTCGTCTATTTATAATTTCCATCAGCTCAACTGTATTCAGTGGAAAAATGTGAAACAGATAAAAATAACTTAGTGAGAAGAAAAAAAAGAAAAAAGATCACAGGAGACCCTGCTGATTGGTCTGTTCCTTGGGATTAGAAATCCTGTATTTGCTGAAGAGACAGCATTCTATAGGAGGAGAGTGTGCATAGAAAAGAATAGTTACATGCTTGCTTAATCTACAAATCTGAACAAGTTCTTGTTGCAAATGTTTCCTTCCTGAGAGCTTCAGGAAGTTCAGATTTCACCATGCAGATATCTAATTAGAATTACTAATTTGCTATCCAGTTCAATTTATCTCTACATCTTAAAGACACACATTTCCACTGTGACTCCAGCTTACATATCCTGAAGCTTTAAACTGAAACAACTTTTCATTAGCCTGCTCACGACAAGTTCAAAAATACATTTTTGATGAAGATGTTTTCATCAACTCACTTCCTGAAAAAAAATACATGAGGTCCCCTTGCCCATTTCCCTGTCAGCACAACACTGCTGAGTGAAGGAGATTTGCATAAACTTCTTATAAAGATAGGGGACTGTATTCTTAACTTCTAAGATGATTCTCAAGTTCTTCTTCTGCTTCCTTGTGAGTTGTCTTAGTTCTGAAATACACAATTTATGGGAAATCGCTTCGGTGATTTTCGTTCCCTTTGCTTCTAAGTGGGCTTTTTATTTGTTTGTATTAATTAGGTTAATTTGTCACTGGTAAATTATATTTCTGTTCTCCTATAAACATAGCTACCATTTTTTTTTTTTCCCTTCTGGCAGTTGTTTACCCTAAACAAAAGGGTGTAGAAGTGCTTTTGTCTCTGAAGAACTACTGAAATCTTGACATTTAACTCTGCCTTTCTTATCGTCAGCCTTATCTGACTTTCATCCACATCAGTGGAAAAACTTCAATTTATTAAATGTTAATAGGATCAGACTCAGTGATCCCCAAGACTCTTTCAGGTTCAGCTGTAATTTTCCTTTGGGATGGAGATCTTCACACTACTGTTACCTGTAAGCTCATAATATTGCTTTCATATGTTTAACTGTGCATGTGTATGTAGAAGTTGGCTTCATATGCATATGCTTACACTGTATATACCTATCCAGGAACATCCAAATACAACGGATGCAAGCCATATGAAATAGTATACTTTTTTCTTTACGTAATATTATTTCTTAAAAAAAAAAAAAAAAAAAAGTATTAAAAAGTTATTGGAGAGGTTTCCTTCACTACGTATTTCTGAGCTCACAGCACCATCTGCTGGTTATATTGAGTTTTCTCCAAATATACGAAAAAGTGTAGAACAGCATTTCTAGGCAGCTGTTATAAATAGGTATTGTATTAACAGAAGACAGATTTTTAGCACGCTGGTTGCAGTTTAACAATACTCCATTAATGAAAGTATGGCTTTCATAAAAACAGGGAACGTTAATAGCTGACAAACCAATTTTCATATGCAAAGTACTGTAAGTCACAGGGTAAACATCCAAATTAATCAAATAGATTCAACCTACTGTATTAAAAGCCTATTTTTATATATGATGTTTTTATCATTTACTTATTAAAGTTTAATATCGTCCATGACATTAAGAAACCAAATTTTTTTTCCTAAATGCTCCCTATTTTAGGAAATACTTAGGAATTACTTTACTTCAGTGTCGTAAAGCCCTGTTTATCTCTGAACAAACGTATCTTGAAAAATCCATTATTGCATGGTAAATATATCAATATAATAATACACAAGATACATCTACCTAATATTAAATCTATAAAAATTAGAAAAAAGAAAGATCTGAAATAGAATATATGTAGGTTGCTCCAAAAGTAATGCCTCTCATTTACTCCCATAAAAAATACAACAAATGAAAAGAGCACAATAATACTAGTTGGTGGAGCAAATTATCAGCTACAAAACACTATTTTTCAACATAGTCACCATCATTAGTTATGCATTTTTGCCAACAATGAACAAGAGCCTGCATGCTGTGCTTATAAAAACCTGCACCAGAGAAAGTGACCACTGTTTCACAGCTGCAATGGAAAGTGTTGCCCGTGCACTCCACCTTTCATCAGCCTGAACAGATGGAAATCAGAAGGTACCAAATCCAGACTATACAGCGAGTGTGATTGGATAGTGCAGCTAAGATTAGCAATGAGCTCCATAGTCTTCAAACTGGGATGAGTCCAGTGCAGCATCTGATGATCAGACTCATATGTGAATGATCCAAATCTTTTATTACAAGTTCTCATATCACTTATATACAAGTTTTCTTTTTCTAGCTTTCCCATCCATCCCTTCATCTTTCCTATCCACCTTTACATGTCAACAGAGCATTCCACAAACACTCTTCAACTGTTCATGCATGCACTTATCCAATTAGAGCCATGAGATGTTATTTCTTCTAGAGGTGTCTTTGGTTCTTACTCTGTTTAAATTGCTCCACAGCTGCTGCCGTGAACAGTTTTTCTTGTATTCCCACAATAGAGTTGCAAAAGAAAAGTTCCCTTTTTCTCTGGCCTGACTCTGGAAGTTGGAACCTTCAGCTTCGTCAGTGCTTTAATATAATGGTCAGAGCTGAGGACTTGTCTGTGTTCCAGGAATGTTTGAAGGGTCACAGAATCACTGAACCATAGAATGGCTTGGGTTGCAGA
Source organism: Centrocercus urophasianus (assembly GCF_019232065.1). Classification (NCBI taxonomy): domain Eukaryota; kingdom Metazoa; phylum Chordata; class Aves; order Galliformes; family Phasianidae; genus Centrocercus; species Centrocercus urophasianus. Next base: position 21,740,925 of record NW_024884722.1, read on the forward strand.
AAACCAGAAGGATCACCCAAGCTCCAACTTCCCAGCCACAGGCAAGGATGCTAACTAACAGATCAAGTACAAGAACAGGCTCCCCAGGGCCCCATCCAACCTGGCCTTGAATACCTCCACAGGTGGGGCATCCACAACTGCTCTGGGCAGCCTATTCCTGCACCTCATCACCCTCCCAGTGAAAAACTTCTCCCTGACATCTAATTTAAATTTTCTCCTCTTTAGTTTAAAATGATTCCCCCTTGTCCTATCACTATTTACCTGTGTAAAAAGTTGTTTTCCCTCCTGTTTATAATTTTAATTACTGGAAGTCATAATGAGGTCTCCCTGCCTTCTCTTCTCCAAACTGAAGAAGCTCAACTCCTTCATCCTGTCTTCACAGGAGAGGTGCTCCAGCCCCCTGATCTTCATGGCCCTCTAGACTCTCTCCAAAAGCTCAAAATCTTTCCAGTGTTGGGGACCCCAGATCTGGACACAATATTCCAGATGGAGCCTCATCAGGGCAGAGTAGAGAGGAATAATGACTTGCTGGCCACCCTTGTTCTGATGTAGCCCAAGATACTGTCAGCTTTCTGGGCTGCAAGCAGGCATTGCTGGCTCATGTTAAGTTTTTGTTTTGTTTTGTTTTGTTTTGTTTTGAAATCAATCAGGACCCCTAAGTGCTTCTCAGCAGAGCTACTCTCAAGGAGTTCTTCTCCCAGACTGTATGCATATATGGAATCACCACAACACAAATGCAAAACCTTGCACTTTGTTTTTATGAACTTCATTAGGTTCACATGGGCCCACTTTTTGAGTTAATCGAGCTCCATTTGGATGGCATTCCTTCCTCCTGCTGTATCAGCTGCACCACTCACCTTGGGGTCATTAGCAAACTTGCCGAGGGTATCATCTGTGTCACTGATAAAGATGTTAAAGTCCCAGGACAGACTCCTGAAGGATATCACTCTTCACAAAACTTCAACTGGACACAGAGCCATTAACCACCACCCTCTGGCTCTGACCTTCCAACCTTAACCACTTAATCGTCCACCCTTCAAATCCACATTTCTCCAAGGTAGATATAAGGATGCGGTGAGGAACCATGTCAGAGATCATGAAGAAGTCCAGGTACATGATATCAGTTGCCTTCCCTTTGTCCATTGATACCATCACTCCATCATAGCAGGCCACTAAATTGGTCAGGTATGACTCTTCCTTGGTGAAGTCACATTGGCTGTACCTTTAGGACTCCTTGTAGTTTTTAAACTTACCTCTCCAAGCTCCATTCTATCTGTGTCTTGGCCTTCCTAATGCTATGTCTGCATGTCTGGACATCATCCCTATATTCTTCTCAGAAGTGTTCTTGTTCGCACTGCCTGTGCATGCCTTTTTTTTTTTTTTTTTTTTTCTTCAGTTTGACCAGCAGGTCCTTGTCAAGCTATGTTGGTTACCTGCCTTCCCTGCCTGCTTTCTTATTCTGAAGAACAGAGAGCTTTCGCACGCACAGAAAGACGTCCTGAAAGAGTAGTCAGTTTTGCTCCAACCTTCCCAGGAGATCTCATCCAACAATTACTTGAACAGCCTCAAGTTCACCCTCCTCATTATCAGGTTCCTGATTCCACTCTACGCCAGGCCCACATTCCTCAAGATCACAGGGGTCATTGCAGTCCAGGTTGCTTCTGATCCTAATGTCTTTAACAATCTCCTCTGCAATGGTGAGCACCAGCTCCAGCAATGCTTCACTTCTGGTCAGTCCAATATTCCAGTGCTGTCACCAATGTTTTCAACATATTGAAGATGATATTCAGCTCTATATATAGCTCCCTGGTCATACATAGTCTGTTGATTTGTGTGGATGAGCTGATTGAGACATTTTATTTCATGGTATGTCAGCTGTTCATGGCCAACTGAAATGTGCCTTGTCTTTCATGGTGCTGTCGCCACAGCTGAAATGCACCACCCACTGTCTCACTGTGCTCCCAATCATGGTTTGGTCTCCAGAAGCGTACAGCAAGCATTGATGAATTTAAATGGGTGCCATTTGCTCCTCATGGAGGAATTCAATGATACACATTTGATTCATCCTCCCTTCCATGTTGGACATCAATTTGTCAGACTGCTCCTCTGCTGCCATCTGTTACATGGCAACAAAATGTACTGGCAGACAGGTTCAACCTCTACTGCTATACCACCAAAATCTGCTTCTGACATTGTGGGCCAACATAATAAAATAAAAAGCACTGTAGATTCCACTTGGAGTACTGTGTCCAGTTTTGGAGCCTCCAATGCAAGAAGGACATGGAGGGGCCACAAAGATGATCAGAGGTCTAGAGTACCTCCCTTATGAGGACAGGCTGAGAGAGCTGGGGCTTTTCCGCCGGGAGAAGAGAAGGCTAAAGGAGACCTTACAGTGGTCTTCCAGTGCCTGAAGGGAACAGGAAACCTGGGAAAAACAGGAACAGGAAAGCTGGGGAGAACTTTTATAAGGGCAGATAGTGACAGGACAAGAGGAAATTGCTTTACACTGGAAGAGAGTAGATTTAGACTAGATATTAAGACAACATTCTTTACTGTGAGAGTGGAACAGGTTGCGAATGCCCTCCCCCTGAAACTGTTCAAGGCCAGGCTGGATGGGGCTTTAAGCAACCTGATCTAGCGGGAGGTATCCCTGCCTATAGCCAAATTTTAAAGGTCCCATCCAACCCAAACTATCCCATGATACTTTTGGAGCAGTCCCCATAGTTCATTGCTATTGAGAATTAGAGAAGTTCAGAATGCCATTTTAAGGTAAACAATGGAAAAAACAAAGAGGAAATATATAAATACATATTTTAAAGGATGTGATGTCTACCTCAGTCTGTATCTTCAAAAGTACCTGCAAAAAAGTTAACATTCACATCTTTGCCAAAGCATATAGTAGTTTGGCTAAAATTCACTGTTAGGGAGAAGAAAGGGCTGGCAATTTCAATTACAATTTTGCTTACTACTGCAATTTGATCTGTACTCAAAAGGATGGGTGTATTTGGCAAGTATTACATTTTTAATATAAAACAAATAAATCAAAACACCTCTATACAGAGTAAATAAACAGAAAACGATAACTTCCCTCTAATTAGATTTTTAATAATTAAAACTACAATGAAAACACTGAAATACACATTCAAGTTAGAGTTGAGCTATTTAGAATTACTTTAAGAGGGAAATGCATGCTATCTCACATGCACTTCATGTAAGACTATCTACAAAAGTAAAAAGGTATAAAAATGCAGACTAACAACTTATGAAGGAAGCAAGCAATACTGAATATTCCATCAAAGTAAATTGATAACAGCTACTCCCATGATGAGGAACAGCTTTAGAACGGAAGTAAATCAAAGTTAAGCACATTGTGCTACAAACCACGATGCAAATATGGACATTAAGGGAGGAACCAAAGGTAGCCTAATAGCAGCATCCTCATTACATAACATCCTCAGTACATAAAATATCCTGAAACAAAAGGCAAGGAAAGATGGCATGGAGAATTCTGACAGGATTGCTGTAGTACTGAGTTAGCAGTGCATGTTGCCTAGCTAAGTCCTGCAGAACATTGGTATGTTCACTGTCATACCAAGGAAATCACTTAAACTCTGTGAGTATAAATTTAAAAACAGAAGATGTACATTTTCAAAGGAGTTAGCATGATAAAGAGGAAGGACTAAGAAAACAAAACAAAAATCCAACACAATAACACCAACCCTATAAAGTAAGTTTTGCAGGAAACCTCTGTTATCATTGCTGTTTAATTATCACACTACTTCCACAATAATGACTACAGTCAACTGGAGAAGAACAAACTCTTTCTAACAAACAGAGAATTAATATATTGGCTATCATAAGATTTATGGGTCATTTACTACCCTGGAAGGAACTATATGAACCAAAAATGCCACAGGATGTTGATATATTTGGAAATAGCACTGCTGCCAGATGTTTTGAGAGTCGGATACTAAAAGAATCCAGAAATGCAGTGCTCAAGGGACACTGACAGCTGTCAAGGAAGTCATCATCCCAAAGCAAATTGCTTGGAGCTCTACCTCTGAGGATTTTATTTTGTCCTGTCTCAGGAGAAAGAAGAGGGCAGACAAAAGACTCATTTGCTAAAGGCACATTAAAAACAATGCCTATTTTAACAGATTTTTTCTTTTCCTCACAGGCATAGCCCATCTATACTGCTGAAGAAATCTGTGGGACCTGAGGGACAACTTCCGAATGTTTCTTGAGGAGTATGCAGAGTTTGACTATCAAGGCTGAACATAACAGCCCAAAGACACAATTCCTACATTTCCTCAAGCTACAAATTGAGATGCAAAACAGCGGATTTTCTATCTATTTAGGAGGAGAAATCTCAGGAAAACTGTGGATGAATGAGCTGCAGCATTTAAATCAGTTCAATCTACCAATTAAAAAAAACAAACAAAAAAAAAAAACAAAAAAAAACATTCAACCTTGATCAGATGCTAGGCATAGTAACATAAAAAACCTGAACAAAAAAAAATAGAGTATGCATTTTCATTCAAGAAGGAGATTATTTTTAGTTCTGATTAATTACTGAAAAGTCTCAAAGACCATGCTATAATTAAAATAAAGGCGATAATTGTCATGGGGACATCAAAATCAAAAATTGAAATAATTCCCTGCTCAATAAAGTCAACTGTAAGCATAGAGACTTCAAGAACAGCAGAATTATACAATAACAGTATATCATAGTGCATATATGAGGCACAGGACATGGGATGTAAATCAACATGCAGATGGCAAAGCTGCCCATGGGTTAAAAGACTACTAACTCCTGCTCTTGTAGAATTTCAGACTGATTTTATATCAGACAAACCTAGACTTACCTGATCAGAGAGCCTTGGTTTGAGTCTTTCCTGTCACTGCAAATTGTGGGCTCTTTCAAATGTAACAAAAGGCTTTTGCTGAGTCGTAACTCTCCAAAGTGCAAGATGCCTGTAAGTTGGACTCTTTAGGGAAGGATCTTGTCAAATAGTGAGTATTACATTGCTGATTCCAATCTCTGCCAATCCTTACGTTGTGATTATCACCACAGAACTTGTGCCGAGCCTGACACCTGTCTTTCTTCTCTCATCTTTCCTCCAAAGGCACATATTATGACTGAATGAAGAAATGAATAAGGTGCATCCTATCCTGTTAGCCATGACAATGACAAGCAAAATATATTCAATGAAATATTGAATATATATGTAGGTTGGTCCAAAATCAATGTCTCCTATATATTTTAATGGAAACTACATCAGATACAAAAGAAACAATAATACTATTTGATAGAGCAAATTCTCAGCTACAAAATACAATTTTTCAACATTGCTACCATCATTAGCTACGCATTTTTGCCAGAAGTGAACAAGAGCCCAAATGCTTTTAAAAATTCCTGCACTTAAAAAAAACCCGCTACCGCTGTTACCACTGCCAAAATGCACCACCCACCACCTCACTGTGCTCACATCTGCTGCTCAGTCTTCAGAAAATTCAGCAAGCATCAACGATATCACTGGGTGCCACTTTTTCTGAATGAAGGAATTTGGTTCCACTCCTTTGTTTCATCCTCCCTTCCGTATCAGACTTCATTTTGTCAGACTGCCCCTCCACTGCCATCTGTCACACAACAGCAATATTTAATGGAATATTGGTGGGAAGGTTCAACTTCTACTGTCATACCACTAACATCCATCTCTGATGTTGTGAGCCAACATAATAAAACAGTATGAATTACTTTTGGAGCAGCCCTCATATCCTAGAAAAGGTCAGATTCTAAAAGAAAACAGCAACACAAATTTCTACAATACCATATGACATATCTACTCATCCATTCAGGCAAAAATTTACTCAAGAACTTCCATTTCTTGTTGCCACTCCTTCTCTGCAGTAAAGCCGTTGTAATGTAAAATCTCACTGGAGCTCTGTGAAGCAACATGTACCACTTGTATTAGAGAGTAAAGATGTTAGGAATATGGGAATGGAGATAGCAGAACACTTAATGCAAGTAATATCTATGTTAGAACAAAGGAAATGTCATGACAATCCTCTAAGATTCCATAATGTTTTTTGTTTGTTTGTTTGTTTGTTTGTTTTTTTACGGGACCTGCTGATCTTAGAGGACTTTTCCAACATAAATGATTCTATGATTCCATTATTTCATTCAGCAATGTCTAACAGTAAATAAGATCTTCAAAATAAAGTTCAGAAACTGATGAAAACTGTAGACAATTATTTTTTCCCCAGAGATCTAAAAAGAGATTTGTCCCTGCTGCTACAAATAGACGAAACTTATTAATGCCCTCCTAGTTAGCATCCCTTTTCAAAACCTAAATTAGACAGCAGCAAGGCAGTTCTGATAAATTCCACATTCCTCCTTTCTGTTATGCATTTCACTTTCCTCTCCTCGCCACGCACCTATGACCTCTTTCAGCAAAGATCAGAAGACATAAATAACCTCCATAGATAAATCACTGTCAAAAGGACGCCTGTGATTATATTTAGTGCTTCAAAACAACGATCTCAAAGCACTGTGTAGCATAAAATGTAATACAATATACGGAAAAGAAACAATAGTCATGCAGCAAGTCAGTAGTTCAGTCGAGACTGGAACGTCTGCCTTGTGCCATTGTTTCATTTTTGCTTAGGTAGAATTTCTAGTCAGACTGAAATATCCACAGAAACGTTTAACCAGATCACAGTGACCACATCTTACACTCCAGTAACACTTTTTCCATCCTTCCTATTCAGAAGGATTGCAATGTACTAACAAGATATGATCTGGTATCAGTGAAGCATGCATGTGTGAGGTAGCATATAGTGTGTTTCCTAGTCATTGGTAAAAAGTGAATCACAGCAAAACAGTATTCAGTAATATATAAAATATCACAGTGAAAGTTATATCAGTGAAAATTACAGCGTGTTATAAAAAGGTAACGCTAGCAGAAGCCAGTAAATATTCTCAAACAGTAAAAGTACAACTGAAATTTAATCTAAAGTATGTTATCAATGTATTTAAGAAGTTATATGCTAAATGAAAATCCATGAGTCTTCTGTAAAAAAAAAAAAAAAAAAAAAAAAAAAAAAAGGAAAACTTCTATTCAACCACCTTCCCTCTACTATAACCTCTGCCAAACCAATCATACAGCATGGGTGCTTGGTTTTAGGTACATGAGCAAACATGAAGTTATGTGACAACAAATCTCCTATTTTTATATAGCACAGAAGAAAACTCACAAAGTGTATACAAATATTTGGAAAGGTTCTTGGAGCTCAGTAGAAAATAAGTGGAAATGGAAAAAATTGCCTTGCAAATTGCTTCTGGATTCCAGGCTGAGAGCTGGACCACTTAGATTTCAAGAAGTACTTCCTTCTGTACATTGTAATAAATATAGATACAATAACTTCAGAACACATGAAATGTAAAAGACCTAGGCAAGAGGACTTTTTCTATGAATGTGATGGACAATATTCCAAGTCAAGAAACATATTTTTTCTCTAAATTATAGAAGAAGCCAATCAATAAAGGCATCAATTAAAATAACGGCAATAATAGTAATATTAATATAGTATGAGAAGTACTGGATTTACAGATCAACTGTTCATTTTAATTTGGAAGCAATTTGAAAAGAACACAAATTATGCATTACAATGTATGGGTGATTATCATGAACTGATAATTCTTTGCTGTTATTGTTTCAATATTAATTTGAGACCTTGATCAATAACATCAACATAAATTAGCTCAGACTCAAAATGGCAATCAATTTTGGGGACCTCTCCTGAAATATGGTACTAACATCTCAGCAACAATGAGCTTCTCAATCCTGCAGCTGTTTCTAAAAGCTTCCTCCCAAAGGCACATTTAAAACTAAATTAAATGCAACTTTGACTTAATTAACGTTTTAAATGATAATGAATACAATGTAGATTCATAGAAGGCATTTACATTGTGTTACAAAACTGATAAAATTTTAATAACTCTTTGTTAATAAGTTATGTCTCTCCAGACCCATAAAGCCTAAGGCAGACAGTGCTGTAGTCTAGGGCCTACTCTAGGTTCCAATGCAGGTGGAATAAGGAGGCAAGAGTCTGACTTGACACTTGACATTTGCTCCAAGCCTGTTCTGGATCAAGTCACTGCTTGTTCATAAGTACTTTATTTCATATAGTAAAGGTCAGAATTTGGGCTCAAGGCAGGGCTATGACAGAAATGCTCAAGCTGAATCTGAGCCAGCTCTGGCATCTGTCGTTTGAAATAGCTCAGAAACAGTAGAGATGGAGAGCTAACCGGCTAGCATCTGTCCCACACCAAGGAGGTAACAGGAAGAATCTACTGCCTGGTGGTAAGAAACTGTCGTGGTGAGTTTCATGACAACCAACCACACTCAGGAACTAAAAATGCAAACATAATTTCCATGTCACCTTGCATAAGACCCTCTGCTTAATTCACTGCACAGGATGCTGACAGCACTTTTTCTAGCCTGTCCCCATCAAAGGAAGCCACTCACTAGTCCCTTCCCCATGACCCTGGTAAGAATCACTACTTGATGTAAAGGAACTAAATCCAGTCTTCTTGATTTCTCTCTTCCCCACCTTTCCAATATTTGAAAGATATGCTGCTAAATTTAATATGCCCCCCATCCTTCACCCTCTCCACCACAAAGTGATGCAAGACTGCATCTCATTGTCACAGACATCACAAATTAGGCAGAACATCCTCCTGTCAACATAATGGTATATACGGCATAAAAACAAAACAAAACAAAACAAAACATAAAACAAACAAACAAAAACACCTCAATCTGAAAAGATGTGCTCCATTATTTACATTTTCTGGTCATAGGTAACAAGTCTGACTTTTACCATTCTACTGCCTGACAAGGAACAGCTTTGTTTGGGAGGGTTGTTGTTTGTTGTAGTTTTTTTTTTCCCTACTCTTGCATTTCTGCAACTATGTTTTCACCTATACACTCATATTATTTCCCAAAGAAGGTTAAATAATTTAGCAGCTCTCAGGCTCTATTAAAATATACAACAATGAAAGAGATTCATTTTTTGTCTCTTAAAGCCAAACTACAGACTTGAAGCTATCCATTGTAGAGCACATCATTTCATGCTTCTCTTTTCCCTTCTGTATTTAATGTTTCCTATTCAGCTTTTGAAACAAAAATATAATGGTTTCAGTGCATTCACACACATAAAACAATACACAAGGCTTCTGATTTCCCATTATCACAGGTTATAGAACTGGTTAAAAATATGATGAAACTCTCACGTGCACAAGTATTTGACTTCAATGGCTACAACTAAGCATGCCAGTATAATCTCCCATTTTGGTATTTTCTTTTACAATCATTCCACTGTCTAGTTTTACTAGTTAGTTTTACTAGCTAGTTTTTTCTAAACAAAACTAGCTAACAGGGTTTTTAGTGGTTTTCTTGACAGTAGCTCATAATGAGAAGAAAGATGAGATGATTTTCTCCATTATCCAGTAGCAATACAGATTACATTAATATGACACCCTGTGGTATGTCTGACTCTTCTCCATCAGTGTATTTCTATCTAAACCAAGTTACATAAAATATCTTTTCTCTGTGAAGGTGAACACTCTCTAAAATATACGCACATGTTCATTTTAGTCTTTTTAAATTATTTTTGGTGTTTTTAAATGACACACATGCTGTCTTGTAAAGGTACTTAGCAGTAATATTATGGCCATATAAATTCTCAGGGACACAATCCAGAATCTAAGTAAACTCACAGACTTCTTAGGAATTGAAGTAAAATCTGTGAGAGGAAAGAAGAGAAAAGAAAAAGGAAAAAAAACAAAAACAAAAACAAGAAAATAAGAAAAAGAGGAAAAGGAAAAAAATTTTGAGTTAAGTTCATCTAAATCTATCTATTGCCCCACAACATGGTATGCAGGCTTACTAGGAGTTTATTGGACAGTTATAAAAGGCACTTTCTGACTTAGTTTGTTGTTGTGAATTAATTTGAATTTATTTGGCACTAGGTCTTATTATAATTGTCCATTTTCATCAATCTCATCAAATAAAAGCCTAGTGGCTACACAAATAATGCCATCATTCTCGGGTATAAAGAGGTGGTTATTCCACAAAAGTAAGCTGATTATAATTACTTTTCTAAATCTTAGAATGCTACTACTGATAGGTAATATTTCTGTCTCCTTTCCCAGCAGACCTGATCAGTTATTTATTCCTTCAGTTTTTTCATCTTAAGTCACCAAAGGCTTTTTGCATGAAAGAAAAAGGAGACAAGTATGACCAAAGGGCGTTCAGTGCTTGCACCAAGGAGAGCCTCCATCCTTCCTGTAGTCACAATGGAATTCTCGCAACTTGGGGATGGTGCTGAGTGCAGTGCAGAACTCCACCTTTTCATTCTAAGAGTTTTATAGATAAAATGTAAAAGCAATCACACTTACAATTGGTGTAGCAATCCCAAAATCTCTGGCCTCTGTAGGATGGTATACATATCCAGTAAACAGGACAGCACTGTAGCTTTATTGTGAAAAGAAAATTCCAGTGCAAAAAGCTGGCTTTTTGTAGGACACATACAGGACTTTCCTGCATCTTAGCTCATCCAACAATTCCTTGTTGTCTTGGACAATAAGCAGTAGGTTAGCCTCACTAAGTTGAAAGCATATAACAAAGTTGCCACATCCTAAGAGGAGGAAAGACTATACTGTCTTTTCAGCCAGAGTATAACCAATGAATATACAGAAGTTATAACTAAGAAATATACAACTAAGTTAGGCCAAACAAGTTAGCACACTACAGAAGAACAGATGGAAAGCTTACTCTTGTCCTGGGCTCACTGAGAAGACTCCAAGAGGAGCAATCTCCAAAAGAGATTCTTCCCTACTGGTAGTCAGCTCTTAAATGGGGTTCTAGGAGAGGTGGAGCCAGGCTCCATCCCTTCCAGTAGCACTGGTGAATTACCTTCACCTGTGCTCCCAGGACTGACTCATTCCTGACTCATAAGAGTCCAGGATTTCATAATCAACTCACTTAGAAAAGCCAAAGAATAGTTATACAGCTGACACATTTTAGACATATTGACCAATGTCTGTGCTTGTCATGTTAATGATTTATTCCCACTGACTAAGTCATCAAATCTCTGGCTAAATGAGATAGCACTTCAACTCCGGTTATGGAATTTGCTTCTTTAAGTTGTAAGGGCACACATACAGGGTACGCATTGTCCTGTGTAACACAAGACAGTGAGACAGGTAGAGTATTCTTTGACTTGGATTGCTAGCTACTCTGACAGGTGTAGCTTCATCATGATATATCAGCCTTGGCTTAACAGTCAATATACCCCAAAATATTCCCCCAATCTTACTGAAAACAATTTTAAGACTTTTGAGAAAGACTCAGCAGCTAACTTGTCTGTCCTATATAAACCACTTGATAGCACTAGAATTACAGATGGAACAGACATTTCTAGACTGGGTTTGGCTTACAGATATATATATATACTTTGGCAACTCTCAAAAGTTGAGTTTTCTCCTTGGTATCCAAAGTTTATCTTACTACAGTCTTTCTTCCCAGATAAGATGCATAGGAATTTGGGCTGATCCCTGAATTAAAAATATAGTGATCATTAGCTTTTATTTTATTTCTTGCTCTAGAGATCTCTAATATTAACCATGGTGACACGTAACACTTCTCAGAGATATCAGAACACGCCAAAGCATGTTTTCTTACAAAGTGAATTAGATAGGCCTGGACCTAATTTCAGGAATGTCTGTGCTTGGAAATCAAAATTCCTGTGGCAGTGGACACAACATAAAGACTTTCGGAGCTTGAAGTTTTGCAATTCAAGCAAGGCAGCCATATGGTGATGCAGAAACACAGAAATTAAATGTTTCAGGTTAAGATTCTGTCTGTATCAGTTAATCATTTGAATGACATCTAAGATTTGGCACGGACCTAAACAGAAACATCATATTATTAGTAACATAATTTCACTTCATAGGCCACCCCAGGTTTTCCAGTGGCTGAGTGTCCTTCTACACTCTAATTCACGTGAGTCTGAAATAGAAAATATACTTGGACCATTTGCCTGCTATTTATGCAGCAATCTACCAAAAATGTGAAAAAAAAAAAAGTGTACACCCAAAAAAAAAAAAAAAAAAATTAAATCTATTTATATAGATTTTCTGGTTTTGTTGATTTTGCTTTTGTTTGTTTGCTTTTACAAACAGCTGTCTATAAACTCAAAAACTATTTCAACGCAATTATATTTAGTGAAAATAGGATTTTCATTCATGGCAAATATAAACAATTTAATATTATAAAAGAGAAACTCATTCACAGTGGAATATATTCTGCAAGTGTTACTTTCTCTACATTGTCAACAATTAACACTAGATCCCATGTACATCATTGAATATGTAAATTGATATTTTCTACTTGAAGTCAGATTCTTACAATATTAATTCTTGCAAAAACTATTTTCTTTTTTTCAAGTAGTTTCATACAATGTTCTGATCTCATTTACCTTAAAAAGAAATGTCTGCTTTTATAACCAAAAGGAAAAGAAAAAGAAAAAAAAAAAAAAGGAGAGGGAGAAATGCATTAAGTGATTGTAGAAGCAAATCAACTCAACTGGGGCACCACGACCAAAGCAAGCCCTGTAATAGTATAATGACCTTTAATGAGTGTCTGGGGAAACAATACAGTCCTAGCATAAAAGACAAAGGGCAAAACCCATCATGGCTCCACTGACACTAATTTAAAATGATTTTCAGAACAACTAAAGAATGTAAGAGAGGTAATCTGATCCACCAATCTGACCTCACTTTGATTCTGGGGCCATGCTGCTGCCATTTCTAATTGTCAAACACTCTACATTTCACATCTGCTCATATTTAATGAAAAGCTGACTCTCACCACCACTCTTTGAGTTAACTAGCTCTGTCAAGATGGGCATCATACAACCCCTGTGCACTGCAAAAAAAACACAGTGATTTCTGTTGAAGCCATGCCAGTGAAATTTTGCATGTGTATATATACTTTTTAATTGGAAAAGAAAGGCTTCTGCTGGCATATAAAGAACATGAATTGGTATTGATTTTTGTACTTATTATTAACAGTCAAGGGTGACTAGTCTCAAAAGGGGAAGAGTGAATTTCTCTTCTGATTTGATGGAGTGACGAAGGGGGGAAAAGGCCTTTGAAAGATAGGATGGTAAAAATCCTCAAAGTTGTCAATACCATTTATCCTTCAAAATATCACATAGATTTAGCAAGTTTCCCAACAGCACTGTTTTTGATGGCAATAACACCATGCAATGGAGGTTTTTGGCCCAGCTAGCAACAAAATAAAAAAATGTTTACTTTTACTGCCTTAAGTGAATTCAAAAGTCTTAAGTGAATTCAAAAGTCATTTTGAATTCACAACAAATTATGTTGTGTTTTTTGTTGCTTTTTTTTTTTTCCTTGCCAAACAGTGCTTATGGCAGAAATTTCACTTATCTGTAGGGGACTCACTCATTTATCCCCATCTGGTAGCTGTTAACACTCACACTGGGACCCAACCACTTAATCTCTGTACTAGTCTGTATTAATGCAAACAATACCAGACAGTGTTACAGAGGCTGTTAGGTCATAGAAGTAACACTGCCTACAGTAACTCTCAATCCAGGAAAGTTTCACAGTCACTGTTCTTAACAAACAAGTATGATTTTCTGTGTTTTACTCTCAATACAGGGCTCTCTAAAGGATAAAAAACTCCTATAACTTGGAATAATAATTTCAAATGGCTCTTCCCTTAGCGAACTCCCACCAAGTAAATAAAAATGACATTCACAGTGCTTGCACACATAAACCGAGAAGATTTCTGCCAAAATTCCTATGAAATTCTATTAGAATCAATTTAATTGAGACAGTCTTCAGACATAAAAATGATAACAAAGATCATAGTATTGGTATATACACCACATCTCTGTCTGGAAAAATATTCAAATGTAAAAATAGCTACAGCAAAGTCATTTACTACATGGACTACACATTGCAATAAACTTAAGGCATCAAAAAGCAACCAGATGCATAATCTAACTAACTATGCAATGTTCTTAATAGTGGAATTTGTAATGACTTGTAATGTAAAGTGGACATGCTTTCTCATCCAAACTCCTAAAATTCCTTCTGAATAACTTGTCAGTTTTACTTTGCATTTGGTTAGAGAAAGCGAAACAAACACATCCCAAGATACAGTTCTGCCTGTAATGGATGTCTGAAGAGGATAAGAGAGTGAGAAAAATCACTGTTTAACAATCTTTCTCAATAGTTGACATCACATAGATAAAGGAAGCTCTAGAATCCCTATGGCTTACCTGAAGAATTAATGGCTACACAGAGTTCTAATTTTTCTCTTTTCCCCCTCAAACTCTAGTCTTTCAAAAGAGCTTTTGGAGCATATTCCAGAATGGTACTGTCCTGCTGGAAAGATTTTGCTGCTAATTTCAGACTGTTTGCATTACAAAGTTTCCATCAGGTGAGTCCTAAAAAAAATCACTACAAAATGTAAATCAATTTTACTAAGGTATCAGCAGCGTCAATATTAGATGGAAGATCCTGCTTTATTAATCATAAAGAGCTACAAACCCAATTAAAGATAATGGTAGCAGTCTAAACTAGAATGTCAGCTACTACAACTAAGCAGTCAAGTTGTATCCTGTACATTTATTCACTGACTATTGTACACTCCTATGCTGATTGTACTATTTGCATCTGCCCACTTAGCACATCACAGATTTAGACACAGACCTGTTCCTCCAATAACGCACATATTGGTTAATAATTAAAATTTATATTGTGTGAATTAAATTAAAAAGATATCACCAAATTGCACTACTACGTTCCTGCAAGCTATTGCAAGAGCATGCTTCATAAAGAGCACAAAAAGCAAAATAACAAATTACATTTTTCATATTAAAAATAAATAGAAACAGAAATATAAATACAGAGCTGGATTAAAATTTGGCCATGAATTTTTTAAAAAGCATCAGCCCGATAAAACTCACAGAACTACAATGTACGACACAAGACGGGGATGATACCACAGACACCACAGACATGGAACAGCATGTGTTGGTGTTAAAACTTACAGGCACGTAAACTGGTGGAGCAATCATTAACAGAGACAGAAGAAAGTGGGAAGGCTCTCTCAAGGGTGTCCATGTTACTATGTACACTGCCTGACATGCAAGAGCAGTCACGCTCAGAGCGTCCGCAATCAAAACAACATGCCAGTTTCATTCTCTTGTAGATGGACATCTTGGCTATAACCATGTGTTGGATGGGAGGAGAGGAAGAGCAGCAGGTTAATGGCAAGGTTATATATATAACAAGGCAGCTGGAAGGTAATTTAAGGGATTTAATACAGGCCTTAGTTTATGTTAACAGTCTTGACCCAGAAAAAAAATATGCAATGAGATTATCGGTAACACTTTGGCTTTACATTAAAAGCAGGGCAAAAGATAAATTGTTCTTTATTTCTCTTCAGTCTCATAGGGTTACCGCAGACATAGGGAAGAATTACTGATTACAGTCGAGTGTTTGGATCAAAAAAGAGCATAGTATAAGCAGAAAATCCTAAGAATATATTCTTCCCTTGGCACAATTAATACTGCTGGGCTAAAATGAAACAAACATATAAAGTTGATGATTCATTAGTTGTTTTTGGCTAACTGCTTCATATAGAAGTTGAAAACTTTCATATATATGTGTATATATATATGAATATGCATGTATACACGCACAAAAACACATACACATATTCTTACACACACACGTATACATGTATACACATACATACATACATATACACATATATATTTATCCTCAAACATATGCTAATAATTGTTTTTCATTAAACTGTGCCAAGGAACTCCTTTATTGCAATAAATTACACATTACTGGAGAGTTATAAGATGTGCATAAAATTTTCTGAAAATTTGATTTCATTTGCACTGCATCTTCAGGAATCCAAATTAACTCCAGACAGAATACCAAAATTTGCTGATATAAGTGACACAACTAATAATGGCAAATATGCTTAACATTAAAATCAGTTCACAAATAAGGCATCACCAAAAGCACACAGAGCATTGGTACACTGAAACATGCTGAACCAATCCAATCACCGGCATGCTTTCTACTCCAACAATTACTGAGTTTGTTTAACCCAGGAAGATTGAAAAGTAGATTGAGAATCAAATAACTGGACATATATTTAGGCACCAATTCCAAATGGATTTCCAGGTTGGAATAGACCATTTATGTCCCTTAGGCACAGATAGGATATTTTCCTTATTATGTATTTCTAGAAGTATACAGCATTCTGTTTTGTAAAAATGCCGTCATGTAATTATCTTCATACAAATGCATATGTTACCTCAGTCTGAAGTAAATTTAAGTCTGAAGAACTGCAAAGGCCGCTTAAATTGCTTCACATGTTGCACTGAACCAACACTTTTGGTAATGGTTTAGATTGAACTGACTCAAATTATGCTAAAAAAAAAAACAAAACGAAACAAAAAAAAAAAAAAAAAAAAAACAGAACACCAACAGGCAAAAAGAAAACCTTAAAAGTAAAAGGTAATGTTTCTCTGGCCTGTGCCTTCAGTTGAATATTGAATAATGGTAGCAATATTAGATTTTTACTAGTTCCTTTTTTTTTTTTTTTTTTTTTTTTTTTTTATTTTTTTTTTTTTCCCATTTTTTTATTGCTACAGTCACCAGGGAAGAGGGATTGTATTTGTTCAAATGGGTCAAGTCCTGTTCTAAGGCCTTGATGACTTGCCATACAGTATATTTGTCAAGCAAGGATAACATTATGATTGTGGAAAACAGGCATTGAGGGAGATGAATGAGTGATCTCTTCAGCAGCAACTCCATTCCTCTAAAACTTTGCTCACATGACTACTGCCATGTTCTTTCAGCATCCTAGCAGAGTTATCTTAGAGCTGTTTGAAAAGTCATCATGCATCATCAGGCTTGTTCATTGCGTGGTACATCATTTCTCAGAGCTTGGCTTTTAGTAAGATTTCCACCGCAGCTTTTGATGCATTCACATTCAAACTACACAGAAGATTCAAAACAGCATCTGTTTTCCCATAGTTTCCCTCTCTCTAACTTTTCCCAACATATTCTTTAAAACTGAAAAGTTGGGCAGAGAAAAAATGTTACCAGAAATATGGGAGTGTTTTCATTATGCCTATTTTATTATTGTCATTTTAAGGAAACAAAAGAAAAATAAAGAGCATTTATGAGATATACTAATAGTAGGTGAGGGAAAAGGAAGGACCATTTTGTTTTAATTACAGCTGTTTTGAAAGACATTTTTAATCAAATGCTGTAAGCAAAACACACTGACCAGATATTCTCAGCTGCTGGTTAGTAACAGTCCCTGGTTTTCATTTACTTGAATCCATAACTTAACAACAGTCAATAATAGAAAAGGTCATATTTATTAAAATTAAAAAAAAAAAACCAAAACAAAACAATCATCCTTGATGGCAAATGAGATTGGGAAAGAAAACTTTTTGTACCATTTTCATCAGACTTAAACCAATGAAGTTGGAAATTTAAGCCCATCTGTTCAATTGGGGAGGGAATCCATGGCACTTCTCAAAAGTAATGCCCTTTCAGGGACTGTTTTTAACTATTATTGTCAGTTGTTCTGGAGATCATGCATCATTTTAATATTTCACATCATTAACATGCAGGAAACAGGCTTGGACCTGGAAATATAAGTAGCAGATATGACTTGCCATAAGGCTTTCAACCAGTATATAAGCAACTGCATATCAGAGCAATACATTTTGTAAAAAAAAAAACATGCTGTTACTCTTCATTCATTTTAAACAGTCATTGTAACATTCACACCAAATACAATATTTATTTTCTTTTAAATAAAACAAAACATGGGTTATTATTGTTAGGGATGAGTAGTGACAAGATCAAAGACAAGACAGAAATGATTTCAAATGGATCAAGCCACACACATACCATTCCTATCAAACTTCCATAAAAATTAACGAAAAATGGGTACCATCAAAGAGACAGGGGGACCTTAAGAACAGCCTCCAGTTGTTAAATTCATTTGACACCTGTAGCACCTGCATAAGAATCATCTCATTTCTATTCATAGAAATGTTACGGAGATTGAATAGAACTGTTATGTGCAACTAGTATATATACTAGTTATATAGTATAAAGGGATATAAAGTAAATTACTTCCCTATTTCCAATTGAACAACAAATGGATAAAAAGGAAGAATAGATCCTTCTACTTAGTATTGATCACAATTCCCTAGCATTTGTGAAAATATCAAGGGAAGTAATCATGGACACAGAAATTAGACTACTTAAATGATTTACTGACAAAACAAGGCCTATATGGATCACAGTAATTTTCGGAGTTGTTAAGAGCAAAACAATATCAATAATTGTTAGTTTTTTATAAAAACCAAGAAATACATGAAAAACTTTTTGTTGCATTTTTTTCTCAAAAGGTAATGTCCTATCATTCCAATAAGGAAAAAAACATGGCTTAGATGTCTACACTTCTAGGAATATCTTGTTTTCCGATCTCAAAAACTCAGAAGAGCCTAGTCAACTTTTCTAGATTGTCTGGGTCTGATGTGTAACTTAAGAGTTCACAAACAGTAGTGGGAAACATTTCCAGTTGCAAAAATAAGCAAAGGAAGCTGCGGGTCATTGTCTTCTTAGTATATCGTGAAACAGCTCCTTTGTTAAAATAAATAATAAGTAAAAATAAAGCAGAACGAAGTATCCCTTCATCTTTCCTGATTATTATTATTATTTTTTATTTTTGTTTTAACTGACAGGCTACTCAATTCTAATATTCCACCCATCACTATAGCAATTTTCCTTGTAACAAAAAGTAAATCTAGGAGGACATCTAGTGGTTCTCTATGAAACAACAGCTGGTTAAGAAGAATCAACTGGAGCTTTCTTGACCAGCAAATGGTTCCAAAATGGTTCCACTACACTTAAGAATTGAAATGTATGTACAGTGTCATTTCAATTCTGCAAGTTCTCATTATCCACACTAAGAGTAAAAAAACAGCAGTATTAAAGGAAGACCAGAATGATTTGATGACTTGTAAGGATGCTGGTTAGCATCAAGAGACAAATCTTCAAAGAATTTCCCTTAGCACAATCTCTTTATGAAAAATACAGCAGCATTTCTTAAATTATTTTTCACAATTTATTTTCTCTTAACACAACAGGCAAAGCTATCTCTTCATTATTTAATTTTTAAAGAACAACTTCAATACCACCAACTCAGCTTTTTCATTATCTTGCAATTTTTTTTGCAATCAAAGGTAATTTGTCAGTTGCTTGTGATAATGTCACCGTTCTTTCTCAAAACTGTACAAAAAGAGGACATTCTGCCCTCTTTAGTAGCTAGAAGTAATGTTGTATTTATAGACCAACTTGTTTTAATACTCAAATATCACTGTGAACTTATCTTTATTACGTTAAAATCTCTCAGCCAGCATACTCTCAGAGCGAGCTGCATTTCTGAGCAGACAGATCTGACTTCTTTTTTATTCTTATCAATTTCTGCAATTGCTTTTTTAAATACTTTTTTTTTTTTAATTTTTATTTTTTTAGGAAAAAGAGCTCTTTTATTTGCTTATTGCTATTTCTACTGCTTTGTGTGGTCCAGAAAGGGCTCAATACAAAAATGCATTTAAAATTAATACATTGCATCCAAATTACTTCCAGTGTTTTGCCTTTACATCTACAGATTCATTCATTCAAATAAATTAGTTTCTTTCTGATTTGTAAACTCTTACTCTGCTGTCCTGCCTTGATAATCTGTTGGGGTTTTTTTTGTTTGTTTGTTTGTTTTTGTGTGTTTGTGTGTGTGAGTTTCCCAGCTTTCTGCTGTGTCATTCTACTGGCAGACAATAACTTTTTTGAGAAATTTCTGTTCTGTGTATAAATAATCTCTACTACAGTGTGAGGAAGGGAGAGATCTCATTCCTTTACTGTAGCAATGACATCAAAGCAAACAAAAAAGAACAAAGTAATGCTAACTATCACACAGGCCACCATAATTACAAGATGGCTGACAATATATCATGCAACTCCAGGAGTATCAAATTTTTTCTGGATTCTTTGCAAGATCCTATGGTGTGTAGAGCTGAGAGGTGAAAAAATAGCACAGTCTGGATTCAGATCTGAAGTGTTATGAGAAAATAAATTCATAATGTCTGGCGAAATGGTGAAAAGTCTCATAGTTTCACTTATTTAGAATAGCTGCAGTTGTATGGTATAGCTACCAGCCTCAATCTGATGCAGTAGTGAATGCTTTATTGCATCTATGAAATGCTTGATCCCTCCTGCTGTTTGAAAGAACAAATCCTATTATTCTAAAACTGCAATACAACCAGTATATTTTTAATAGTTGTCTTTCTAGAAAGTTTAACTCTTTCCATGTCCAAAATGCTTTTTTTAATGTTTATTTAAATTAACTTGGCTGTACATACTAAAAGTGGCTGGTGAGAGCCTCCACAGATTCTGAGCACGTTGAAGTGGTCAGATTTAGATTGATGTGAAATGGTCTATAAACTTCATATTCTATATATAATAGTAACAATGTAAAATTTTACAGCTTAGGTCCTGAAAAGACAGTCTGGCTCTACCCATGTCATTATTTTCATAACAAGCAAAACTGTTATAGTTGGGGAAAATGATCACTGTAGCTTGTTTGCTATTGATGAAAGTTGTATCCTAACATATTCAAAGTAAAACACGTATTTAATTCATTGTCCAGCTTTCTCCCCCCCACACCTTTGTTTTTGACAGTGGGGAGAAAGGAGTTAAATAAGGACAGTAGAAGAGTGCTGTTCTGTCCCTTGTGTCAGCTAAGCAATGGAAACCAAGTACAAAAAAAAAACTCACTGAACACAGATCTGTCAATGAATTTGGATTAATCAGGCAAACAATGCTATAGTGCTAATTACCCCAGCCTAACCGATAGCTCTGAAAACTCATGAAATATCTCTAGGATCATTTCTCAGAAATGTCACTGCCAAGATCTCCCTTTCAAATAGGGATAAAAGACAAAGTTGTGGAAAAAAGGAGCAAAAAGTGGAAGAGGGGAAAACTGCTGTATTTTCTTCAACGTCACCCTAATCTCCGTGGGTGGAAACGATGAGAAACTTGTGGGTATGACGTCACTGCTACATGCAACATAAATAAAGAAAATAACCAAATACTGAACAAAAATACTTTTCTGCTAGAGAAAGACAGGTTGGACCGTACTCTGGGCTACAGGGAACCCATTTTTACTCACAATAGATCACTATCAGTGTGCAGTTAAAATATAGTAGGGGCCGTGTTCCAAGGCAGCAAGAGGAAAAATAAATCAAAAGTTTGTCAATTATCATAGATTATAAGAAATTCCTTCAAACACATCAATGTACACATGATATGTCCCTTCTGGGGTTCAACCCCCATTGTACACAGCAAGCACTGTCACTGGAAAAAATATATACAGAATTAGACCACAGTTGCACACAATGAAAGAAGCAGGAGGAGTAGGTCATCCAGTTCAGAGATTTCATCCCAACATGGCTGCATTTTATATAAATTTATACATGTATTTGGCCCCTTGCTGAAAAATCTACAGTTAAATGACATAGGAATAAGATTGAAAGCATTCAAAAAACATGTTAACAATCTGTGAATAAAATTTCCACACAAACATTTATCTGGACATGACATCAGCATTCATATGTTATTCAGGGAGTGGGATACGTAAGGAGAAAGAAGGGTGGCAGAAACTGCGAAAGGAAAGCAAGGTTACATTAATTATCCGTGGCCTCATAGAAATGTACTGAACTTCTCTGAATTATTAATATTAGGCCTAACAGGTTTGGACAAATAGCTATGTAGGTCAAACTCACGTTTAGACTCCAACAGTATCAGAATGTACAGATAGTTCTAAAATGATGTGCAAACTCACATGTATTACTAAAAATGTGGTCTTCCAGTGTCACAGGAAGCTACATTATTTAAAACTACAATAAGTAAGATTTCAATTTAAAGATAATCTTCCACATTCAATTCACCTGAAAGTGTCAATATTTACAAGCAGCCCCCTTCATTTCATCTTACATGTTTTCCACATTCATCTGTCACAAAGTGCTATGCTGCTCACTAATTAAAATATATATACCTATATAGGACCACATATTTCCATATCATTATTTTTGTTGTCTTAAAAAATCAAGTTGTTAACTTAACTGTTGATGGTTCAGTTGACAGTTTCCTAATTCAATGGAGAAAGTATTTATTAGTGTATGTTTTGTTATGGTTAGCTTGCAGTTTAAGACCCAAACGTTTGTGTAATTTGCAGATGGATAACACAAGATTTTCAAAAGTGGTGATTTATAAGCTAGAACTAAGGCATTTAATGTGAATAATGGTCTTTACCTTAAGACTTACCTTTTAAAAACATATACCCAGTCCCATAAAAGGGATCTTGAGACTGTCACTGGAATTAGTGATCCAAAATTACAAAATACTGCTGAAATTTTTCATTTATTTATTTATTTATTTGCTGACTGACAGAACTTTAAAAGCAAAGAAACTGCATTATTCCTAATAGTTGTGAACCCTGTGTTAAGCGGAAGCTGTTCACTATTATAGTGCCTCTAACCATATGCATGTGTGGTGGTAGAGGTGGGGAGGTCAGATAGGAAAAAAAGGAGAGACGATTAAAGGGAAAACCAATATTTTGCTGTCTTTTGTTTCTTTTTCACCTTACTGAGAGGATTCTCTCCTTAGTGCTTAGTCCTCACTGCAGCAGCAGATCTGACAGTCTCCTTCCTCAGCCTCAGTAAATCCGTCATTTTGTTTCTACATCTGAGCAGTATCTCCATCTGTTGGACCAACTGTCCCTTTTGGGACATTCCACACTGCCTTACATAGAAGTTCTCACTGTCACCTCTCCATGGCCCTGCAGTTGGTAATGCATCTATTGTCCTGGCAGGGTCACAGGATGCCCCATTTTCTCCCTGGTTTCCTAGTACTGAGGTTATGTTACTGTTCATGCTTTTGCCCTGTATACCACGAATTCCTGATTCCTAACTTCTTGCAACATCTCCCATTAAACACCAAATTTTCAGATTTTTCTCTTTGAAACAGCACATTTGAAAAGCATACACAATGTGAAGGAGTAGAGAAGAGCAATTAAATTAACAATACAATTAAATGTTATTTTTTGTTTGTTTGTTAAGAATTGAACAGGTAACATATTCCTTCTTAAGTGTTGTGTAAATTGGGGGGGGGGAGAATAAAAAAGCGATTGGCTTTTGAAGTTACTGTCACCCTGCAGCATCTGAAACTTGCTTTACCAGAACTTGCTCAGCAGTCTCATTGGCTTTGGCAGCAGTTCAAAGATCACATTCTCACATGGATAAACTGTTCTTGAATAATATATTAGGCAATTTTTTTTTTCCAATATGTTAGGCAATACATACATTCCTTCCACATCAGGCATGCTTTCCATGTGCTTTACTCTCCTTGAAACTACTGGGAAGAAATTTCCATTTTCCATCAAGGCCTCAGCTGTTTTCTCTCAATTACACTACTTTGTTTCACAGCTCTGTGGTTTGGTTCGTTTTTTGGGGGGTTGTTTTTTTCGTTTTGTTTTATTTATTTATTTTTTTAGAGGAGCTTCTTAAAAACTCACGACATATGCCTTTTTTTTTTTTTTTTTTTTTTTTTTTTTTTTAATCCATAGAATTCATCCATTTCGGTTGTTCCTTAATTTTAGATAAGGTCCAGCTTAGAAGCCTTATTGGCTACTTCCAAAACAGTAAAATGATGATGCTATGAATAAGCTCACTGAATGAATAAATATGGCAGATTTTTTTCCTCTTAAAAGTACTGGTAGGACAGGTTCTATCAAACTCTTTTGAGATGTTTCAATTTACCTCGTCAGTTTGTAATGACATCTTCTCCACAGCAAGATGGAATGGAATGCACATAAATATTTGTGCACCCATTGAGAGACTGATCTCTAAATCCTTTTGATTTCAATATTACAAATATTCGTAGATCAAGCACAACTATGTCTAAAATGTGGTTATCACAGTTCCTGCAAAATATCTTCAAAAAGTGCATCTAAATGAAATAATAATTTCTATATATTTATAAAAGCTGAAATGCAAAATCTGATCTCAATTTCCAAACTCAATTAGTTCTTTACACACAATTTTCCAAAGAATTTAAACAGCAGACCTAAGAATGCAACTCAGCCAAATGCTAGCATTTCAGCTATGGATATTTTTTCTATTGAAAGAATATGTTAAAGGCACCAATCTTTAATTTTTTCCAGACAATCCCTTTCTCCAGGAACTGATGATTTATTTCAGTAATAGCTTAGTTCAATAGTTATGGTTTAGGTTAGATATTAGGAGGAAGTGCTTTGCACAGAGGGTGGTGATGCACTGGAACAGGTTGTCCGAGGAGGTTGTGAATGCCCTATCCCTGGAGTCACACAAGGCAAAGCTGGATGTGACTTCGGGCAGCCTGGTCTAGTGGTTGGCGACCCTGCAAATAGCAGGGGGGTTGCAACTAGATGGTCAGTGTGGTCCTTTCCAACCCAGCCCATTCTATGATTCTATGATCTTCTCGTACAGAATAGTATTCAGCAAGGAAAACAAAAGCTCTTTACAGAAAAATATTGGAATTACTGGATTTCAGCATGAAAGCAGAATTTCACTGTTAGCTCATTTTTAACTCAGAAACTTCCATAATTATATCTAGGTAGATGGACTGTTTAACTTTTGTTAGCTTTGGACCCTAATAGATTTTTTTATGAAGAAACATGTGTAAATGGTATGAAATTTAATAAGAACAATTACAAAATGTAAATTGCACTTATATTGCCATGAATTTACTTTTTAACTTTTCTTCACCAGTGTGTGAAACACGTAACTGAGTGTACAATTGTTCTTCAAGACTAAATAGTTAATGAGAAAGAGAAGGGAGTGATAGAAATATTACTTACGCCGTTTGCAGCCACACTTTTTTATCCTTTTGGGATCTGTGATGTCATCATGGCAGGCCTTGCAGTAAAAAAATGCCCTGAAGAGACAGAATGGAAAAACTGACATATTTCTTAATACATACAAATGAAATTAGTCCCACATTTCTTCTTGTGGCAGTATCACATTAATGAAACATGCCAGTGCTAATTTCCTTTAATCTTTGAAACTATTTAGATATTTAAAGTAGGAAATATTTGCTTCAAGACCATGACATTCAAACATAAGACTCCAAATTAGTGTTTCTTTTAATATACTTGAAACGTATTTGGGAGAACAGATGATAATTATGACAGTGTATCCTTGCAGTTGTCTTTCATCTTAGAAAAATGGAGCACCCAATGAATTTTGCCAAGAATGTGTGTGTGTGTATATATATATTATATATATAAATTGTATATACATATTTATGTATATACATATTTAATGAATTCTCTGTTCCTATCAGATATACCAGATATTTTCTTTTGGAAACATCATCTAGCACCCTGGTCCAGTTTTTCAGCCCGGTCACAAGTTGAAAAGCATCTTAGTTAAAATTAAAGATTGAAAAGTGATTGATGTGACAATATGTCAGATGTATGCTTTATCCCCCTCCAACCCATCCCCCCACCCCCTCTCCCCCCCAAAAAGAGAAAACCTACAAAAAATTACAAATTACAAATTACAAAACCTACAAAAAAAGTTTATATAGGAATATATAAATGAAAGAGCAGATATAGTCTTGCTTCAGATTAATTTTTGTCTTTTATATTTGGTGTTAGAGCAGAATCATACTCTTTTTGAATAGATAAGAAATGAATGTTTCTAAGAAAAGCATGTAATTACAAAGTTGAACCATCTAGGTTACCATGTGATATTCTTGCTTATTAACATCTACTATTGTATTAACACACTCACCAATAGCTGAAACACAAAGAGAACCAAGTAAAGGGAAAAGAGTAAACATTTGACTTTGCATAAGTATCAAAATAAAATTCCAGTTTAATAAATATGCATCTGACTGCTCTTAGATGAGTTTAATTGTGCCTGTCAATTCAATATGTTGCATAAGGCTATTGTGACATATTTCACAAGTATCACATAGGTGGCCTGTAGCAAAACAGTTACAGTTCACCAGTATTCCTGCTGGCATAAAAAAGTAAACATAGTTTTTAACCTGCTGAAATGCTGGTACATATCCTAATCAAGATGTGGTAGTTCCATACATATCTTTTCCAACCTTCTCCCTTTGCATGCATCTCAATAGAAATTCACTGTAAGCTATCATTCTATACCTGAAATTTAGCCATTAGCATATTTTAAAAATCGATGATAATTTGAATTTCAGGCATTTGACTTACTTGTTTTCATCATATTATACTTATTATCCTTTTCACTTTCTTTTCTTCTCAAAGACCTCACCTTCAGAACATTCTTTCTGAGTGATTCACAGCTCAAAAGAGTGTAGTCAACACTTTTCATAATTGGTTTTGTTAGTTGAAGCATATCTGATAATGACTTGCTTTGCATAGAACAGCAACAGAATGTGGCAAGGTTCTAAACAAAATTTTCTGCAAAAAGTCAAGCAGAACTGGGAATTCCATCTTAGCATGTTATTAGATAAAACATGATAGACGAATGATAGGCAAATTTTTTCTAACCACATTACTAGCAGTCAACTGGTGAAATAAATTATATGTCAGGTAATTTATGTGAAATAAGTCTGAAATAATTTCATAAGAGATTGTAAAATGCTCTATAAAATGAAAAAAACTACCAACATCACAGGGGTGTGAAGACTATATTCAAATGGATGAAAGCAAAAGAGAAGAAAAAACTGTATGCTGAAAGGCATTGTATCTGACACAATATTGGTTGCAAATATTCTGAAGTCAGTGCTAGACATATGAGAGAACTATTACTGTGCTCTTATTTGTGCTTTGGCTACACAAAAACTGTATTAACTGTTTCAACAAAAATATCTTTCAAATTCTCAGCAATTTCATGATTGTGATGTTTTGACATTCTTTATACACTTACAACAAACATGCATTACTTAAATATTACTTTTCACATAAGTTTAGGACTAAGTAAATGTCATCATTTATATATTTTTATTATTATTATTAATTCAAGGGACATAAAAGAATTATTTATTTCAAACACTACTTTCTCACATTGCTATTTTATTCCGTCCAAGCATTTTATACCCTAACAAACCAGAATAAATATGTTTGGCACTAAATACAAAAACATAAAACTCTCATCAATCTAATGCAACTATAGTACATCTAGCTACAGTGAACCAGTGAAGCTGTCCTTAATGGTTGCAATATATTTCAAATGGTTTTATTTGTGTTTATTTTTATGGGGACATAGAATATATAGTTACAGTAAAGAAAAATTAAAAGGTCATAAATATTAATTTGCTAATGCAGTTAGCAAATAAATACACCAGTTTGCTCAAATCAAGTATTTAATAGATTGCATACAAATAAGAACTATTTCAAACCTTAAACTTGGACAAAACTGTCAACCCAGATTTATCCCAGAGCAATTTCACTAATTAATTTATAGAAAAAAAAATAGATCAGTATGTTACATTTTCTAGTAAAATTCTGAAAAATAACCTCTTATTTTCTTCACATACTTGTAAAATCATTTTATTTCCTTGACATTTAAAATTATAGTTAAGAAATTTATATGCATGATCTCAGGGAAAGGTAATTTCATTAGTTTCTTAACTCAGTTTTCTGTGAATACCTTTCAACATAATACAGTGAAAATCAGTGAATGTGTTTACAACTAAAGGAAAAAAAAATTAAATACTGTATGTTTAAATTTAAAGATAGAAACATACAAATTACCTTTTTACTTCTTTGGCATCACTTGCAATGAAGAATCCTAAGGTACCTTCTTGAATCTTGACATGGTTTCCAGGATTGATTAATATACTGCTCAGTGAAACAAAAGCAAAAACAAAATGATAAATTTTAATTACTTTTAACGTAATGTTCAAAACTAGCTTTATTTTATTCTACTATAGGGGACCCACTAGTTATGAAAGGCTGCAAGGAAATTTTAAGCCATTTTTCCTTGCAATTTCCAATCAAATTACAGTTTTTACATGCCATCATTTTTACGAAAACTTTACTTTGAGACATTCACATGCCTTCTCCCAGAATCACATTAACTGTTTACATATGTATTCTTATGTTTTTGCATTAAGTATGGATTATACAAAATCAACAAAGCCTCTCAGAAACATGATGTGTGAAGCTGAGTTTTTAGATCTCTTGCTCTGTCAATTCAAGATAGGGTGAAAAGAACAACCAACCACCACTCAATAACAATACAAAGAAGCCACTCATGAAGATAAACCCTTTTATGCAAATTTTTGCCAATTTCTAGTGATACGGAATGTTAATGGGACCCCAATCTGGACATAATATGTTATTGTTCAAAATAATAAATGCACACATACACTCAAGGGGAATGGTACAAGACAACCAGTCACGATAGCTGAAAAAACATAAAATGAATTTTAAAAAATTTTAAACACTGCTATGTTGGCATGGAACAAAAGAAGCACAAAAATAACCCAACCGCACTGACAAAATAACCTCAGTTAAATATGATGAAGGAAATTATGAACTGCTATAAAGAAGTGAGATATTCTATATCTCTTTATTAAATAGTTTTATTTTCTTGAAGATTTAACTCTAGATATTAGCTAAGGTAATTTGCAAAGTACAAAGCTATATATCCATGCACGCAGAGATATATTTTCCAATACCTTTTGCTCTTGTGTAATGTAACTAAGCTTTGACTTGATAAAATTAAAACAGTTTGCATTTTTTTAAACTTGGTCTTTGAAAATCACAGTAAGATAAAGTGTTACTACATTTTATAGATGAATTACTAATGACTCAATTGAGTCAATATGAGGCAAAATATTTATTTATTTAGGATGCCTACAACTTATTTTTATTAATATTTAGCATTGTATATCTCTTTATACAGTTTCTTGGGACTTCTGCTGCAAGTAGAAATGCTCAGTGATTGGTTCCCAAAGTATTCAGAGATCACCTGTAAAAAGTTTTGTTTAAATTGTCACACAGTTTTCCTATGGCAGGAACAGAAACCAGTTCTAAAATAAAGTGTTTACTCAGATATCCTTCCTCTTCCTTCACTCACAGTTTCAAACTTTGCAATAGTTTAAAAGCAGAGAACTAAAGAAAATTTGAGTGCATCACCACAGAAAGCATCTCTGCAGTACATTTCAGTAGTATTGCAAAAAATAAAATGTGATGATTTCAATGATGTCTACGTATAATGCATACAGGTAAGTGAATATGCATTAAGATTGCACAGCTGAAGTTCACATCTTTTTCATTTCTCAGTTCATTGGGCTTACTGGTTTTGCTTGCAAAACATTTATTTAATGTTTTGTTTTGTTTTTTTAAATGCAATTTCCCAGGTTTTAAAATGAAATAAAGCTGACAGAAAACAAAGTAAAACAGAACAATCAAACAAAACTAAAACAAAAAATCATTTGTTCAAATGAAATAAGTCACTGAAGTCACAAATATATTGTAAAATTTAGATTTCTTGGACAAAGTTTTGTCACTTGAGTCAATGTATCAAGTCAAAGCTTTCTGGCTGTTCCAGGGACAGCTTAGCAGGCTGTCATCATACAAAGCCATGAGCCCAGGTAAAACCAGGAGGCAATCTTTTTGCTAATAACAATCTGAAGTTGTTCTGCCAAAATATTCCATCATCTCCTTAAATTTAGCTGCTGTTATGTCTCAAGCCTTTACTCCTTCCTGTGTCCTTATTTTTATTGTCATTTTGATGATAATTTAGCTTTAAGAAGTCTACAGAAGCTAGTCTCATTTGTTTCTAGTAAGCTGTTCCTTCTAAAATATGCAAACATTTACAATGCAGTTAGGTTTGACTACATTTCTTAAGTACCAGTGAGTACTGCTCTGTCAGACTAACACTTATCCCCCTCTTTCATTCTTTGCCCTTAATTGTAAAAACATTAATTACAGCTTTTCAGTGAAAACAGATGAACACATTTCTTTACACAGACAGAACTTCCAGAACTTCAAGCTTGACAAGGTAATAAGCAGGTCTTTGAAAAGGCAGTGAACATAATCTTAAAACAGAAGTGATTTAAGTTGCAAATGTAGTGTGAACATGCTATGGGATCTCAAAGTTTCCTGGGACACATGAAATCAATTCAGTGGGTCAGTATAGACTTTTTTTGTCAGATCTTTTATGTCATTCATAGCTTTTTGCACAAATACATTGTATTTATAGCCACAAAATATAGATGTGATTGCAGTTAATGCAGTATGACCCAAGCATCAAAGACTTCGGTCAAAATTAAAAATTAATTTGCTCCGTTACAATGAACTACAAGAAAGGCTCCAAAAACTTTTGTTTTATAGGCACACACTGGTATTTAACCAGATCACAGTCATGAGCAATTTCTACTGAGTATATATGGATTTATTAAATATGCTGCTTATTAAAGCAGCAATTGAATTATTTCTAGAACTGGGGTGCCATAGTTGAAACATAATTAAAGTTATGCTCTGATAAACACAGTAATATGTACAGTAAGCGAAATGTTTTGAATTAAAAGACTTAATCATAGAGGGGAAAAGGAACAAATAAAAATAAAACAGGCTTTAAAGCCTACGAAGAAGAACGCATTCTTCAGTTATTTAGAGATGCATATATCTGTTAAAGCAGTTCATGAAAATGTGCACAGATATATATTCCCCTAGTTGTGGAGATAAGTACATGACAAAGTAATGACTCATTTTTATACATTATCAAGACTGGGAATTTCCCTTGTCAGCAACTTGCTGCTATTTACTGCTCTTTTTGTTCTTACTTTCAGGATAACAATTTAGACAGCACTGAGAATGGGATTCACCTCATCTGTTTTAGAATAGAAGCTGCTTTCAAGAACTGAAGTCTGAATAACTAAAAGGAATTAATTAGGTCTACACTGATAAAGATAGGTGAGATGAATGCCAGCATCAGGGATCAATTGAACAACTAATCCATTCATCAAGGAAACCTGTCTGATTGAGTGGCATTTCCTTGTTTTTTTTTTTGTTTTTTTTTTTTCTGATTTGCAGATACCCTTTTAAATGCTATTTTTATCTTAAAAAAAAGGAAAAAAGGAAAAAAAAGAGAAAAGAAAAAACAAAAGAGAAAAAAAAGGAAAAAGAAAAAAAGGAAAAAGGAAAAGGAAAAAATCAATTGTTGAATTAAATGAAACAAAAATGGCAAAATTTTGACTAAAGAAATGACAAAATCTGTAAAAACTTATTTTTAAACCTTGTGGTAGATGTACTGTACCATTCCCCACATGACTAAAATAGTAAAAATATCATATATTAAATTCAGAAATATAAATAATGACTCATTGTTATTAATAGAGTAACTAAAACAAGACTATTTGATATTACTGAATAAAGCTATCACACTGTTAAATAAAGACAGCTATTTTTCTTGTTCCATGCCACGCCCAGATGAAATGTACCATTATTAGCCTAATGGCCTTCTAAACTGTGCCATGTTATTCACACTACAGACTTAAAATTACAAAATTAGCCTTAGGTGATGTGTATTTTCTGTGAATGATTCTATGTGGAGTGTGAGGGTAGGTGCACAAATCCCATAGTGGGAGTTGTGTGCATACCAGCTTCACACTGCATGTAACTCGTGAGTATTGCTTCTTTCTTCTGGGCTCTATCATTGACATTAATTCAGATTCATATTGTTCTACACAGAAAAATCCAGTAAGACACTAAAAAGCATACAAGGCAAAAGACACGGCACATTACATGCTACAGTATATTAACTTTAATTACTACAAGCATACAAAAAAAAGGTTGCTCCCAGGAGTTAAGTCCTTCACAATAGTGTCTACTACATCATGGATGTAAGGTGTTTTATTGGGGCATAATCCAAAATTGTTCAATGGTGCTGGTAAGTTCAGTATAATTTAAATAATTAAGTTATTCCTTCTGGTTCCAGAAGTCATTTATTATCAATACAATGAAGCAGCACAATACAGTTTATTCTGGGAGCAAGCAACTTTACTTTGTACAATACTTCTTCATATTGTTCATCATGCCAGCGTTCACATGCCTTAACCACAAGATAATATATACTTAAAAGCAAGAAGCGAAGTAGAGGTGCAACAACTGCAGATCCTTGAAGATGCTAAGTGTTGCAGTAACTTCTCTGCAGTTGGATCATATCAATAATGCCAAACTGACAGGAAGCCACCTCTCTTTTCACACATCTACTTAGAAACCACAGGAGAATAAGACTAAAAATTAAACATAACACACAGCACACGCAACAAAACAGACGTGGAAAATAAACTTTAGGGAATATGATGAAAGAAATTAAAATGTCTGAAAAATGAGAATGGGTCTCTGAAAAGCAAAACCAACAGATTGCTCTAAGCAATTAGAAAAACAAATGGGAGTGATGGAAAAAAGATGAGAAGAGAAGGAGGAGAGGAGATGAGAAGATATGGAAAAGCATGCCTTCTTGATTCCATTAAAACCAGTAGCAGCACGATAGAATGTTGAATAGAGAAGGACTCTCAGCATGGTGTAGTAAAAGAAAATGATACACATGCCATACCCCCCAAAAAAATCTTAGAAAAAAATTGAGTAATATATTCATAAATAATCTTAATAAATGTCATTAAAATGAATGTGATGTACAGCACAAAATATCCATGGTACTTTCACTGGAACAGTACAACAAATTTAATGAGTACTGTATTACGATTAACTGGGCTCAAAATGCAAAGAATCAGGCATTAGGTTGTTGTTAATGGAAAGTGAGACTACAAGAGAAAATGAACCACTGTACTCTCAGACGTGTTTTGAAGGAAGACTAGGGGAAGAAGGACATCAATGAACTTATGAATATGGAGACGATTGTCAGCACAAGGGCTGGTAAAGACGAAAACTACATCGTCATGATACAGTACAAATGAAAAAAAAGACAACAGGAGGTGTTAACAGTAAAGTCTATTTTTCAAATGTAGCAGTCTAATACACCAATGATTCCTTAAGGGGACAAAGATAAAAGCCTAAAACATATACTGTCGTATTTTATATTTCCTGCAAAGAAGTTAGTGCATGAGTCACAAGAACCAACAGAGAGACAAAATGCTATTCCTGTCTCCTTTTTGAGATTGGGGGCTCATATTTAAATATACACACACATATATATATATATACACACACATAGACAGATGAATATATATATGTATATATATGTGTGCATATACAGAGAAAGATAGACAAAGTTGTTATCTTCCTGTGTTCTTGGCAAGGAATTAGTCCTGAAGTTAGAAGGAGTGGAGGTAGGATTGAGGTTGGAAGGAAAGGTAACGAAGAGGGCATACCGCTTTCGGCTTCTGCAAACGACAAGAAAAAAATTGCAAATCAAACACTTTGATAGGAAATCAACTGACATCAAAGCAAAAGCAAAAAAAACCTTTATATAAAAGTCTCAAAGGCTCAAAGGTTTTTCCGCTGAGAATGAGGACAAATATATGGATCGACAAAGAGAAAATTTAACAAAAGGAGTAAACAGAAGGTGCAAAAAGGGAAGAATCCAGGTTAGGTTTTCCTTCTTGCTTATGTGGAAAAAAAAGACAAGGAAAAATGAAGCAAAAAATATCACTAAAAGGAATTTTAGACGAGGAGTTTGAACGTCTGCATTTAAAATTGATATTTTTTGCTATCCATTGAGTAAACTCTGCTAGGACACACTCAGGTTGATGTTCCCCATATTCCTTCAGCATATTTTTCTACAGGTGAAATAAAACCTTCCAGTAAATGAACTAAGAACATTATTTAAAGTATTTGGCTTTCAGCAGGTATATAAACAATTTACTAACAAAATGCTTTTTCTTAATAACAATGACTATAATACTTGCAGAGATGAAGGAAGTTATAATATTAATGATGGAGGAATGTCTCATACTGTGATATGGAACAACTAAAGTGCAGACCTCAGTAGCTGGTCAGAAACCCTCTAAAGTCAGTCACATTTTGTACATTGAAAGGTTGATAACTGAGCAGTAATTCAAATATTATTAATTATATAAATGTAGATCTAAATAAATTTAAGTATAGCTATAATTAATCTTTTAAGTACCCTGATGAGAAACAATTGTATAAATAAAAATTAGGCCGTATTTTGGCTATTATGTGACTCCATATTTATCGTATCTAAGAATACGTTACCTGTATCAGGGCTTGCAAAGCTCATTTTACTTCAGAGCACTTTCACATTCTGGTTTTATGCAATCTTTTAAAATCATAACTTGTTTACAATGAACAATCTAATACATCTTTCTGTAGCTTTAATAGGAATTGTAGGAAAAAATGAAAAAAAATTAAGCAGGAAGCTCAGCTAGTGCTAGCTGGCATACTAATATTGACTTGGATAGATTTCTGATGATTTCAAATGACTATTGATCTCAAATTCCCTGTGGTAGAATTAGCATAAAGTTTTAGAAAGCCAGAATCAAGGAGACTGGCTGCAAAAAAAAATAAAACAAATTAAAAAAAAATAAAAATCATTACTTCAGAAGTGAAAAAACTTTTAAAGAACTTAAAGAAGATACTAAAATAGTCAGCGAAAATTCTGTCACCCACTCAAAATGATAGTGCGATGTTTTTCTTAACACTGAGGTGAATGTTTTAACAGGGAATTAGAAAGTATATAATGACCTTACATTACCACTTGTGAGAGCTGCACACATTTCACAATTCACTTTGTGGTTGCTTTAGCAGTCATTGCAAAGTGATGAAAGCAGACGAAACTGATCAGATATATAGTTTACCTCAACATACTATATGTATTATATATGTATAATATTGTAGTAATATTATGCCTTAAAACTAGTCACAAAAATCAAAGTGGTGTAAGATCTTCTCATTGAGTTGGCAGAAGGAATGATTTGAAACTTCTCTCATCCTATGCCTACTTCAGCTGTAGCAGAAAATAGCTTTTTCTACAAAGGTACCACCTTGATACTATTGCAGTCTTTTATTTATAGTAATTATTGTTGTGAACTATGTAAATTTCTCAGTATTTTTTAAAAATATGAATCCAAACTGTAATCATAAAATATACGAGTACATATCTCCTGTTGATCACCCTCCTGACAGAATGAATGTTATCATAATTAATTTTCTCTTCACATTTATGGATTATCAATGAAGAAATGAAGATGTGAAGTAGGGTAAAGTATGTCCAAAGACAATCAACAAAAATAATTGGTAAATGATAAATTTATCACGTTCAAAGACCATTTTCACTTGTAAACCATGTTATCCTACTTTTTATCTTAATTCTTCATCCTTTAAGAATGCAAGGAAATGTAAATAAACATAAGAAGTGAGAAAAAGGTTTGTTATACTACATTTCTGATTAGATTAAGAGGCTCCAGTGCATAAAAGCCAGAAATATGTACTCAACACATGTGTTGAAGAACACGGGGACAAGTAGAACAGTAAAATTATCCTGCAGGTAGCAGTTCGATTCTCCAAAGAGTGACTATAAAATTATCACTGCTTACTAAAGTCAGAAGTTACTACTGTGGATCATGGTCAATAAAATGATATGACTACTTAGTTTACCTGCTTTCTTTCCGTTATATATGTTTGTAAAATCCAACTGTTAACATCCCTTCATTAGTATAGCTTAATGCAATTTCTTTCTACCAAAGTAATTCACTGTGAACTTTTACCTCTGTGGACTTGAGTAACAGGAAATATATGATTGGATCACACTGTTTTACTTTTTGTGGGACCCTCTGCATCACCTTGTGATTAAGAACTCAAACCAACTTCCATTGAAGTTAGTTCAAATAATGATATGGAAGCCATGAGTTATCTGTTACTATTGAAAAAGACTGCAATATTAGCACTTATGTAACTAAATGACATGCAAAGTAATGACAACCTAAAGTTGGGCAATAGCTGTCAGAGAGAGCCAAAGGAAACCAAGTATTTTCCAAATATTGTAATCACAAAATATGTTAACGTACCACTGCTGTTACTAATGCATTCTTTTTTTTCTTTTTTTTTTTTTTTTTCCCCTACAAAATTTAGATTAAACTTTTAGGAAAAATATTTTTACATTACATTTACTTTACATTAGCAAATGCAGAATTTAGTAATCTAATGGAAAAGTATTTATTTTAAGATAAGCCCAGATGAGCTGGAAACATTAAAAAAATCTGTTATTGCAAAAAAAAAATGATCAATTTTTTAATTAACATAACGTGGACAAAAGTAAAATCCATTATCACACACACCACCTCATATATCACTTACCCCACAGGAAGGAATCAAGCAAAATCAAGTATAGGCCATGGAAATACTGTCATTAGTAGTTGCAATAATTGATTTCTGTGTCAAGTGTCCCACATAGGTTTTATATAGGCATTTATAAAGGAATATACTTTCAAAACCTCAGGAATCATGGCATGAGCTCAAACAATAGAATTGATTCTCCTTGGAGAAGAAACAATTGCCCTCAAAGGTTTAGGTAATTGGTGGCAATAAAAATATTATTTTGTCGTATATGTAACTCCAGATTTACTGTAACACTTACAAATGTCACTTTTGACAGAGAAAACAAAATTCAGATCAAAGTCAGAATTACCAGATTTTTGTTATACACCCCTCCGCATGTCACAGAGCACATGCAGAAGAATTTTTGTACAAAAAGAAGAAACATTTTCTGTCCATGAATTTATAGTGATTTATGATCAGGAAATTTATTTTCAGATAAAAAAGGTGTCAATCAGTTGGCAATTTCAAAACTACGTGTAACTTTGAGTTACCTGATGGTATTCATATATAAATCCTTTGTCGTAACTGATACCATATAAATGTTTATTCTATATTTCCATATATCCTGTATCCTATGAAGACTGGCTCTTCCAAACTGATTTATATTAAATTATTTTATAAATGTTTATTTTGAGAAATAAACATTACCATAATTACTAGTGATACCACACCTGCTTTCCACTTTTCTATTTACAGTAAATTGTTGGACTGTTGGACTGTCACTTAAAGCTGACAGAGTATAAACAAAAAACACTGAGCAAGGTATGTTTTTGTTTAAATAAAAATGAATTGCACTTCTGGAAGTGGACACATAACACTGTACCCCTACCTTACACTAAGTATTATAACTTAAATTGATTTGGGTGAGGAAAAAACAGAGCAGAAATAAAAGCCTTTTAGCGCTACATAAAATGGTGTAATGCGATGGCATGACAATTATACTCTGAAACGTTATCAAATGTATAAGGA
This sequence comes from Centrocercus urophasianus, assembly GCF_019232065.1. Classification (NCBI taxonomy): domain Eukaryota; kingdom Metazoa; phylum Chordata; class Aves; order Galliformes; family Phasianidae; genus Centrocercus; species Centrocercus urophasianus. The sequence continues at coordinate 21,778,451 of NW_024884722.1, forward strand.
CACCTATGTTTATTCTCAAGTAAGCAGGCAAAATTCTTGACAGTGCATTCCTACTTCAGAATTTGTAGTCTTGGACGTACCTGCTTTCTCTTTTTTCCGACTTGTATTCTATGGCTATCATTAAGAGCTTTAGTTTCGCAAACACCAGTCTGCAGGAAGACAAGAGGTCAAGAGTCAGACCTTTTTCACAACTAACATTGTATAAATAGACATGGCTGAGAATTTGCACTCATTCAGATGTTTACCCAGTCTTCAGTAACATATATAGCTCATATATTAAAGTCTTTCTGTTTTGAAGATAATAAATGCTTCTTCATAAGTACTATAAACTGACAACTTGAGAACACATCCTAAGCAGCACTACTACATTACTAGATCTACTTAAGATATAATAACAACTGTCATAATTCAAAACATAAAATTGCATTTGACTATAGCAGTGGATGTCTTGAGGAAATTTTTCAAATCTTTGCTAAAATTTAGTCATATTTTGATTGCAGTGCACAAAACGTGTATATATACTGGCCAAAAGCAGGAGTACACTAATAGTATGTCAGCATTTATCAATTTCTATGACAGAGAAACAGCATAACTGGAAGCTACTTCTGACCAGCACATGGGAAAATGCATGCTGATACATTAATACACTTTTCTTTTTTTTTCAGTTGTTAGTAGCAATTTACTAAAACAAGTATAATATTCTTTATAAACTTGGAGAGTGGAGTTAGTACAGCAACACTTGTTTGAAGCTGACAACTACTGTGAGAGCAATCAAAGAAACCCTCAATGTTTTTTTAATAACCAGAAACCAGTGATTTTACAATGTTATCATTGAAATACATGCAAATTTCATGCTACTTGCTTCCTATTCTATGAAATTGGTCATGCATTCTTCAATTATAGTATAATTATAATGGAAACATAAACCTCTGTAACTTAAACACACGAAATAAAGAACTGTGTGGAGTTTACTGAAGTTTACTGTGTGCTGACCTTTACTGAAGCAGCCTTTTCATATCTCTGACTGGACAGCTGACATGGCATTAGGGACAACAATAAGACTTACAACCTCTGTTTTCACATGCTGGCTCTTGCTGTCTCACAAGTGTGTCTAAGGAGACTATTTAGCATGTACATGTTGGCTGAATGAGGGACAGAGGGGATGGCTGGCCTCTTGCAGGGATGGGACAAAGGAAAGTTTCTGAGAGAGCTCGAAGGAAAATGTAAAATATAAGGAGATTTCTCTGGCAGATTCAGATGAAATCTGATTTTACTCACAGACAGAAGATGAGAAAACTTTATTTAGAGGAATGTCAGGACAGAGTCTGACTTAGCCGTTAGCTGAGCTGAGCTCAAGTTTGTGGGGTCTAGAATCCGACATGTCTGCAACACTGAATAAAATTCAGAGTTCAGGAAAAAAAAAAAAAAACTGCTATAAACTGATCCAATATCACTGCTTCAGAGAGGCAAAAAACTGTAGTGAGCATATGATGTGTTGATTAAGTCCTAACAGTCTAAAAATGCCTCTCAGATGAGTTGAATAAAACAATTCATATATAGAAGCAAGAACTTAACACTGACAGAGAATTCATGATGTCTTACTCTGCAATAGACAGGGGCATCAGACTAGAAAGTGCTACTTCTTCAAATACTCTCACAAAAGAAATAATCTGTTTTGGAGCTGAGAGAGAATGCAGACAAATGTTGAGCCTTGCCTATGTTTTAGTAGCTTGACACAAAAGTGAAATCTATTTCTGTGACAAGCACTGTTATAAAAATATACCACATCGAAATATAGATGATGTACAAAAATTGCAACAATATGCAACAATATGTTGGACAAATGCAGAGTTAATATCTCTAATATTTTACCTTTTAATTAAATAGACGTGGAAATACGACTGTGCTAAACTGTCCTATACTTGTGGCTATGGTATGTACTGGAACAACCTTACGCGTACAATTGTGTCTTTCACAGAAAAAATGTAAGACAAATGTAAGTATTTTCAGTCTCAAAAATTAAAACAGTAGTATGGCTTAGACCATGGTTATATACTACATGTTTGATTGCAACCAGTGCTACAAAGCTCTGGACACCACACTACTTATATGACTGCACTAAATCTGTCTCAATTAATGAATGGTTTTCTTGGAATGGGACGTAAGCCAAGACAGTGATACTGACAAACACTACTCAAAGAATGGGATTCATTAAAAGAAACAATAGGACAGCTCTTTCAAGTAATTAATTTAAATGGATTGCTGATTAATTTGTCCAACACTGAAAACATTTATGGTTTCATTTACAATCACTTAATTCCAAATCTCATAAGAAAGCAGCATTATAATGTTTGGAATACTTCCATGCTGTGATTATTTTAATGTTTACTTTATTTGATTTCATCTGATGTAGCAACATTATGACTGTAGCAAAGTGACGTCTCCTGTAGAAATCTCTGATTTCACTTGAAAGCATGTAAATAATTATGCTTAATAGTATGTATTTCTACTTACTCACAAACTGCAGGGAAGGACAAACCCACAAAGGCACTAGACAGATATTCTGTATACATTTCATTCGCAACTCCTTCCAGATAGTATTTCTGCCACGTATCCTCCTCAATCTAAAAAATGAAACAAACAAACAAAAAAATAGATACAGAGATCTAAATAAAACAAAAAACTTCATTTAAAATTATGAACAACTTTTTAAACATGTATACATTTTTAAGTAAATATGTTGGTATGTCACTCAAGTATTTTGACAATATTGCCAAGAAAAAGGACAGTCAATCAAACATACTATGTAAAAATGAATCACTTGATTATTGGCAGGAACATTTAGCATGACATGAAATAAGGAAATGGAGAGCTTGAGGAAAAACATCTATTTTCTTTTTCTGAAAATTCTCTAGTGAAATGGCTGCATTATATTGCTACTTTTCAATTGCTTTCACCTTGTTCAGAACTTGGCTAGCACACACAAACACGCAAAAAAGCATCATTAAAAATTCTGAAAATTTATTTTCTGCATCTCTAGCTAGCAGGAAACAATGAGAAGTAGACATATTGAAATGGTTTCAACAGTCATAAGTGTTTTAGAACAGAATCTGAAGAAAAGCTTTACTGCCAAATTCAGACATATTTTATTGTTGAAAGAAAACGAGTCAGATTTTGGTGAATTTGGTGTGACATAATAATTGTGGGTTGTTTTTTTTTTTTTCAGTATTAAAAATATACTGCAACAGCCATTTTAAACATGATTTGTGTAGTATTTTATATATGTTTTGTCCTACATACTTAGTTTAAATTTTGGATTCACCAGTCTTTTCCTCCTGCTATGTCATTAAAAAATAAAATAAAAAATTAAAAAATCACTCTTTCAAAGGAATATTTAAAAGAAAAAGGATAGCAAACTTCTAAAGAAGTCAGTGAAATATTAAATACAATTCTTTATTTTATATTTTATTTTATTTTATTTTATTTTATTTATTTAATTTTACTTTATTTTATTTTTTCTGATAATAGGCTGCCAGGTAAGAAGTTACTTCAGTTCTGGAGAAGTAAAAAAAAAACAAAACAAAACTGCAAGAACAAATTGCAATATGGAAAGGATTCAAATCATTTCCTCCCTGACATGTGGGCTAAAAACAATCAAGAGAAATTTTTTCCATATACATTGTTTCACCATTCGGAGACCATGTGGGATGCTAGAAAAGATTTGCATTGTGTTATTCTCCACCACACACAGAGAAGTCATATCACATTTTTTATAACTCGTTTATTTATGTGAAACTTGCAAATGTTGCTGATCAGCAGCTCTTTATATACAGAAAACAGATAAAGTGCAGACTGGGTAAAAAACAGTAATGATAGCAATATGTTTGTTACTTATGCTCTATTTCATGGCTTTTTCTTACATTGACACCACCTGGGGTTGGAAAAAATGTGCAAGGAGAAAAAAAGCATAAAGATGGCATAAAGAAAATAAGAGTAAGGCTGTTTTCCACTCAATTTCTCATTTCTGGTTTCTTCCCTGGCTTTCTTTTCTTTAAGCAACCTGTTTCAATTTGAAGGAAGAAGCTGCAGATTAAATAAAGTAACAAGCACATTCTTAGCCAAGAATCAACAAAAGGACTGGAAAATGACAAAATTCATTTACAAAGCAGTGATCAAGATTCATAGATACTGGTTAGCATTACATTTACCTTCATGAATTCATTACAATGTTGAAGATAATTTCTTTTACGTTACTGTGAAATAGTAATAAATGAATTTTAAGAATCATTGATATATGAGATGCTATAGAACATTACTAATGAAGAAAATATTGCTCTATTTTATCTGCCTCAGACCCATGGCATTTTCCCTATATAACTTCTAATAACAATTAATTTCACTTATCCTTATAGATCAGTAAGGAGAAAAAATATATTCTTTTTAATTTAATCAAGTACAGATCCCTACTGTTTCTTGTTGATTCAGTTATTCAATGTATCTGCTTTGGTTTTGGCATGTTATGCTTATATACCTTGTGTGCTTATAATTCAAACCTGCAGAGTTCAGCAAATCTAATGTAATTTTCTTCAGCCTACTCTTTTTATCAAAAGAATAGAAAAAAATATTTTGGTAGGATTTTGAAATTAAAGTTAAGATTTTAAAACTGAAGTTTAAAAAATGATATGCATTCTTCTATGATATGCTTTCTTCTATGTCCATATAACACAAGAATATTGCCACCCATTAAACTCAGACTTAAGGATCTACTGAAGTTTAATTTTATAATTCTATTCTCCACAGCATTGTTTCTGGTGGACTTCTCTGTTTGTTTTCCCAACTACATACATGAGAGGAAAGGGCAAATAAGAATGGATTATTCTTGAATGGTAGCTGAAATGAACTTGTGAAATCAAACATTTCCCCATCTTCACCCATAATGCCTTTCAGTCCACGGAAATTGCTTGTGCAAGTGTTTGGTTTTACTGTACATTTAGACATTGGTATTGAAATCTGACAGATACGTAGAAGGCCGAAACCAGTTCCTAATTTCTTTGCACGCTTCTGGGGTTTACAGTCTTATAATCTGATTTTCTTAAATATTATAAATTATCAACAATCCCTTCATTCAATTCCATTGATTCCCTAACTCAAAAGTAACAAGTGCTCTTCAGCATTTGTAAGTGTAATAAAAATTCTTCAACCTCAGCCAACTATTCTCACAGTTCTTCCTGTGTGCAAGAACATTTTCCAAAATTGTTGTTTTATAGAATACCATATAACTAATTCAGATTGGCTTTAGTTTCAAATGAGAGATCTATGTGCTTTTTCATTGCTCATGATAATGTAGAATATTGTAGTAGTTAAAAAAAAAAAAAAAAAGACAGTATTCTTGAATACTATGAGATGCAATTCTTCAGATATCTTGGGAATCTCCTTGGATGCCTGGCTTCAATTGGGTTTAGATTCAAAACTATAGGAATCGTACTGTTAAAAAATAACGCTGAAATTTAAAAAACAGAATAGTATTTCTATCCAATCACAATGTAAAATGCAGATTGGTTTTGATCTCTTTAAACAGCTGACTGAAAAACACACTCTGTGGTAGACTTCAGTCCAGGACAAATATATTACTTTTTCCCCAAGGATTGACATTATTTCTAATCAGCACACAGTTCTCAACCACAGCAGTTTTTAGTTGCTATATTAAATGATTAAAAAGATTCTATTCAGGCAGGCCTTTTAAAGAATAAATGTTTTTGAAAACAGGCTACATTAGTATTTGGCCTAAAGCCTGGAAGAAGTAGTTGGCAAAGGAAGAAAAATGTTAATTACCAAGTACTCTGTTGATTATGCAGCCCCCTGAGGAGCTTCACAATATACAGACAAGTTGCTCTTCCCCCCCCCCACCCCCAATCTTCAAGCTCTCTTTCCGTAGAAGAAATTCACCAAGCAAACCCCAGACTCACACTTCAGAACAACCTATTGCTGCCTAGGTGGCCAAAAATAAATACAAAGTCAGTTAACATATTCCATCAGTGCATGTAAGCACCTGGCTGCCATAAATCTGTGCAGTTTCAATATGTCCATCTCTCAGGCTAGATTAGAAAGAAATGTAGTGGGAGAATTACATATATGTGAGTGTGAGCACAGTTGATAAAAGAGCCCACATTCCTGCTCTCAAAATAGCTGAAAGAAGAACTGAAACTGCTCTAGATAATTTTTCAGACCTCGAATGATGCTTACACAAAAACTTATTCATTTTATGAACCTGTGTTACACTCAAGCACCACATTCCAAATTTTAAAGAGTCACAACTTCTTTATTCATACAACAATAGCACTTTCTGCTATGAAGAGATTATTGAAATGCAGTTTACAGTTGTAAACATCATCTACATTTTTTCCTCAAGATTTGCTGGACAATCTTCTTTCCTTTAAATGTTTACAGAACCTTTTTGTTAAAACTGTATCACACATTCTTTTTGAGCTAATTTTCTTTTTATTCAGGTCCATGCCAAAAAAGAACATAGAAGATTCCATGTGAGATTACATCTCTAAAACCAAAAGGAAAATATAAGACACAAAAATAATATTTTGAGGTTTCTTAGTTTACTTTAGCTTTAATACTGGGCAGACTGTTTACACAAACCATTTTGCTGTAAAGTAACACATAATGAGTTAAACATGTACAATGTCACCATCAATCATGTTCATTTGTGTTTGACTGCTCAAACATTTATGGCTATTAAATGGCTTTCTAAACACATTATGATGAAGGAGGAAACAACACACATTTCAGAGTTTTTTTCTTTTTATGTATTTTTTTAACAGAGAGGTTTCAGTAAATTTTCCTGGCAATCTCCTAACTTGTGTTAGACTCAACTAACACTTGCCCAAGAAATTTAGGAGGCTCTGACATACTTAAATTCAGAGCTCCAAACGCAAAGGAGCAGAAGTCCTCTTAGGAAATGCACATCTTTCTTTTCAAAGGAGTCATACTTAACAATTCCAATCAGCGGAGCTGCTCTTCTACAATACACTCTTGATTCACAAACACCACTTAGTAATAGCTATCTCTTTCAAATAGTTTTTAGAGTGAGATAGCTTGCACAAAGAGCATCCTTTCAGTTAAGTGAAGTAATAAACCTTCTACTATCACTAGTTGATTTGGATTCTCATGGAAAGATGTATGTACTCTGTTGTTGGACATTCATTCTGTTTCAGATTTTAACACTCAAACCTTCTCAAAAATAATGATATCCATTTTAGTTTCCTGGACAATTCATTCTTAGTTAAGTAGTAGACATACTTATAACCAATAATAGCACAGTCTACCCAGCATTTTACAGTATTTCTTCTGTGCCATGTAAAGTAACCTAATTTAATTATCTGTACCCTACTCTAACTCTGTATATTGATGTAAATGAGCATGTCAGCAAAACTGGCATTAATTTCTTCTTCTAAAACAAACTTTTTGCTATTTTTCTATTTGTTCTACAGATATAGAAATATTCATAATCAATATGATGGTTTCTACCTTAGTGAAGGGGTAAAGTGCCTTTAAAAGCTCAGTTTTCAGCTCAGAACTGTTTTCACTGAGATAGTCTGATTTATCAATGTACTGAAATTATTACAAGATTATCTTATATATGAATCTTAGGTAGTTCCCAAATTTGGCTTTACTGAAATAAAACAGCTTTTGTTACCTGAACATGAGTAGAGATACAAGAAGTTTAACTACAGACATAAAAGTGAAGAGACAGGATTTATTTTTGTCCAGAAAACAGGCAATTTTTTCAACTGAATATAATAATCTGGAATATTTATGACACATAAGAATCTGTGGTCTCAGTTTTTGGAAAAGATTCTAAAGGATATCTTAATAAAAATTTCACAATTTTCTGAGAAGACTCTCTGCTGTATGTCTGTGCATCCCTACAGGAATATTCCTGGCTTCTCACATGATAATATTAGGCTTTGTGGGTTTTTTGGTTGCTTTCTTGTGTGGTTTTTAAGGCACGGTTTCTGGTGGGGATCTTTTTTGCTAACTTACACAATGAACTTGAAGTGAACTATGTCCTACCTTGTGACTCCAGTGCTGCCTGTCCTGTTATGAACACTCAAGAGATTGGAAATAATGCATCTTTGATGTTTGGAATTAATGCCCAAGAATGAGGAAGGAAGTACATGAAAAGAAGCACTGACTGCTACAGTCAGAGCCTTTGTCCAGAGAACTAGTATGACTGCCTCAGAAGTGTAGGAATAACAGGGTTAAAATTTTGCCATTTGAGTCTGAAAAGTTATTTGGATGAGGAGAAACAAATACACAAATGATGTTGAAGGAAGTTTAGGCTTCAGCTCTAACATATGTTCTTTATTGATTGTCACAGTCAGAGGTCTACTAACAACTTAATGTAAAAGACCAAAATGATCAGTCCTTTCTTCTGGACACTTTTTTACTGCATGGGACATATATAAATCATATATTTGTTTTAGCAGCAGGGGATTTCCTTTTAAATAAACACATGGTTTCTTTAAAACAACACAAAAGACCAGAAATATCCTCCAAGAAATGAATGACACTTTTAATGGCCAAACACTTGTCAAATAAGAACATAACTTTGGCAGAACCTGGCTGATTTCCCCATTTGCTGAATAAATCTTCTGTAGGTAAGCTGTTTATTTCTATTTGTTTGTTTGTGTTGCAAAAGCTATTAATGTGTTCCTATCTGTTTTACATTTGAGCCATATTCTCTACTCAGCTCTCTGACAAACTGAATTGCAGACTTAACATACTCTAATATGACAAGACATTACCTTTATGAATGATCTCATGGAAAAGAGGTTGGCTAACATTGTTGAAAGGCCTGGTGCCAGGCAACTCTGAGCTATGAAACCCAGCTTGAGCTCAGCGAGACAGATTGCATCATCCCCTTCTTTCCAGTTCCAGCTTGGAATATTTAACAGATGAGCCTATAAAACAAACAAATAAATAAATACATAAAAACCCAGAAAGTGAAGAAGCAGAAATATTTCTGCAAATAGAATACAGTATGGGAGGAGATAGCAATAAATGCTTTTGTTATTGGCTAGACATTTTCTGAATAGGAAAATTTATTTCAAAAATCTTAAAATTTAACTTTATGCTAGGAAGTGTAACAATCTTTAATGCATATTTTTATTATAGTCAACTTACACATTTCTCAAGTCATAACCTACATATATGCCTGTGAATATATGTAGGATATACTACATATATTAGTATATCCATACTTACATCTGAGTGAGCCTTAATTTTCACCTTAGTGTTGTTTATTTTCTCCTTCCCATTTGGCAATTACTGGTCTACATTGTCATTTAATTCAAAATCACAATAAATGGCCAATAATAGAATACATGTTTTTGTAGCTATCCACAAAGAAATGACTTCACTTGAGTTGCCTAGAAGCCACCAATTTATCTTGGGTAGCTTTAGTGCAGGCATGCACAATCTGCAGCCCACAGGCCAAAAGTAGCCTGGCATAGCTTGCACTGTGGCCTGTCTCCTGCTCTATGCCATCATGGCTGTGGCTCTGCCCAAGGCCTGCAACCGCTCCTCAGCATCAACCAAATATCAGTCTGCTATTAACCCCATCTAGGCTCAAACCAGGCCATGGGGTGCAGTGCAGTGTTAAATTATGGCAAATATATTTAAGGATTTTTATACAATGGCTAAACACAGTCCTGTGACCAGAGAAATGTGCATTTGTTGCCATTGTGATACAGGAATTTGAGAATAGGTTTCAAGATTGAAAAAAAAAAAAAAAAAAAAAATATTTTTTGGCTTATTTCTCACTCAATTTTCTGTCAACATAAATATATAACTTGCAAATTTTCAAATGGAATGTACGGAGTTGCAGTCAAAAACATGATTACATCTCCGAGCTTTATAAGCCCCCTTGTACAAGAGAGAAACATCCCTCCCTTCATAATAACACAGTATTCACATCATCGTTTTTTGGCAGAATGTACATATGCGACCAATTGTTGTGAAAGGCAAAGTACAGAAAATTTCATCAAAAATCTCTGATGCACACCTTGAGATCTCTCTGAGAATTGCAACCACTGCCATCAAACCAGACTGATGTATTAGTTTTACAAAAGCAAGGTCATATATCCTACAAGTTTTACATGTTTGTTGCTCTTTTTCTATACGTTTTAATTAAAAAAAAAAAAAAAAAAAAAACACATTAAAAATTAAATAAAATTTTGTTACTTATATACATTAACTATACTATATAGCTTATGAGGGCTCCTCTGAAAGTAATGCTTACTATTTTATGATGTTGGTTCATGATATTAAAGGCAGAGGCACAGCAGTAGAGGTTGAACCTCCTAGACAATATTCCATTACATTTTCCTACCATGAGAGAGGTGGCAGCCAGGGGCAGTCTAACTAAATGGTATCTGTCATGGGAGTACATATGAAGCAAAAGTGTGTCACTCAATTCCTGCACGTGGAAATAATGGCATTCACTGACATTCATTAATGGTTACTTAACATCTCTGGAGATTAGTGGATGTGAGCACCGTGAAGCTGTGGGTTGTGCACTGCAGGGCAGCAACTGTGTGTCACCTACACTAGTGAAGATTTTTCTGAGTGCAGCATGGAGACTCTTGTTCCTTGCTGGTGAAAATGCATAGCTAATGATGGTAGCCATATTGAAGAGTGGTTTGTAGCTGAGAATTTGCTCTACTAAATATTGTTATTGTGCTCTTTGCATCAATTGTTTTTCCCATGGAAATAAATAGAAGGCATTTCTTTCAGAGCAGCCTCCATAGATGTGGCCCTAGACAATTCCTCTTGCAGCTCAGGCAAGCCAAAAATTTGGACACTCATGCTGTAGTGCAATAAACTTGGCAAAATTTATGGATGCTGACTGGTTAAAAGCTCATCTGGAATCAATAGCAACAACAAACTCAGTAGCTTTGAGAATTATATCCAAGATGGTTGATAAATATCAGAGATTTTGATAAGGTCCCTTGCATATATAAATAACACTGAATTAACTAGTTACAAGACTACGTGACAAGGTTTACTAGGGTGTTCATGTTAGGAAATAAAAATGCTTATTATTAGTAACACTAGAAAAAAATTGTTCATGACTGCAATGTAGCAAAACAAATTGCAGAAAGAGACACTAATAGTTATCACATCACCTTATTGTGATACTGCAACATCTGAGTGATAATTCTTATCTTCGGATGATAATTCTTTATTGAAATAACTCTAAAAGTAAAAGAAAAAGAAAACAACAATTAAAATAGCATTTTAGCTAGTAGGATATTTGGGTCACGTATCCCAGTACCTCTACTTCACTGTGTTGTCACGTCCCACAGATAAAACTGTATTCTTTTATTTATTTGTCTGTAAAGCATGGTGATTGAAGTCAAACCTATGTAGTCTCTGCATATATTCAAATTCAGTTAATAATCACCAGGTAATACTAGAGAACACTGAATTTCAGGAATTACTTTGTTGAATGGTATCCTTAGGGAATTTGAAGGAAAAAAAATACTTTTGTTTTTGCAGCTCTGTTCAAGATACCCTACTCATTACATTAAACAAATAATATACTTCTAATTATTGTCATCTTTAGTAATTGTTTCTTTGAATCAATATAATTGCTTGAGTTTTCCAATGACATATGTCTAAAACAATTTTCTTTTATCTCCTTTCTCTCTTATTATTTTTTTTACTGTTGCTAGACATTTATCATATTTAAACAGCTTGAGTAATAATTCTATTTTATATCAATTCAAGTGCAAATTCATCTTCATTTTTTCTGGATTTTGTCAAAGCTCAATACTGAAACTGATTTCTGAACTCAAAATTTAAAAAACATATGGCTACTCCCATAATTTGCAACTTGACTCTATTCTTCATTATTAAAATAGGTTAACATATATTCCGTTGTTTGTCCATCAAAAATGAATTGAAAGAATAATTATTTAGAACTGAGTAACAGATAGTGTGATATGAAGTGAAGAATATACAATTAAAAATAAAAAAAAAAACACCTGTTCAGCAAAATCAAAGACAGAAGCAAACAAAAAAAAAAAGTCAGTTCTGTAAGAACAAATTGAAGTAAAAAAAAGAAAACAATCAAAAGGGAAAATAATGTCAATTACTTTAGAGTCATCAGACTCATAAGATTCTCAATGCCACAACTGTTTACAGCGGTGTTCTGTAGGAAACATCTTGCAAAATTCTGTTTTTGCTTGAGCTTCAAGTATACAAAAACTAGGTCATGATATGGATTTAAAAAGATATATGGACAATTTCAATTTATACTTTATTTTCAGAGGGAAAACCAACTCTTCCTAGTATTTTTTCAATTCTTACTGAATTGAATTCTTACTGAATTTAACTAAACGTTCAATTTTATTGAATTAAATTCACTTAAATACAAGAAAATGCATGAGAATTTTAGTTCTGAAATAAAAGCTCTGCTTTTTACTAGATTAAAAGTAGTAAATGTTTTAAGAACACACTAATCTGCAATTGAAAGTCTTTTATGCATTTATGCAATGAAAACTAAAAATGATTTTTGCATTGAAACAGAAAAATGAAATCAGGCATTGGAACAGGCTATGCATGTAACAGAGAAGTGATGGAGTCACCGTCCCTGGAGGTGTTGAAAAAACATGTAGATGTAGCACATAGGGACATGGCTTAACAGCATGTGATGACAGATTGATTGTTGGACTAGATGATATTAGAGTTCTTTCCTAACCTTAACAATTCTGTAAGACCTGCTCCTTCCATATACACCCAAATCTCTTGTTCACAGTGAACTTTGCCAAAGGTGGAGTAGCATTATCATTTAATTTTTTTTCTCCTTTTTCTTTGACTCATGGAATGCAAATATCTGACAGACCAATAAAATTGTTTAATTGCAATGATCAGTTCCATGTTAGAGAATTTTTGACAAATCCTTGATATTTGATTTTAAAAAACAAGAAGACTGGTCTCATTAATACTATGATTAGGGAGCAGACAGGGGGCAGGGAAGGAAAAAAAAAATAATGGCTTATTTTTACTGTAACTCTAGATGCCCATCCGCTAACTGAGCCTTTGACCTTCCTTCACAGAATAGGAGGAGGAAAACAGGACAAAGCTTTGGTGGTTCCTAATGTTGTAAATGCTCTGTCAATTAACATAAGCATCATTCGACTTAAGTATTAAAAATGAGCATGGAGCTAGGAGACTATTGTATAGTTTCCATCATGAAGTGCATACATCACTTTCACCAAGCTAAGTAATTACTTGTAGTAGCAGATTTACTGAGGAGCAATAAGGTATGAGGCGATTGAAAGTCCTTCTGTCTCATGATCAACACCAGCCTTTGCAGAGCATATATTTTTGTAACATATTGTTGCCACAGCATAATTAAATGAAGGGAAAGGACATGCAATTCTGTTGGTCCTTTGTGCAGCTATGAATACTTCAATGCTAAGACCTATGAAATGATCACACGGCCTTGTCATCCTCTCCACAACGTCTAGACAAACTGCATTCTGAAGTAATTAGTGCAGTGACCAGTGAAGATCCAAGAGATAGTGCCAAGCAGTGGACTTGGAGAACATTAATAAATTACTGTGTTCGAGCAACAGTAATCACAAGCCAAATAAATGCAGCTGATTCTATTTTGGATGCCCTTTGAGAACTGTAAAGTACTCTGTAAAGTGGTCTGTAAGCAATTATAACAAAGAAACAGAAAAGGTGCTACCTAGAGCTCTCATGTCCCTTTTGAAAGGATGAATTTTTAGAAAGCATCTCCTACGCCATGAAAATAGAGATTTAAAGGCAGTTTCTGAAAAAGAGAAAATCAAACTTCATTGACTTAACAGAGAGGAATACAGAAATTGTTAGTAGTTCATACAATTACACTGGAACTGTGTTGGAAGAAAAGCAATCAACATATCTGAATACGGAAAGATACTCTAAATGAGTAAAAATGGCCAATACACAAAGTTCCAAACAAATGTTCTGATTCAAAATTTCACTTTTGGTCTAGTTTGTTCTCTTGACATTTTCTCTTCTCATATGCTGCTTCTAAAGCAGCTAAATTAGAAAAGGAACTTAAGAGCATCCTCATCTCTGAGCTTCTGAGGCAATCTTATAATCTGCCTTCTAAAGAAAATCTTGTGATGCTCTTCAAGTCCAACAGATCAGCTATAAATTGGTGTGTGGCTATGGACTATCTGGATACCAGAATTTGGCTAATCAGAGTTAAGAATACAAAACCTATTAAAAAACAATGAGTTTACCTCATTATATTGGAGGCATCCTCAGCATCTGGGTCAGCGCAGTATTTATTGGCAAGAATTAGGCACGCATCTGCTGACTCTATCTGAGACACCAAAAAACACAGCAAACATAAATAGCAACCTCTTTTTCCAACTTTTCATTCATCATAAAGTATTAGAAAGTACAGCACTCCTATCATAGGCACCAATATCAGTTTACAGTACTGACAAAATTTTCAAGATTTTATAGTTGCTGGGCAACAGCTTCGCACACGCACAGTAATTTTGTGAAGCTTCCTCAGACCAGTTTGGTAGTTTAATTACCTGATTACTACTTCGTATAAGCTAAAAGCAAGAAGGTTTTAACAGATGTTTCTTTTGTAAGCAGGTATTGAATTTTAGACCTCTAAATCCATAAAAAGCTTGTTATATTAGTACACTACACACACAAGTCCTGCAGTTTGTTTGAGAATGTAAGTACTTTCTTGTTAAAGAAAGGAGGAGATGTTTGAACTTATGATTCAGAGCATGAATTTTCAGACAGCATGAGTAAAGAATTAATCTGTTCAGAGGACCTCTACATTCACACAAACCTTAACCCTATTTAACATAAACCATATAAAAAAAAATTCTGTTCTGCTGAACTGAGATACAAATTGTGATGGACTACAAAGTGTTAAGCAATTTGAAAGCCAAAATGCATAGAAAACATGATGATAACCTAGAAAGTGCTGATATTGCATTAAAATCTATTTGGCCAAAATAAGTTACATTTTATTTAGAAAAAAAGAAAAGAAAAATGAAAAAAATAAAAAGAGAAAAAGAAAAGAACATGAAATGACACCTTGCCATTTTTTTCCTTTAAACTTCATACTTTTTTAAGAGTATAAAATAATTTACAACGAAGACAATACATATATCTCATTTTAACTAATAAGTTTCTTAAGTTGCGTTTTTATCAGGATTCTAGACAATGGGAAAAGGATTTGACAGGTGAAAAATAATTTTCTAATTGTATTGATGAAGATAAGACAATAGTATTTTAAGTAATTGCCATGAGACAACAATCTAGTATATCAAACATTAAATAGACATGACTAAAATCCAATGAAAAATTCATAGAGTTCAATAGAATAGGAAATAATGTATCTTAAGTCATAGTGGTACTGTAGCTTTGTAAATCTAAAGAAACAAGGAAAATAATATCTAGAAGGATAAACATTGTAATTTATTACATATGCTAATAGAAATGGAAAAACAGTGTTTTGAGTTTACCTGTAGAATGCTACTGTTACTTAAATTATTTTTGTTTTAATCAAATAATGCAATGAGTACTTAAGTTGAAGTCAGTTAACAGAACAGAACAGAAGAAATATTACCTTTACTCTTGCCAGGTCATGGGGATTGAGGACTGAACCCTGATAAAATTCCACCTGAGTGAAGTGTCGTTTAAAAAGAGCTTCCAGCTCAAGGTTAGGGGAGATACTGCATTGAGAAGAGGAAGAAAATACAAAAACAAATGAAAAGCCACTTTTTTCCATAACAGTTTCATTTTCTTCTTTTATTTATAAACTGACTCGTTTATTTATTTTTATTTATTTATACATTTTGCATTTTCACTGCTTTTCCTGTGCTGTGGAAAGAATATACAGTACTTAAACAAATATTACACTGCTTACACTTCCCTACTTCTATTTAGAGAACATCTGGTCTGATTAACTGTGCTCTGTATGCTTATGTCACTTTCTTAAAGAGGTGAATCTAGAAACAGTGATGCAAACATCTGAAAACATCCTCTCTATGGAGGAAGTACTTTCCACAGAACTTTTCTATTAAGGCAATCATCCCCTGCACATACCTACTGCTGGCTAAACAGTTGACTGCAACAAATAAAAGAGGTCAATGGGAAATAATTACAAGCCAGGGAAGGAATCCTGTAAGGATCCCTTGATGCCTATATGAGCTGCAATTAAAACAAACCTAATTTTTCTCTGGCTTAATCTCATTTCATTTTGCCATAAACATGACCAAATAGAACAAGTGGATTCAATAGCTACGTAACCACAGCCTGAGAAATTTCTGACGCAAAATGCTAAGTTAGTAAGAAAATAAAACAAGTAAACACAAATATTTGCCCATGACAGCACAGGAAAAACAAAAACATAACAAAAACAAACAAACAAACAGAAAAACACCAAAAACAGTCACAAACAAGTAACCAGGTGCTGAACTCTTCACATGCATTTGCAGTTTCCCTTTTCATGTCACCATGCATTTTCACTGCGGAAATCTGAATCTTCACTTTCCTCTCAAAGTCAATTCCCATTACTACTTAAGAAAGGGGAAATAAGAAACAATGCTGTTCCTCAAGGATAACATGTCTAGTCTAGTTTTAAAGGAATTAATATTAAAAAAAAAAAACAGTGCAAGAGCTGATTATTAGTTTGTTGAATCATTAGTAATTATAAACTTTTTAATCACTTTCTTTGAAAAGAAGAAAAGTGCAGAACTTGTTGCTAAATGCAAAAATATCACTTATTCATAGCTTTTGGCACATTGAAACAGGTGCTATTCCAGATCAGAAAAGACTACTTACACTGCCACTCTTTTGAGCACATGGCTATTTCTAACAGGTTCTCCCATAGGGAGACTTCATGTTGCATCACTTGCAATGCAGAGGCTGCAACTATCAATGTCCACCTTCAGACACCTTTCCAAATCCCACATAAAAAAAAATTTAAGAGACTGTGTCTGTGAGTATATTTGGGTAAAAGAGCAATACCAACTATTATAGTGATGAGAATTTACTTTCTACCTTCGCTATCAAGTACTGCGTCATTTTCATATTAAAACTATATTTTCATCTGCATTTTTGTTCTGTAAATATTTTACAATGCAAAATCATTTTTCCTAATGAAATGAAAACAGGTGCTTTCAGATGCCATAATTTCATACCATTCACTGGTTTTCACTACTTTTACTTGTTTTACCAATTGTGCCTGTTTCACTAGAAATATTTGCCACTTAAAAAAACTCTCATGTCTATTTATGAGAACTTTTTTTTTTTTTTTTTTTTAAATTTTGTAATTCCCTTCTCATTTTAGGTATGTCTTAAGATATTCTACATCACAACTTATATGACTGGCTCTGAAATCTATTTTCTTGAAATACCCATACTACTGTGCTTAAAAATGGATTATAAAATAACTGCAAAAAACACTCTTTTTCTCAAGATAACTTATGCCAGTGGAAAAAAAGAAATGGTATACATTAACTTAACAATCACTTGGACATTGGAAAATCCTATATTTTCCCCAAAGGTACATACGTTAATTCAGTAAGTTTTCATAATATACAAGATGGCTTATTTTGAAAGATTACTCACTTATGCAGAAAGACGATTTCTACGTTGACATCATCCCTATCCTTGTGCAGGAAGTCCTTCAGGAAGTTGGACACGCTTTCAAGTGTTATATGACCACAGACAACTATGTGCCTGTTACAGAAAAATGAGAGTTAATCTTGCAAAGAAAGTAAAACAAGCAAGCAAACAAAGAAGAAAATGGTAATTTATTGCCCAAGAAAGAGTATTAGTTTTCATGATGTCTCTCTAACACCTATTCCATGAACCTAAAAAAGTAAAACATCAATTCCAAAAGAGGTTTTGCAATTCAAAATACATTTACATTCTCACCTGCAAAGACTACAGTCTTTGGTTAAGTGCACATTTAACAAGACACATAATTCATATGGATGTTTATACACCGTATTGATCAGTCCCTTTCAAAATAATATTTCTCTTATTTCACAGATTTTCATCTGCATCTTAAACTTTTCTGCTGAAATTATCAGTTTAAATTTTTGTTTTACGATGTAATAAGGCAATAAATCTCCCTAAAATTATTCTACATTTTTCCATGAAACCAGAGAATTATATCACTGAAGGCAGTGCAAAGCTTGTCAGTAAAAACTGTCAGTAAAAGAAGAATCTTTCTCCTATATTAACACCTACATGGCATGTACTTTGAAATAAGAACTTATTATTTGATGCATTATAGAAATGTATCATTCCAGCTTGCACACACTAAGATTTCACATAGGTTCCTTCTGTTTCACAGTTTTTCATTTGTACCAAACAGATTTACCTGAATAGATGACTTGTAAGAGGAAAGCACATACCTACACACACCTTCTTGAATTATACATTTTAAATAAGAAGCTGACTTAGGAAACTGCACAATTCCTGACTTAATGGATCATTGTTCCTTTATCACTGTAAAGCAAAATACATTTTCTGATAAGGATATCCTATGCTGTCTCACAATTTTCTTCATGGAATGAACTTAACCCAACCTTCTTTACCCTTACTATTTTATGATAGACTGTGATTTTTACATGCCTAATACTAATACTTCCAATAATCACATTGCTTACAGAAGACAGACAAGTTGATCCAGTTGCAATTGCTGAACTAAGAGAAAGAAAGCCAGATTCATTATAGTCATATAGTCTATAAACAAATGTTTCAAATGCAAAATTTCACAAAATTGTCCAAATTTTGCTGCCAAATATGAAGCAAAGTATTCTAACAGTAAAAATTAGACTATCCCAGTCACCATTACATAAAAACTATTTTGTGAACAACTGAGTAATAGAGCAATCTCATTGGCTGGAAACAACTAATAATAGGTGGCAGCAATGATTACTAATATAATGGGCCTGCACTTGCTTCATAATTTGGTGCTTGATGTGATGTGTGTGAAAGGTGCATGGAATTCATTGGAAAAAGGATAACACAGAAAAAAGAATAAATCAACAACATGCTCCATATGGTGAACAATAGAAACATTATGTACTGTTACTTTGCAGTGGTTCAGGTCACTAGGAAAATGAAACTGTATTATTCCAGTCCAGTACACTTTATGATATTGTTCTATTAGTACCACCTTTACAAATAGTGTAGGGTAGTTTTAAAGTTTTTTTAGAAATATGATAACCTTGAACTCTCCCTTTATAAGATTTCTTAATGATATCACTACACTTCATAGGCAGTTTTAGAAACAGTAACTAAAAGAATTGTTTCATTCCTTTTAATAGGCAAGGAATACATAATGACACGAAATTTTAACATGACTTACTACTATGATCTTTTATTGATAAACTAGCTACCTGGACTGTCTGCTTCAGCTTCACCAAAAATTTTGTTCAATTTTTATCTAAGCTTTTCATCTACTGTGTACAAAATGCAGACTAAACAATCCCTAATTGCTTTTCTGTAATATAAGACAGTAAGTACAATAACAGAAACCAAAACGAAATAAAAATATTTTAGTTCATCCCTTTTTAGTGCAAAGGGTCCCTCAGAGATTTCATCTGGGACATTTGCAGCTTGGCAAAATTGAAGCAGTCCTTAGGCTGCATAAATCCCTACCTGCATTCCCATTCTGAGCAGTCTTCCTCAGTTTTCCTAAGGGGTTGATCACCTGAGCTGCTGGAACTGTGTGTGCATGCATTGAGCGCACAGTTCAGCCAGAAGATGGTAGATTAGATTCCCTCCTTACCAAATGGATGAATTTCCATCCAATAGATTAAATTTACCAGAAATTCTCAAGTTCAGATTCTGAAAAGATGTTCAAAATCTTAGTACCTTACTAGAGTTAAATTCTGAACAGACTGAGATTGGTACACTATATTACACTAGCTCTCCAGTGCTATTCAGAACCTTTTCTGAATGTGAGCATATCTAGAGTCAAGAAAATGATAAATAATGGACAGAAAATACAGAGCTGTACTCCTAACACAGCATAGGTTTTCTAATAATACAGATTAAATGGAGTTGGAAAAGACCTCCAGAAGACATTTACTCAAAACATCTGCTACTAAAAGCAAATGTATTGGGTACAATTATTATTTCTTATGATTCTCAATCAGTGTTGTTTCATATAATCTGATCTAGTAAAAATAAAACTTTTTTTCCCCCGTTAAATACATTTGCACATGAGCATCCGTACTAATTCTTTTGAAAGTGACAGAAGGTATTTTTACCATGTGCACTAATTACTACTCTGATTTTGGGCTACTTTGGTATCAACTCTCGTCCTTGCTGTACAGCCCAAAAAAGCATTCTAAATAGTGATTTCTAAAAAAAACTTTCCTGGTTTTCAAACAATATTTTCTGATGAGATACATTAATTTTTGGTTGAAATTTCCCACAGAAAAACAAACAAACAAACTCTTTTCACCATAAGTAATATTTTTGCTTAGAAGAAACCAAAAACAGATTTCCTACTTGCCCAGAGAGAGTTATTTGGTGCATAAACTTAGAAAACTTGGAGAGTTTGTATTGTTCCAATCTGTCCTGAGTATGATCTGAAGATTTATAACTTCCTTTGTTTGTGCCAATAATCATTCCCCTTCCAAACACCACCCAGTTTTTCCATGCACCAAGTAAAATGGATATCTTCTTTCTATGGCTAGAGTTCTTTGGTAGGAAAATACTACATTAAAAATGTTGATTCTACAGACAGAAATGTCTAAACTTTGCACTTAAGCTTTGTTTATGAAAATCCTCAGAAGTATGATATTCTTTTGTTTGTTCATTGAAAGGAAAATTTAGATTTTTCCCCATTATATTGAAAAACAGGACTCAGGATTTCAGACACTTTTTGCTGTTAAGTAATCAGAAAGACTATGGTTTCTGTGAAGTAACAGTTGTCAGAACAACCGTATCAGAGGTGAAATTGGTTCAATACAACGCAAATCCATATTACACAATTCTGATGCTGCAAAAACATTTCACAGAGAATTCAAAGCCTATCAAGGGTATATTCTATCAAGAAAGTGTCAGACTAATCTTATCACATATCCATTTATCACTCTGAAATATAATTAGAGTGATCAAATACAGAAAATTAGTACACTTTTGTGACGAAATCTTTTTACAAAGCTGAAATTCTCTACAATATCTACCTTTTTTCCTCACACAGACAGAATGAAACATCATACAAAAAACGATGCCTTTTTTAGCTCCTTATAAAGTAAATAGAATTACTGTCAGAAGACCTCTGCCTACCACAAATACAGTTTCACAAAGGAAAAAATGAAATAAGCAAAAGCTAAATCATCTAGAATTCCAACAGGAGATCACTGAGAACACATATTTAATTTGTGTAAATAGC
The DNA here is from genome assembly GCF_019232065.1 of Centrocercus urophasianus. NCBI lineage: Eukaryota > Metazoa > Chordata > Aves > Galliformes > Phasianidae > Centrocercus > Centrocercus urophasianus. The sequence goes on from NW_024884722.1 coordinate 21,799,920, forward strand.
ACTGTAAATGAAAACAGAACCACTGAGAATAGGACTCGTCAGAAATGATTTTACATGGTTTTTCCTTCAGAGGACAGAATACTAAATATAAATCTTTAGCTTGTTTTGAAAGAAATTATATCCATTTTTTTTTGGAACAAGTAAAAAGAACTTCAAAAAACTCAGTGTCACTCATCTGTCATAATAAATCATAACAAATAGAAAATTCTGTTCAGGATTCAGTTAAATACATGGCATTCACTTGTCAAAGAACTGAAGTGTGGTTCTTATTGATCTAGATATCTCTATAATATTATAATATTTATAACAAATAAAAGTGCTCAAATCTCTTTACTGTCTGTCTTCTTAGAGACCTGATCATGACTTCATCTACTGACCATCTAAATCCTTTCTTTTTATACCAGTAGCAGACAGCCATGGTCGAAATCAATGGGTTATTCTAAAGTCTAATAGTATTCATTAACAAATTATTGGCATCAGTCACTTTGTCTTCTTAATAAAAATCACTTCCTAATAGATGTTTCATCAATAATAATCAATGTCAACACAGTCTGTACATATTATCTTTTCTATCATATCAATGGAATGTATTCTTTAAATGTTCCTGTGTACAATACATTTCTAGCTGCTTGTGGATTTTATGATTTATCTGTTTTTATTCAAGATAATACTAATTAAATTCAATTACATGAAAACTCTACACATACTCATATATCTCTCCCCTATTATGCAGTATACATAATACAACAACACAATTCTTATTTTAGACACAATTCTTATTTTAATAGAAACTTCTCAGACTAACATAAATAGATTTTACAGTACTGTAGTCATGATTTGATATATTTCTTTCCTTCCCAGAAGACTTCATGGACCTCTAAGACTAATATATCATTCATCAACTTTAGGACCAAAGGGGAAAAAAAAAAACTTTGTGTGTGTGTGTACATGTATGTGTGTACATGTGTGTGCACATGCGTGTGTTTGCTTTTTGTTTCTATCTGATGCAGACATTAGCTTTCTATTTGACCAATACATGCATCAGGAATCAAGAATGAATCTTTTCCATTTCTTAAACTCAAAATTGTTAGTGTGCCCAAAAAAGATACAGCCACATACAAGACATCTTGGTCAGTTGTGAATTATGACAGCTAGAAAACTATAGCAAACACACATACATATTCGAGTTTCAGTCCTGTTCAGTGAATATTTGTGATATATATTTGTGATATGTGTTATAGTGTCATTTGCACTACTTAAATGCTCAAAAGTGTTTTTTTCTGAAAAACAGTGAAATAATAGACTGATGCAAGTCCTCAAATATTTTTTTTGTCTGAGTAATACTTTAACTAGAGAACACGCTAACAGACAGAGCGCATTAAATTCTGGAAAATTGTACATTCCTTTCTTTAAACTGGATTTTAGAGTATGCATCTCCATATGTTTGCAATAGTATGTTCTTCTAAGGGATTCCCCATGAACTTCTTTATTTCAACTTCCCTGTTCATTTACAGCTAATTAAGTTTATCTTACACTGCTATGATCTAAGGAATGGTGCAAAACGTGGCTATAAAGCAAATTAAAAAAGAAAAGTTAATATTCTTAGCTTGATGTCTACCTATAAAACTGAAATAGTAAGAAAACAGTGATTTGTTTCTGCCAGGATCTGGATTATATAGATGGCTTCCACTATAGCTTAAGGTGAAGAAACTATTCTTTCATTCAGTCTTGATGGTACTATTATCCTCATCTAGAATTCTTCTACTTCTGTAGAAAAACACAACATACCTACATCAAAATAAGAATGCACAATCTTCTATAAATAGAAGTAAAAACTACTAAATGCAATAGCATACATCAGATCCATACTAGAAAGCTTGTAATGCAACACAAGTGTAAATGACATCTTCATTATTTGTGTATCAACTGCAAACGAGCTTCTTTCTTGTACTGTTTTGTGCAGCAGATATATGTGATATTATTGTGTATTTATTACATTGTAATTTGGAAATTTACTGAAAATATTTTGTCTCAAATAAACTGCTTTCTATGTCATTATTCGTTTTCAAAGTTGCCTTATGGGTTTTTTTTAATGTTCAATGAGTCAAAGAGCAATTAAATTCTTTTTAGATGATGCAGAATGTACCAAAGTCTAATATTTTTAAGCACTTCATTCATGACCAGAGCTAATGGTCATTTCTTTCAATTGAAATCACCACAAAATGTAATTGCTAACTTTGTGGAAGAACAAAAACAAGTCATATTTCACTAAAACTTGCTTATTATTTCACCACCTCTGCCATCTCATGTTGCCTTCACTGCAGTTTTCACAATGAAACATGGTATATCAGCAGTTTATATAGAAGACTCAGTCTTTGTTGGGACATAAATTCATAAATTGGACAGAAACTATTACTTTGAAATGAAACCCAAAAGCCTTTTTTAAAATTTAGGCAGAGAAAAGGAAAAAAGTTGAATTTAGTATGTTCTTAACTAGAAATATTGTTGCTATTAAAAATTATTGCTATTGTTCAGGAACAGAAGATGATTTGAGAACTAGATGCACTTCAAGGAAAAAAAAGTCAAAATATTATTATATCTCAATTCCCACACTCTGTTCCTCGCTTTCACAAAAATGGATACAGTTTAATAAGTATGCAAAATTGAGGAAAAGATTGTCCTATTAGTCCTATCTGTCAGTCTATTTAGCACTCATCAGAGTGAGACTTCACTAAGTGAGACTTCATTTGAAACAGTGGAATTAGAAGAATGGCTAGCAGATGTGAAAGCGAGACACTGCTGGGGATCATAATGCAATCCATGTCACATTCTCCTATTACAGTCTCATCCCACTGGAAAATAGTATCTTACATACTGCATCAAACAATTTAATATAATAATATTATGTCACTTTCTTTGGAGCTATGTCTCTCATTACTGCAGCAAATGGACCTTTGCCAGAGTATCTGGATAAGTCTTTAAAAAAAAATGTTCTAATTTTTAATCAAAGTCAAATGCCTAATGAATCCAAGATGGTCTGTCAAGTTAAATTATCTGTTTGTCTTTCTGTTTACCATATCTATCTGTCTACAGTTTTTATTTTCCTCTGTGAAGTTTAGTTATTGAATCCCATGTTTCCTTCTGGAAGGAATCTCTAACAGATGATTCTTCCCATTGATATGCTGATGATTTGCTAATTTATGGCTTGTAAATTTAAGAAATCTGAAGAAATGTCTGGGAAGCAAAGTAGACCATGAGAGAAGAGAAACAGGAGATTTTAATAGCTTATACAGTAAGGACTGTGATTTCATTAAATTGCCATTTTTAATTTTTATCTGTAGTAATGTCTTAAAATTATTTATATATATATATAAACTCAACAAATCTTAGCACATATATTAAGTTACTATTAAGAAAATGTACACATAGAAAGTAATTATAAAAATCCCCCTCTCTTTGTCTATATCTATTCATGTGAAGCCATGTTTTACTCGCCCCCCTCATAAAGAGTTTTAAATTGAGGTTTGCATATAAGAGGCAATAACAACTTAGCCCATGCAATTAATATGTAATTATTCAATGCAGAAGAATGACTGAAAAAAATCATTACATCATCCAGTCCCTCTTACAGTCCATCAGTATGCAAATATTCTATTCATGTTTTCTTAAGCTTTGTGTAAGCTAACTTACAATAAGCAACTGTTTTCAAATGGAAAATAATTAACAGAACTAAAATCCAGCCTGATTACATGAACACATGAATAGAGAAATGAAAAAACTAATTAAGATAAATCTTGAATCTCAAATAAACATGTAAATCAGGAGCAAAAGGTTAATAATTAATTACCAGAGGTAAAACAGATCTAAACCTGAATCTAAAAAAATCTCAGAACAGAAAATCCCAGACTGGGATAATATGAAGGTTAAGAATAAATAAATGATTTTTTTTGCACAAAAGAAATAACAGATTGTTTTGTAAATTCTGTTTTGTCTAGGACTGAAAGTATATGTTCTGAACATCACAAAAGTTCACTTGCAGAATTTTAGTAATCTGAAAACCAAATGTTTCTTGAAGAAAATCTCAATCTGAAAAGCTTGAACTTTATAGAGAAGTTGGTTGGAGCACTTCAGAAAAACATCCAAAGCCCAAGTGATCACCACCTCCTCCAGACTTCCAGATCTATGCGTACATGAACTAACCAGTAAGCTAATTTCTCAGTCCAAAAATAATAGTTTATCAGCACAATGAAATTTATGCTTTTCTTCCTTTTATAATACTTCATGTGAAAATGATGCACTGAATAGTATTTCAGGAGCTCTACAAACAGGTAATGGAAAGAATTCGGTCAGAATAAGTGAACCTGAGAGTCTTAGAGAGAAAATATGCAGATAACGTGTAGGGAGCCAAGCAAAAGCCTCAAAATTATTCAGAACAATGGCATAGGGAAATATCACTAACACTCAAGCTATAAGTCATTTCAATTTGCAGCTTATGAAAACAAATGTAAAAGAAAAAAAAAAGCCCAAGTACTTTATATATAAAAAATAGATATTATTTTCTAAACAAATGTCTAAATCAGACTTTTGTAGACCTTTCATAATATTGTGATTTCTTCTTTCTGCACCTTGCTATGTTATATCTAGTGCTTATCTCCAGTAATTTGTCATTAAAAAATGGTTCATTTGTTCTTAATAATACAAGTTTTTCACTAGTTTACTGAGTGTTAATTTCCTCACCCTCTACAGTAGTCAATAACTAAGCTATATATTCCAGTGTGATATTTAATACTTAATTTTAAATCTTCAATATTTAATTCAATTTACTAGTTTTCTATAACCATATTTATGATGTTTATGATATTCTATCATCGTTGACTAATAAACATATATTCAGGAAAAGTAAAAAATAGATTACCTGAATATAACTTTTTCTCAAGTATCATTTAATTATTTATTCCTTGGTTCTCTAGCATGTTTCCCAAAGTTTGAGTAAGATATGCCCTATGGAATACCACAGATATTTTTAAGAGTGATGACATTATGCTTGATGATGAACAGATTCATAAGAATTTAAACCTCATTATAAATTTCTATTCTGCATTTTAAAATTATTCGTAATTTTCAGAAAACATTTTTCACATGAGACTCATTTAAAGACTCCAAGACTCATTTAAGTCTCACAAAAAATCTTTCAGGTAGTTACTAGTCAATTAATAATAGAAATATTGTATCAGTAGAACATTAACTAATAAATGAAGAACAGAGGTAACATCTGCTTTGCAAAAGATATAAAATTATGGACTAGAGTATTCATTTATGAAGATGAACTGTAATGAAAAGCGGTATGGAATATACTGCTGATATGATAAAGAAAAAAAATTATATGATAAAAGAAAAATTAAAACTTCACTAAGATACTTAGCAATATAAATAAATATTTTTGCAGCAATGATAGTTCCTTATGCCTGAATTTTATTTTCCAATTACATCTTAGATATTTTTTAATATCAAAATGTTTTCTTGTCTTTACAAGCTTAGAATCTAATCTTCTCTGTATCATTTGTACTTGGCGATTGTAGACGGAAAAAAATTGTTTGTTGTTCATAGAACTAAACTCAGTAAGATTTTTTTTCTCATCTACTGATCATCAATTTAGTGTATCAGGGTACACTGTAAATACAGAGTTCCCTGGTGAAGTAAGCTGTGATTTGTAGCAAATCGTTATTAGCACGAATTTTGTCACTTATGGAACATCTCATTGCTTACAGGTCTAATATTCAAGAAAAGGATTAGTATCTTTTTGGAGTAACTTCTCATTTATTTAATTTTTCTAGGTTAAGACTGTGTCAATTCATCATCAAACGTACATATTTGGTCTTGGCCACACTTCCTATTGATATAATAGTATGTATTTTACTGTTTATACGTCGGAGGATTTTTGTTGGTTTAACAGGCAAAAAAAAAAATTCCCGCTTTGTGTTCTTCAAGACCTTGCAAATCTCATCACAGGAATACCTTATAAAGTAGATATATATAAAAAAAAAAAAAAAAAAAAAAATCCATATGGATTTCTGAAACAAAGCTATCTAGTAAATTTAATCAGTGATAATTGCAAACTGCATATAAACTACCTCAGTTTCTCAACTCTGTATGTCTCATCTAAGAGAGTAGAATGTTTCTTTAGTGTGTAAAACATTTCCTGTACAGTTAATAAGCCTTTCCATGACCTTACTGGCTGAAAAACAAAATGAAATGTGAAATAAAAAATATCTTTTTTATTTATTTTTTTCTTTAGTAAGAGAAATCTATACAAATACTTCTTACACATACACTCCAGCTGCTTCAACAGTTAAAATTCTTTACCAATGCTTTCCTTGTAGTAAAGCCATGTAGTACAATCCTTAAGAGGTACACAATCATATGTTAATTTTAACTTCCTATCTAAATTTTTGGTGGTAGTATAGAAGCATGTTATTCCACAGACATAATTCACAAGGACATGTGCATAAACATTTATAGAAATGCTACAAAGCAGATTGCATATAGTTATCTATTTTGGAGAAAGAACTGAAAGTATACACATCTGCTATTTTAAGTGTTGAAGCAGTATCTTTCAACAAAATTTACCTCCCTTCATTTTGTACTTGCATTTAATTTTATCTGGAAACTTTCTGACATTAGAACTAGAACAAATGTAGTTTCCCATTATGTATGCTGCCAGAATCTATGCTTGGTTGCTCAACTAAAGAGCTTATATTGCTAATTACTACCACATGCCCAAATCCCAAGCAGAGGAAAGCTTATTGGTTCTGACAATCCATTCTCTCAACACTGAATTCCAAATGAAAACTTAAATTTTGGCCAAACATAACATTTCATCAATCTTGTTCTACTGACTGCAAAAGCAACATCAAAAAAAGGATTACTAATAGCTTTTTACTGTGCAGTTCCCAAGTTTAGATTCTTTGATGAAAGACCCACACAAGCAAAAGACTTCTTTATACTACTCAGTAATTAATATTTGAACCAGAAAACAATGCATTAAGTAAATTGAACATTTTGCATGCTGATGACAGAGCTGTTTCAATTGAGAAGTTATATGGGCAGTAGAGATCTGCAGAATAAGCACTGAGTGAGCTAAAAAAAAAGACAGTTTATAAAAAGACAAAAAAGAAAAGGAGAGAAAACAAAATGAAGCACGCCCCAAAGCTAGCAGGAAGTCTTTGAACAGGAATTGAGGTTTTCAGGATGTGGGATTCTGACTGAAGATCAAGTCCTAGTTTAGAGGCAACTGAGCAATGCTGGGTACTAGTGACAATGTAGAAAGTGAGAGACTAGAACTCTGTATTTAAAATGGTTTTTAAAATATATTCACCTCTTGTAACTCTTTTGGAGTTACAAGAGTGAAAAATGAGGTGCAAATTCTGTATTTGAAAATCCTCTTCTTAGAAAACAAAGTATGAACACAAGCATGAAACTGAGTAAGTCTCTGTCACAAATAAACATTTTGGGAACTGTCAGAAATAAATGAAGACTTTTTTTTTCATCTTTATAAATGAATTATGATGTAGGTTTCCAATATTAGATTTTGCAGTAAAAAATAACTTTAGACACTGGATGGTACCTTAAAAATGGAAAGCCTGAAGTTGTTATTTACGAGTCATTATGACTATTATTGAATATGTAACAGTATTAGAATAAAACAAATATTGTTCTTCGACCCAGTGATTTAAACCAGTACTCTCAAATTAGTTCTTTGGGGCAAATGTAGTCTTTCTTCTCTACAAGGAGAAGAAATAATTTGATGAAATCATGATTTACATCTGTAAAATCATGCATGGGAGATAACTTAGGGTGAACAAGGTGAAAACCCTTTCTGCTTGAAGTATGGAAAAGGACAAATTAGATAATTTCCTAAAGTTCCTTCTTTTTGTTCTATGGAAAGGATTTTATATAATTAGTCTTTTGTGGTAAATACATATATCTGCTAGAGAATTTCACAAACATATGTAATGAAACAGAAGATGGCAACATTAATGGTGATAAAAATAAAATAATATATCTGCATGTACGTCTGATTTACTGAAGGCCAGATCTCAGATCTAGATGTTGGGACTGCCAGAAAAAGACGTTTTTAACTTGGTCATGAAAACAAACAGACTTTCAACAGAAATGTAATGGCTTGAAACGGTCTAATAAAAACTACCTGTTGCTACCAAGCAAAATGATTACTTTTTATTTTCATTTTTTTCCCACGCTACATTGATACTAAGGATAATACTTCCTCTTCTTTACAGTGGTTGTGGAAGAAAATAATTTTAAAACTCTTGGTCATACATTCGTAAAAACACTAGTTTTTGCAATATTCATATGCAATCAATAGGAGCTGCTTGAGATCCGCATCTGTTATTTGAACAATAACAATCAGTATTATCAATTGTCTCAGACAGTTGTGGAATAATCCAATTGACATAAATGTCTCATTTTTCACTCCAGCAAACTGAAGTTATCTAAAGAACTGATTTTCTCCAAAATCACATTAATTACCATTGTGACTTAGTTTAGAGATCACCAAATAATTAAGCGATGCTCAAAAATGTGAAGGGATCTTAATCTCTTTCCAGAAGCTAGCTGCATATGCAAAAGCAAGATATTTATTTATTCATTTATTTATTTTTTCAATTTATATCAGTGTAGTCCTAATGGTATCCAGGTTCTCTCGAAGCAGGAACATAATGTTGTGACTTGTACCGTAGCATTAGCCCAGGTCTCTAACTATAGTGTGACAGTTCTCCAGTGGTAACATCTGAAGTCAAGCAATACAGCTTTTTAAGCTGCAGGTCAGCTATTACCACCTTCAGGGTATCTTTAAAGTCACACAACCACACCTGGTCTTTTTTGACTTACTTTCTGCCTCGGGTTGAGTTAAAAGTCCCGCCGTATTTCTTCCGATTAAGGATGAGAGCAGCAATTTCTGGCACGTAGCGAGCAAACATTGCCTACATGCATGAAACAAAAACACAAAAAAAAAAAAAAAGAAAATGGCATGCAGAGAGTGTTCTACTGCAGCAGAGGCAGCAGAGCCTCTTGGGATACTTACTTTCTTCCACTAACCGCACTATAGGAACCACCATATTTCTTGCGGTTTCCTATTAACTCTATGATTTCAGGGACGTAGCTGGCAAACATGGCCTAAGAAGAAGACAGGAGACAGAAGAAAAGACTAAAAAGATAGGCCAAAGAAAGGGGGATGATGAATATTTTCAAGAGATAAATATTTTTAAGATCTGAAAATGCAAAAGAATTAGATCTACAAAGGTGTTTAAAAAGAAAATTTTAAAAATGTAAAAGTTCTTATCAAACAAAACAAGAGGGTTCAATGTAAAAGTTGGTCTTAGAGAAGGTGCATGTTTTATAAATTAATAAAATGGCCGAAAGAGGAAAAATAGGTACACAAAACAAAAGAAGAATAAAATTAATTCAAGCTGTTAAATAATCACAAGGTACAGTTACGTCTAAATCTTCTTGAAAAGGGGAAGGTAAAAAAAAAAAATACTCATCTTGACTGGAAAGAAAAAAAAAAGAAAAAAGAACAAAACAGACAAACAAACAAAACAACAACAACAAAAAAAAAGCAAAGCAAAATTTAAAAAAATATCACCACCAAAAAGAAAAAAACCCACAAAAAATATTATCACAATGGATTTCTATGGATATCACAAAAAATTTCTATTTATAAAAAAAAAAAAGAAAAAAAAAAAAAAAAAAAAAAAAAAAAGAAGTTTTCCCCTGTGATTAGGATCTCAACAAAGACAAAAAGAGTCAGGGGCAAATCTTCCTTCTGAAGAACAAAACAATCACCACTACCCCCAAAAATTCTTTTTCAAAAGGTTTTGTTTTTAAAAGGATTTGAGTAACAAGTGAAAGAAAAAAAAAAAAAAGATTTTGAGGAGAAAATAAAAATTATTCTGCCATGTTTTGTCCAACAAACATCTCCCTTGTGGCTGGATACTTCGAAGAGCTACTGCCAGTTGGCATGACCTCTGTCCTTGTTTGTCAATAAACATAGATGGAAATGCATACATATACTTGTATATATGTACCTGTGTGTCTGACATATATGGTATTCATAAAATCATTTTATACATATCACTCCATAAGGTGTATGTATATGTGAAATCAGTATGAGAGTAAAGTAACAAAAAGGATATGTATGTATGTGAATTAATATATATCATTAATTGTCTGTACAGCACTTACCTTGCACTGTCTGAATAATGAAATAAACCTTGCTGCTTTAGAAAAAACATTGCAACAGGTTCCATAGAATTACTAATAGTGATAAATAATAGAAAAGCTGATAGAAGACAACTAGCAACTTTGGTGCTTTGTACATATAGGACAAAGAACACCAGAATTTGCTGATATAAAATGTTACTGGTTATGACCATGCTTCATGTGACAAACTGAATTAAAATTGAGCTATGTTACATGAAACGATGTTTGAAATTAAAGAAAATGTGGTTTGCCATCATCAGGGTCAGGCAAGCTGCTCTTTAAGGCAGTCCAGAGCCACAGTGTTTGTTGGAATTCTGGGAAGGAACACAGAAGGATGGGTAGGACTTCTGAAACCGCAAAGTGCCTTTAAGTATCAATATTATGCTTAAAAATATGCCCTACATTCAGTCACAGAAAAGTAAAATACTAGGACTAAGTTTATAAGCAGAAATGCTAAGGCACTTCATGTATTCACATGCATTACTTATTTCAGTGGTTTATAGAAATTCTGACTCCTATGACTGTCAGAATATTTATCTTTAGAAAAAATATAGTGTATTAAACTTATTTAGGAGTTTTAGAATTAATTTTAATTTATTAAGTTAAATATCATTATTTCTTCAGTTATAGCACTGAGATTGAGATATACAGAATAAGAACTAAATTAGAAGAAACTAATAAAAATGAAAAATAGTAATATATTTTTTTTTTTACCAATCCCCCAAGGATGAAGAAGACCATGAAAAGGCGACCAAGGGTTGTTTTTGCATAAACATCTCCATAACCAACAGTAGACATTGTAACCATCAGTAAATAAACGCATTCCCAATACGTTAACTGTTGATTATTTTGAAAATTTTCCCAAGGATCCCCTGAGTTCTCCACCTAAAATGAGAAAGGAAATACACAGTGAATAAACTAAAAGTACCATAAACTATCTCTACTGATACAAAAATACACATATTTTATTGGCAGATAATACTCTGGATAAATAAAACTCTGGATCCCGTTCTGTGATTTGTTTTGAACATACAGAGGACCCAGGATTATAGATTTATCATTCTCTTGCCAATACACATAGAATTGCCACTGCAACTGTTTATCGAGAAAAGTTTTTCCATTCACTACTAAACAATATACATTATTAAAGAAAAACTAGGGCTTATTTGATATTGATTTGTCCGGATATTTTTTCAGATATTACTTCCAATGCAATTATTCCACTTAATATTTTTGTTATTTAATTTGATATAGCTATTTATGACATTAGTGACTTATCACTCACTTGGAAAAGTGACAGAAGTTATAAATTTAACAGCAGGAAAGAAGTATACAAGTATACTCTGTATGCATAATAGCTATTAAGTTTTGTTCCACACTAGGAAACCTAAAGATTGAGAATTCCTACAGCAGAAAAAAAAAAAAAAAGAGAAAACCTCCTTCTATCTGATGTAATTTTTAAAACGGTAAATTCTATGTTTTTTTGTTTTGTTTGTTTTTAATTCGAATCTAGAAAAAGTGAATGAATCTGTGTTTAAAAAAAAAAAAAAAAAAGAAAGAAAGAAAAAAAAAAAGCTGCAGTGGCCCAAAGGAATGCATTACTGTTAAATGAGAAATATATCACAAAAAATACCACCCAAAACCTCAGCTCATCTTCCTAAGATTGAAAATTAAACATTGACTTCTTCATCCTGGTAACCAGTGATGGGACATGTGGAAATGGCACATAGCTGGGTGTCAAGGCAAGTTCAGGCTACATACAAGGACAGAATTGTTTACCCTGAGGAAGGTCAAACACTGAAACCAGCTTCCTAGCTAGGTGTTTGATGCCCTGTGTCTGTCAGCATTCAAGAGGTATCACTGGATAATGCCTTTAGTAATATGTTTCAAAGTTTGGTTAGCCCTGAACTAGTCAGGAGTTCTATCTCTGCGTGTCCCTACCAACTCAACTAGTCCATTTCATTCTAAATGATTTCTGGTATAACTAGAGGATAAGCATTCTGAATTGTATCTTATGTAGACAAATGTAGCCCAAGGTAATTTAAGTGAAGTCAACCAAATTCTTCAGTTGAAGTTATTTTTAAAGTCTGGATTAACACCAATATCATCAAATCATAACATTACTTCAAAATCATCCTAACTTATTACTGCCCTGAAATTTTCCTGATTCTAAATTCATCATAAAATGTCCTTAAAGGACAAATATTTAGTTATATTTCATTATATTTAGCAAGTAACTTAGCAAAAGCTATTGTTTTTAAATTTGAAAACATGCAAATGACACATGCCTTTTATATACAAGTATATTAATATTTATGAAATGATTTGTAATTCTATATGAAGCATCTTGTCAGGTATTTTTAAGTGCAGAATAACAATTATGACAAAAACGTATACTATCAGTGACAAATAGAAAAATCAAACACTAGAAATCTAAGAGAAAAGCAGAAGGAATGCTATCCTAAATGGTTGCAATCCCACTGCATCTTGTGGAAATACAGAATGGCTTTCTTCTCTAGCACAACCATTGATTTCCCAGGACCTCACTCTCATTTCATACTCAGACGCCCCATTCCAGGAAGCACTTTGCTTAGCTATTTAGGCAACATTGCCACCTACTGGTTAAGTATAATCATTCAGGAAGTTATAATAGTTCAAGTCTCACATTTATCTATTGCTGAAACTAAATATAGGGGTTAAGACATAGATTAGTGTTACTTATAAAATAATATTTGAGTAAAAGCTGAAAATCGAAGAAACTTCAATTTTTTTATTTTTATTTAATAATGAAATGCACTAAGGGATCATTCAGAATAAGACAATTTCAGATAATAAGGCAGTTGTGAAAGAAAGCCAAAGAAATATTTGCAAACATACTTACCAAATGTATGAACCCAGCTGCTGTCAGCCATGTGCTGATAAATATAGAGCACAGATTCACTAGCTTGATGGAATTACTGGGGAGAAAAAAAAAGAAAAAGAACATACTTTGGAATTTATCGGACATTCCTCTCACTACTCTTTCAATTTTCCTTTCTGTACACATCAGCATTTAAACACATTCAAACATTCTGATGTCCTGGAATACATCCACGCAGACACAGTTAATTAAATAAGGTAATGCCAGCTACCATTGTCTTCTGAACACTGTATTTCCACCCATAACTGACTGATGCTTTCTGAATTATTTCGTTTTTCATTAGCTTGTATGCTTTTTCCATATTCTTTTTTTTTTTTTACCCCAGACCTGATGAGGCTTTAAATGCCAATGTCAAGAAGATTTTCAGTGCTGACTCATTTCTAATACTTGCAAATATTATTATAGAGCAAGACCATCTTTCTAGAGATACAGCAAGCAGTAATGAACTACTGCAGCCAGTCTGTGAATGCCAGACTGGTTTTGTGGGGAAAAAAATAGGATTACCAAACTTGGGTATTTTGTTTCTGTGTAAAGTCCTAAGTCATTTTCAAATTAAATCATAACATATCTCATAATTCACACTGACAGTTTCAAAAACAAAACAAGAGAAACCCCACAAATTCTTTTTAGCCCCCCTGAGTACGATATACTTTACTGTAGACAAAGGTGATTTTAAAGCAGGAACCTCACACTGAGTTCAGCAGAAAAGCACTATACTGAAGAGCTTGTGGAAAAGGTTTATGTAAAGCCTGGTCCTTCTATTCTAAAAAATATTACTGCAATTTGAAAAGCTAGGAGTTACATCCAGCAAATACACAATGAACTGAAGTTATCTATTATTACGTGTTAAAGACCTTACACTTTCAAGGAATTTTATTGAAAATAGCTCTCCTCTGTTTTTGAAAACACATTCAGAAAGAATGAACACATCATCAGAAAACTCATGATTTCCAAGCCAGTGTGTTCCCAAAGAAGAAACACTCGCCCGCCCCCCACAAAAAAAAAAAAAAAAAAAAAAAAAAAAAAAAAAAAAAAAGTAGTTTTGGTAGTATAGTAGAAATGTAGTGATAGAGTTGATTAATATTTATTTTTCTAACTAATTGAGGACAATTTCTAACCTAAGTTGACAAATGAAACTGGAAAATTACACAGATAGTTCCACTGAACATAATTTTTAACTAGTACAGTTGAGTGGGCAACTGTAGGGACTAGTAAAGATACACAACTGGCTAACAAATGACAGTTGCAGTAATGATTACTGTACTCAAGTTTATGAAGCTATGCCTTAATTTTTACAATTAATTAATGCTCATGCACATCAAAGCATATCCGCTGTGACAGTTTATTAAGGTTTGTTTGGTTAATTTTAACATTTTGTTAATAACAGCATTCATAATACCACAATAATGTCAGAAGACACTAATCTCTAGGTGCCTAGATTAAACAAAATGATAGAAATTATACTGATGCAAAGTTTCATTATGAAAAGCTAAATATAATTCTTCACCTGAATTTAGGTCAGAAGAAACTCTCAGTGCAATAAAACAACTGTTCTCCACATATTACTGTAATATATGTAAATGATTGCAGTCATTAAAAATATCTTCTCATTATGTGTTTGAAAATTTTTATTTTTTCGGGTTTATTGAAAATTGTACCTTCTCTGTCCTCTATGAAATACGCCTGTGTTTCTGCCAGAGTCTAAATATAGATGAAAGATTAGTCACAAACATTTTTCTGATCTTTAATCTCTTTGCAACATCTGTGCAAAATCCCTTAGTGTGAGCCCTAAGTCCCTGCAGTTTTGTTGAAAAAATATTTGAAAGCCATGAAGTAGAGAAATTTCCAACTCAACATCACACAACTCTATTTTATAAACACGGGAACATAAAATATTCTGAGTAAGATGTATTTCATTTCAGAGTAAGGAAACAAATAGATTACTGGCAGAGGAATATCTTCTAATAGGCCAAGGTAGATCTTTGCTTTAGTTGTTCTTTTCAAATAAAACAATAATTATGTTCTCATGATATTCTCATTACTCTGCTGATCGTGTCAATATCTGAATGTGTTTGAAAACCATTTTTAAGTGGTGCTCGGGGACATGATTTAGCAGAGGGTTGTTAGGGTAGTATGGTTTGGTTGGGATTAGACTTGAAGATCTGCAGAGTCTGAGCAATTCTGTTATTCTATGATTAATGTTAACCACAATGAAATACTTCATTAAATTACCTCCATATTTTTTCAAATGAATGCATATAACCTTACATAGCTATGTCTTTTTTTTTTTTCTATTATTTTATATAATAAAAGCATCTTTTTTTTTCTTTTCTATAATATACTTTCAGAGCTAATAATGAAATACTGAATTTACTGTTTTAGTTCTACAGGTTGAGTACTGTCATTAGTTCTTGGTCTTTATTATAGACAAACTACGAAGTTGAAAATTTCATGAAATCTTTATAAGTGGTAGGCAAGGACTATTGAAATTTCTTAAGTTAACAAGGTTTTTAGACCCTTCTAAGCAAAACAATTTTGCAGTAACTGGTCAAAACTATAAAATACAAAATGAAAATTTATGGTAATAATGAGAATTTATGGCTACTGTATGTAACTGAAACACTGCTCAATTTTAAATAAGTAGATTTTATTTAATTGAACAGGGATTTAATGAGGATAACAGCGTCAGTCCTCTGGCTCTTGAAAAATTTCTAAAGATTGTTCATTAGACACAAGTGCTCAGCACTTTCAGTTTAGTTTTGTGGAGTTTTTTCCAGAAAGATTAATAACGCAGAAATAGAAACTTCCACTAAAATAGTATCTTGATACTCTAACAGCATATGTGTATCCATCACCTACACTATCTGTTTTCTGGCCATTTGTTGCAGATTGATTCATTCACTTTACAAAATGCTGCTTTGTGAACATCGATAGTATTCAAATAATTAAGTTCACTTCAGGTTTACTAAAATACACAGAGCAGATATGTTCTTCCACTGAAGAAATAGGAACAGGGAAAAATAAAAAAAAAAATTGAGGCACCTATTGTTTTTAAGTTAAATAAACTTTACTACTGATGAGCTGCTGGCGGTTAATCAGTCAAGTAAACTGAAACTGTCACATTAGAAACTCTGCTTTGCAGCCTTAGTAAAGGTTGTAAGCATTTGGGTTTTACAGATATTTAGGCATTTCAGATAGAAAATTATAGAGACACTATCTAATCTAACATTTAAATTTCTACCAGAAAAAAATGCTATTATAATGAATCAGTTAATCTTAAGTTAGCAAGCTGTGAATAAACTGCAGTTGATCAATACAATATCCCTACACTTATGGACCTAGAAGTTCACGAATTCATCACTTCTGACTTTATCTAAAACCATTTGAGTTTATGGGACATTTCTATTAGTTGCCATGTCCTCTGGTGAGGTTGTTCTTGTGTCAAAAATACTGGATATTCTGAGCTCCTGGACAAATTATTCACTTTCTTTAACAAACTGGTAATAATCTAAGCTAATGGGCTAACATTTTCCCTACATGTTCATTAATTTCTCTATTTATCAAGGACTGGACTTCTTAGAGTCACACAGCTGAAGATATACAGATTGTAAGAGACTAGAGCACATAAAATAGTTTTAAGCTTAAGGACTGAAAAATCAGCTCTATGAGCATCTACAATTCTCAAGGTTCTATTTACTCATCACAACCAGTTTACAGGGGATGTGGACACAGTTTCTTGCTTACAAAGTTCTCACACAAGCTTCTCAACTAATGGAGAGAATATAGTATTTTAGAATTGAACTGAATTTACATTAATTATTGGAAGGCTGGTTCAATTCTTTAGCTGGGGTAATTTAAGAAGTGATAAAAGGCAAAGCATCTACAGCAGTGAAGCATGGGAAGGTTCCTGTTTGTTTGGTTTTTTTTGTTTTTTTTTTTTTTTTTTTTTCCTCAGAGTGATCTTTTGTTCCAACCTATGCTTTTTCCACACAATTAACATGTATTATTGGCCTAAAGAATATGTGAAAAACAAAGTTAATCAGAGGAGTTTAAAGTATTCTTTGAAAGGAATGCTAATGGCAGTGAACACAATAGAAACATAGCCGTGTGTAAAATTATTTTTTATGTGAGGAAGGATGCTCAATTCAGAAGAACTGAGGTACAGCCACAACAATTATTTTTTGAAATGCTTTTTAGCAGTATTCCTGAATTAATTGAATTAATTTCCGTTATGTAAGGCAGTGGAATACAGACTGACAATGTGGAAATAAGTAACATTTAATCAGTGAAGAGCTATGCAATTCATTCTGCTCTGAATTTATCAATATTCAATCAGATATTCCAGGCAAAATCTTCTCCTGAACACGGAAAAAAAAATGTTTACTCTGGTAAATCAGTGGTCAGCTATGTAAAAATTTTGAAGAACAGATATTGAACTTCATTTTTTTGGCTGATTATTTTTTCAGACAAAAAAAAATCATATATTACTAGGACCACTAACAGAAGCCATTTAAGTTACGCCATCAATACAACCACTCAAAATATAATTAAATGTCTTACCTTGTTTTAAGGATATTCAGAAACTGCAATATTTCTGAAAACTGTATCAGTCTAAGGGCTCTTAAAAATCTTAAACCTGCATTAAAGAAAAAAAGACTCTAGTAAAGAATAATCCAAATTCTAGCAACACTTCATTTACAAAGACAGCGATCATGAAAACAACATAGGCAGCATACAGTCTGTCAAATACCTTTGAAGTGTTCCTCCATATTTAACAGTTTCAAGATCCTCACCAGTCCTTTTTGGAATAGTTTTAAACTTAATTCCTTAACTGCTGAGGTATTCTACTGGAAAAACTCAGTTTAGCCGGGAAGCCATGGAAGGAGATTAATTGGCTGAAAGCTAAGAGGGAAAAAAGCCTCTTTGAGGTTCTGTTGATTGTTCTAACACACATGACCTTCTCTTCAGACTGCCAAAGACACGTACAGACCTGAAACTTCTCAATTTTCCAAGCTCCCATGATGCTTAGTGAAAAATAAGAGATTATGAGCAAAAGATCTGATAACCCAGATAAACTAGACTGTGGATATGCCTGATTACATTGGCAAATCTTAATGACGTAAAATCTTTTATTGCAATAATGCCCCTATCTCCACCGTAATTTCCAAAAAAATCAAGTAGTACAACAAGAGGACCACACACTCTCTCCTAAAAGTTTCAAATTCGCTATATAATTATTTCTATTAAAAAAATGGAAGTTTTGTGTTGAAATCAGGTTGCCTGAGTAGCAATTCCTAGACAACTGTAAAGCCAGTGAGAGAGAGTATGCAAGAGAAAATACTGTAAAAGATTAAGGGCTTAAATTATTAAAGGAGACTTATTCTGATTCTAAATTGGCTACAGACCTCTGGCATATGAATAAGGGTACATAGTGTACAAACACACATCTTATAAGATTGAAACAGCACTTTCAGGATATTTTTTTAGTAAACAGTGCAGCCAAGAGTTACTTAAAAAATTGTATAATATGCTATTGTGACTATTGCAAGGCAGCTTCTTGTCATTCAATCTCGTGTGTTATAAAACATTTTTTCTCCCTAGAAACTTAAGGAAAACAATTAAACATCAGCACAACCTTTCTCATCCCAGTGAAGTTCAGAGGTTTCCTTCAAAAGCAAATTTGTATGTGGTCAGATGTATGCTAAATCAAGGCTTTATTTTAACAATACTATAGAAAAGTTGCTAAACAAATTTTTTACTCCTGTTAAAGCTCACAGCTATCCTTAATAGAGCTATCCTCTTATTTGTGTACCATACATATACAAAGTTTATAGAAAGTGTGTAGCTCTTAAGATTAATCACAACTTGAAAAGTGGATTTGGGGATCTCAGCGGAAAAAGCCATAAAATGATGCTTAATAAGTCCAAATTTCAGATCCATTTGCAAGTAGAAGGTGATCATTTTATATCAAATTTCTCAAACTACAAGACACATGCTTCTGCTGTGCTTGCAGGAGTAGTCCTAGTAGCACTAGAGTTCTAGCAGTTCCTAGAACTGAAACGTTCAAAATTGTGTACATTTTGAAATTATCCACTCCCTAGCAAATTTTTAATAAACATATCACGGAAGAAAAATAGCTCATTTCAAATGCACTGCAACTAAAGAGAATTTAAAGATATATCCATTGCAATGTTTCAAAAAGAAGCATAAGAAAGAGAGAAAGAGAGAGAATTACAGAGGCTTAAAGTCCAGCTTCCGTGACCGACAAATAGAACTTGCTTGTACAGAATCAGCTTGTAACCTCTGCATCTTGGCTAGGACACTACTCTGGGGCTTTGTTTTTTCACTAAGGAAACTTCAGTGCATTGCCTGTTCTGCATAGTTCAAGCACAAAAAACTCGAACCATAGATTAAAATTTTCCTTATCATGACAGAATCTAAATCCTTTCCATTTATCTAACCTTTTCAATAACTGAATAAATTTGTTAGATTTTTGCACCCGTACCATTTGAGATGATCTTTGGTACTTCCTGTCTTGTAGATAATGAGTTTATAACAAGAATATATGATTTAATAAGAATCTCATCCCATATTCATAGTATGAAGACACAAGTCATAAACCCTATGAAAAGCCAGATTCTGTAAATGATATATAAAACTTCAGAAGCTGTCATGAACCCTATATGACACTACTTCATCATATTTTCCAGGAAACTTGTTGATATAAATATATATTTTTATTTTTTATTTTTTTTTAGAAAAATTAAACGAAATTAATTGAAATAGAAAATTAAAATAGACTACAAGAAGCAACACCTAGGAACAAACTGTAAGCACAAAGCTCAAATGAAATAAGATCACCCCTGAATGTATGTTATTCATATCATCTTGCACTTTGCAAGGTGATGATGAATATACTGAGCAATTCCTAAGAGGAAAAGTCCAATAACACTTCATTTTTGTTCTGGAATTAACAATATATCAAAGTGTGCAATCATGTATATAACATAAACTGATGACATACTAATCCTCACAGCAATAACCCTGCTGCAGTGCAACTGTTGTCAGATTAAAGATGGCCCAAATTATTCAGTGGGTAGTTTACCATGAATCCACATGAAAATTAAGCAAAGTTAAATAGAAAAGATTTTGGGTAGTCTTACTCAAGAATAATAACAATGGATCCATAAAGAATAGCTAGGTTATGAAAAAAAAGCATATGAAATAACTAACACAATTTCCCATGTCATGATCTCCCACTGTTTCAAATCAAATTTGACTCGTTTAAAAATAAGAATTTCTTTCATGTTCCCCAACTCACCAGAAATAGAAATTTATGACATTTTCTTACACATCAAGGATACTAATCAAAAATCTATACTGAGAACACTAATAAAAAAATTCATTCATTTTCAAAAGCTGTATGAGATCCTAATACTCTTATATTTAACGAATACAATCAGTAATTCAAATAAAATAGATTGTTATGTAATATAGTTATGTCAATTTGCATTGTGAATGTGTAATGGGATCCTGTCTTCTAAAGTCAACTGACCAATCTGCTAAAAGGATTATTTGCAATTTTGCCTCCTCAATTCTTCCTTGGCAAAAGGTTTTATGTTGGAACATTTTTGTGGGATCTAACTGGAATAGAATATAATCCTCTATTACAAAATGAAAAAAAATATATATCAAAAGGTTTAATTCACTTAGAAATTCTCTCCAATCAGATAAAAAATACACATGCTTCTTCACTGAGCTAATCTTAGTTTCTAAATTCAAGACCAAGGTATGTTTCCAACCTGGAATTTCTGAGCTCTAAGATGAAGTTGAAGATTTCATAGATTTCTAAGCCAGAAAAGACTATTATGATTATCATAATTCAGATACTTTTAATACAAAAAAATATTTTATTCCGTAATTTCAGTCTAGTCCAATAATTTCAGTTGTACATATAACAAATAATTCAAATGAGCCTCAAAGTATACCACGGCATTATTTTCTAGCTGAGGAAATATTTGTTCATCTGCATGTTTCAGCTATGACAACTAAAGAACAATTCTGAAAGTACACTGAAGATTTAAAATGTGTGTAGTAACTTGTATTATTTTGTCAGATAATTTTCTAAATCACATAAGAGACTACTGGGAATAAAAGAAGTAATAGTGGGGAGGTTTTTTTTTTTTTTTTAATTATAATTAATTTACATAATGCTTATACTTACTAGAGCAGATAATTTGCAAGAGGCAACCAGTAAGTCATCTGATTAAATTAAACAGAAAACACTAAATGTTTGTATTAACAACAGATTAAAAAAATAAAAGAGAACAAAAATATCACCAAGACTCCCAGAGAAGGAAATGAAGACAACTAAACAATTATTTATTCTTTATGAGATTCCAGAAAACAGAAATAGGAATTAGGATCTTTCCTTAATTCAACAAGAATTCAATCTAGTGAAACAGCATCAAGTATTACATTACGTCTTCAAATAAATACATAATACCTTTCTTATTTTCATATATTGCTTATTCTGAGAGTAGCATATTCAGAGGTACTGGCACAAGGACTTCAAACCACAGAGATTTTGCATACCAACTACATTCTTTGCAAACCATTCATCCATTCACTAGAATTGTATCTTCAATGAATGATTTCACTATTCATGAAAATTATCAATGGCCACTGCTACTCTATTTGACTGAGACCATATGGTTTACAGAAGACTGAAAAAACAAGAATCAGTACTAAGAAAACCAGAAAATTTACTGAGATACACAGAATAGAGGGGTAATTTTGGGGATGAAAACAGCTCTGTTCTGAATGCCTTCACATTGTGCAGCAGAACAACCTGAGATTCCACTCCCTGTAGATGAGTGTCAAAATGAAAGCTCCAAGAACAATACAAGAAGAGAATCTGCAACATAACCAAATTATTTTCATATATTTCCTTGCTATTATTATGCAAGTGTACATATGAACCAGGTTTCACTGCATCAAGTTAAGAATCTATATAGATTGCTACTAATTCCTTTCAAGCAGTGCCATATCAAAATTGTTAATAAATATCTCCGATGCATATTTTTAATTTACATTTACACCTATTAAAATGATAGCCATCTAAAGCAAAACAAACAACAACTCTATACCACTGTAGAAAATTACTTTCCATTCTTCAATAAAGACAATTATTTCATTTTATTTGAATATCAAACCCTTTTGAGAAGGCACTGCATGTACACGCACATTACATCATGCAAGTCACAGAAGGAATTTTTCCTATACAGCAGCTGAAATCATATACCAGGAATGGAAAAAATAAATACAATATCTGTTGAGTAACGAATTGTGCTAGCACTAGAGACAGAATCACAAACTACATTTCGAAGAAAAAGTTTAGAGTTGGACCTTACCCCAGTATGAGCCGACCCTGTAACAAGACACCAAGGAGTTTCGAAAAGAATGCTGTTCTTCCTTCTCAGGGATATTATGTCCCGCTTTG
Organism: Centrocercus urophasianus; assembly: GCF_019232065.1. Taxonomy (NCBI): domain Eukaryota; kingdom Metazoa; phylum Chordata; class Aves; order Galliformes; family Phasianidae; genus Centrocercus; species Centrocercus urophasianus. The sequence continues at coordinate 21,822,620 of NW_024884722.1, forward strand.
ACACGATATCCATTTTGGAATAGTTCTCCAAGAGACTTTTTACGTCTTCTGGTACTTTTGTAAGTTTCTGTACGCGTGCCCCCAGAAGGGCTGTGGTAGACTAAAATCTTGCTGGGAATCATTACTATCTATCTTCTGCACATAAGATGTATTGTGGTCCAGTCTTCAGTCACAGCATCCAGTAACAATGAAGATATTCATACACACCTCTTTTTTTTCTAATTCAGTATTAACACAGAGAAAGCTCAGAGTACTTTCTTTAATAGAACTTTTCTTTGGAAGCAGATTTACTTAACAGGGCACAGTTTGCAAATTTGTATTATATACAAATTTTAACTTTACATGTTGTTATCGAAAGATAATTCAATATAATCTAACTCACTTCTGTTAGCATGAAACAAACAGAATTCATGCAAATATAGAACTCAGCCTCACAAAACACCCTAGGAATATCACCAAGTGAATAGGAGAAACAAATCAGAGAACAGACAGGCAGGCAGGGCAGATGCTCCTCTGATCCGTGATGTACTAGAGCTTAAAAGCCATCTTCTATCCGGATATTACCACATAAGCTTCTTTCAGATACACCAAAGAACCACACCCATCAATTCAAAACCCTCAAATGTGATGCTGTTCACTTGAAATGAACAGGTACTCTCATAAAGAATATAGCTGTAGCAGATCATAAAGGGAATTATTTGCTGTGTACTCTTTTCTTTGGCAATATACATGTGTGTCTTCTGGTGAAAGTTATTATGCAGAAGGCAGAGGTCACAAATCAGCCAACTCTTACAGGATTTATCCCAGATGAAATAAACCCCTGTACACACACAACCATTCTTCATCTAATCCCAGTTAATGGCAGCTATATTACGGAAGAAAAAATCTATATATCTTTAGCCATCAAGCAAGAGGGGAAGAATAGAGCACATTAGTTCTCTCAAGCAGACTTGTTCTGTGAATATTCACAACAGGATTTTTGTTCAGTCAGCTATCACCTCAATTAGAAAAAAAGCTGTTTCAAATAAAATTTAAATGTGAGATGGTACTTTCCATGAGACATGATGTGCTTGCCTGGTCAATGTCCTGGCTTTAGAGAATAACGTACATACTCCTTCTTGAAAAGCTAGCTTCATTTCAAGAAATATGCTTAACGTGCCTAACATCCCTATTACATTTTTTTTTTTCTGCACTAGAAAAGCCATAAAAATATATATTCTAAAAATACATCAATGCCATCTGGAGTACAGTGCAAAGCAGATATAAAAATAGACAGTATCATCTGCTTATAGGAAATATACAGGATCTCAAAGCACTTTGGAAATGTTATTGAAGTGTGACAAGGCCAAACAAAGAAATGCGGAGCACGTACACACAAATTTAAAATGCCAAGTATTATTCAGGGAGTAAATAATAAGTAACCCATTTCTGTGACTCTTTTACATTGTAGCATTTACACCAAGTTCTTACAAACACCCTTGTCATATTCCCACTGGTCACAGAAGTGAAATTCCATGGAGTTCATTGGGAATTATGCTCTTTGACTGTACAAATGCATACATACACATTTATAAACTATCCGTGAGAACTTGAATTACTCCTTTCAAACTGGAAGGATTTTAATAAGGCATAACTTCTCCTTATTACTAATCACATCTACTGCTCAAACTGAAAGAACATCCTAATCTTATTTTTAATTATGTAAGGCACATTATTTTTCTTCATTTTTGTATTTCACTTTAAATATAACTATATTCTTGTTATATTTTGAATTTTAAACTTATAATTATTTTACTTTGTGGTTTTTTTTTTTGTTTTGTTTTTTTTTTTTACAGCAAACATTTGGGTGTAGAATTCAAAAGTGTTTTGAGTCTAGCACACCTCTAAAGCAAATCAGTGCTCCATTAATAACTAGCAAAAGCCAAGCTTCTTGTTTACATAACCTACATTTTGGGTTTAGTAATCTGACAGTATCCTTTTAACTCTTTCAGCTCCCTGGAACAGAGGATGTTATTCAGATTTTTATTGATTTTCTCCCTTTTTGTTTCAGAGCACTGCTAAAACTATTGAATACATCAAAGTCTGGTAAAAAAAATTAATTAAATAACAGAAAATGGAAATAATTTTGAAACAAATCAGATCCACAATTAAAAAATGCAAATCTAAATTTCTAAGCCTAAGCAAAGGAAGGACAAAAGCCAGATGTAAAATCTGAGTAATGCTGTAGCACACTGTTGCTTGCAGACTTTCAATTCTGCCTGTCTTTCCTTTGAGTGTAACTGGCAGTTACACAAGGTGTAACTGCCAGTGAAAAAATTAATATACTACAAAATAAGACTTGAAAAGTCAAATCTTTTGATTCTAATGAATTTGTATGAAATCCTCTTTAAACTTTAAATTGAAGTTAAAGGAAATATTTAAAAAATAATTGGAGCAAATACATACAAATTAATTTAGAAAAAATAATACTCCACAAAATTGTATATAATTATGATACAAGTGTGAAAAAAAAAATTCTATTTCTCTGACCAGATTGTGCCATACACTCCATAAAATATTTATGCCTGCAAAATGATGACTGATGGTCTTACTGTATAATTCCTTGAAGGTGGAATAAATTCATACTGTAATAACAACAAACAATATTTCATACCAGCTATTAGATTGAGACTTCAGGCATAAAATTCCATAGAAGCCAAAGATTAAGTTGCTTTCACTGTCTGGTGGGAATATGGCTGTCACATAGGTCCATACATTACTTACTGGTATCCCTATTTTCACCTCATGCCAGTACTAGAAGTCTTCACAGATCCAGTGTTGTATGTAACATATTTAAATACAAAGTCTGAGAACTGGAAGATTCAATACAGCACTAAGGCTGCCTCTGGAATAAGTCCAGCAAAGAGAATAGTGTTTAAGACTCTTCAAATTAATTTCAGACAGAAAATCTGCCTGTGGTCTGCCTGCTGAGATGCAAATTCTGAGGGTATTTTTACTGCTCAAAAAATGGTTGCTGTAATAGGATAATATTATTATTTAATTAATAAATTATCAAAAGCTAGAGTAAATTACAAATATATTGCCACAGAATTACCAACACTAGGAATAGATTGTGAAAAAAGATATGCACTGTCAGAGTAGATTACAATCAGCTTCTAGAAAAACAGGTGTTTCTGATGTTTTTCCAGAAGACAGCCTTCCTCCAAATACGGGCATTATTTGCCCTATACTCTTGACTGCTACGTACTTCCCTATGTGACTAGGATGTATTTCCATAGTAAGCATGAACATGAGAGAATCTAGAAGAACCTATCATGGATCATTTTTATTTCCTAGGTGTATCTGCTTTTCAGTTCATTTTACAATGCTGTAGTGTGGATGTTTTGCCCATAGCAAGAAAGTAAGCGAAGGCAGGCACGAGAGACCAATCTCAGAGTTACTATGAACCACTATAGAAAATGAAAACTAGAACCACAGTACAAATTGTAGAAGCCACTTTACAAGTTATCCTATTTATTTTGAATTTATGATTGCAATATATTTTGTGTATAAATTCTGTTGTTCTGACTGCCACATCATCATACATATTGTCTGCCAAATAATCACTACAAACCTATTATTTTCTTGAGTGAGCAGTGTCCTAACCCTATATTTAGCCATCATTAAGCATTACACTAAGTGTGCATTAACAAGCATCTAAAATCATTTTAATTATACATACGTATTAAAAATTTAGAAATAGTATATACATTATATGAATTTTAATAAGAATAGTAAGTTGCCTTCATTTTGTATTATTTACATAATTAATCATTTAAGAACATAATTAAAAAGTGAACTTCTAAATAAGATCTGAATTAAAAAGAAAATGCCAATTTCCCTGCAAAAATCACATTTAACAGAAAGAAAATGGGTTTAGGAAAAAAAAAAAAAAAAAAAAAAAGTTTGATCTAGAGGAACACAGTTTCCCAAACCAAAATGTTGTGTTTCTGTGTGTGTTTATGTTTTTAAATTAATTAAGGCATTATTCTGTTTTTTATATTTCCTTGCCATCTGCTATATTTTTTACTTTACAAACAAAACTGCTGATGAAGTTGAATGCAGTATCTCTGCTTCTGGCCTGAATTAGCAGCTAGTGAGATTTCATAAGAAAGTCTATTCCTGGCAAATGTCTGTGCAATTTCAAAGACGTGATAAGTTTAGATATTTTAACCTAAAATACCAAGAAAACTCATAATAACATTCGTAAATACACTCTACTGATTTATTCAAAAAGAATTATATACTAAATGCTGGAAACAAATAAACATTTTCCAAAGTTTAGTAATGTCTCTTTTAATGCTGTTTCAAATTGAAAAAAAAAAACAAACTCCAGACTGAAAAAAAAAAAAAAAAAAAAAAGCAAAAAGATGCCAAAGCATACACACAGAAAGAGCAAGCAAATGCCCTCTGAACATCATTAGTTTTACTGGTAGAGACTTTCTAGCAATCCATATGGAATATGGAATAAAGTTAATTCAGTATTCCACACTCAGATAGGACCTAAATGTCTACTAATACTATGAACAGAAATAGAGCATCTCTCTTTCCTTTATGGTGAGTATGTTCTACTGAAAATTAAGCTGCAATTAAGGTACAATAATATAATTTTTTTTTTTTTTTTGTATATTACACATGGAAAAAAATAGTTTGGTTTACACTAAAAGAATGTCAATCTAAAAGAAACAGGCTGAAGAGTACTGATAAATTTTTGGAAGTTCTAAACATTACAACTTCAAACTGTTTGATTCGAGTAAAGGACTGCCTACAGGACTCCATCTTAGCAGATATTTTAAATTGATTATGAATTACAAACTTAGGCTGCTTAGTACATTTACTGTTCATGAATAATAATTAACACAATTTCTAAGTAGTAATAAAATATTAACATATATTTTGTATCTTAAAGTACTAAATTTCCAAAAAGAAAGTGTTTTTGATTGATGTTAACTAATGGAGCTGAAGACTTTACTGCATATTGCAAATAAATGACATTTTATTGCAGCATTCTACTACCTTGGGCCTGGCAGACATTTTAGTAATAAGGCAAATAAGGCTGAAATCTAATACATGTTTCGAGAAAAAGCCAATCATGTAATTATGGCATAACTGCCTTCCTAAAATGACTGAGACATTTCTAAGTCATCATATCTGGGTACCTTGTATTTAGTAATTTTAAAAATTTGCTCTGCAGTCTACTTAACGTTGGTTTTCAGTAAGTCTGGTACAGTCAGTTGAAGTTCCAAAAATATATAAGAAAGTTAATATTATTATCATATGTTTAAAAGTAACCACAGACCATAGTTAACCAAATCACAGACAGAGCAAGGAATACTACAGCAAAATACTTAGGAGTTCAAAATAAAGAATTGTATTTACGTATGCAAAAAACATCCCATTGCCATTAGAATTTACGTTTGAACAATAAAGATGTACATACTGATGGAGTTAATGCAGCATTGCAATGGCATTAAGCAAAAAAAGAACTGTTATGCCTTTAAATAGCATGCTGTCCATGATAACCTTGTCAGGGAAGGGTTCTTGACCTTAAGTTAATATTTCTATTAATATTCTGGAGGGAAAACAAAATCCACATTGATAAAATTAATAGATGATACTGAAGAATAATAAGGAAAAGTGGTTTGATTAAAAGGAGAGAAAATTGTATTCAATATTATGCATGTGATACAGTCTTTTCAGTGACATACTATTATCAGAAGACATAGCACATCATAGACTATTAAGAGTGATATTCTTTAAAAAATTCTTCTACCTGCTTGAAGTCACCTGAAGTGAATGAAGAAATGTTACCGCAAATGAAACTAATGCATATGTATGAAAAACACTATTTCCCTTGGAAACTGAACAAAATTGTTCTTCCAATGTACACAAAATATAATGTAAGTAAAATTACATAACGTGTTTCAAAGCTGTAAAAAGTACACCAGTTTTGTAAAAGAGAAAAAAACTGGCATATTAAAGGCATATTTGGATGTGTATTTATAGTATTTCCCACTAGATGGCAGAAATACATAATACTTAATGAATAAACACACTGAAAAATGACTAAATTAAGGGTGCTAAGAAGAGCGTATTTCAGAGGGCTGTGGATGTATCAAGATACAGCAGATGCTTATAAAGTTTTGGAGCTCCTGTCTCACAGGCATCCCCACAACTTGGTTATTAAAGCACTTTGTGTCATTAAGGTACTCTGTTGCATACCATTTTCCAAAAGGCGTAAAGCGTTCAGCAAATTTGTACAGCCGTTTAGGCAGAGTTGCTCTGTAGAGCATACGTTAAAAAAAAAAAAAAAAAAAAAAAAAAAAAGGTACTGAAACAAATGTTTTCCATGTCACTTTTTCTCACAAAGATTTTCAAAGTTTCAACTTGAACCACACTTGCTGAATGGCCAGAAGGCACTTGCAACATCAGCTTAAACTATCAATTTTTCTCTAAAGTTACGCATCTATTTTCATTAACCACAAGGAGAAACTAATTTCATTTTCTGACTGACATAAATAGTTCTCTCTACCAGAGACATTGGAAACAATTTTCTAAGTCCAAGAAATGATACTGAAACAACAAGTCAGATCCAAAATGACTTGGGAAGTCTGTAACAGGATCTGAACAGGATTTCAAGAAAGACTGGAAAAAAGAAAGCCCTCGTTTGAATAAATATGCTTTCCACCACACAGAGAGATTCACTATTCATCTATGCTGCAGATATGTCTGCATTTGCACACACTGTCTGCCTTTTTTTCCCCCACTGTACACCTCAAATTACTTTCTAAAAAAATAGCACAACTTCAGCAGCAGCCAAGACTGCCTAGGAGACATCAGATGAATCTATTAGCAATCAAATCGTTTCTAAGAATTAAAATGTTGTACAGTAGAATAAACAGGAAAAGAAAACTGATCAACTGTGACTTAATGTTAATATGAAAGAATATAAAATCCTTATAATTAGTTAGGTTTTATTTTTATTTAAGTCAAAGTAGTTCCTAAAGTTGATTGGGCTTTGTTCACATGTCCTTGTAAACATGAATCTAAGGTGGTATTTTACACATTTAATCTTCCCCTATGAACATCACTCTGTTAAGGCAATTTTTCGATTATTTAAAGTGTTTGCTCTCACAGAAAATAGAGTAACAATTTTAAGTAGAGGGTACAGTGTTTGTATATTATTACTAAGTAAGGCTAGAAAATATTCACACATTGCAGGCATCTCCAGCTTAGTAGGTTGCAAGCTACCTAAGAAACAAAGGTCTGATCATTTAAAGTTTAGCTGCAATTCTCACATCATAATGAATTTGTGTTAAAAAATGAGTTTTGCCAGAACCTCACTTCTGCCATTGCAAATCTTTTTTTCCTCCAATGGCACTTTTAGCCTGACTTCATTTACAGAACTTATATGTGCTGTAAATACAGCACATGCAGCAACTAATAGGAAGCATTGGCTAAAATTAATTATCAAAACAACATGTAAACTCTGGAGCCAGAAACACCATTCTTTCTTGTTATTGTTCTTCCCTTGGAAAGAACAATGTGATCTCCCCACTTCACAGAAGTCTGCGATCACAGTGGATAATTGTTCTTTTGTCTGTATTATCAAATTTTTCCTACAGTTCTGCACAAGAAGTATTTATTTTACATATAAGTATCTGCTCAAATGTTACTTTTTGCAAAACGGTGCTGAAAAAACATCAAAGGGATATAGATGCAAATGGACTTCATTAGAAAACAGTTATGTTTTTAACTGTAGAGTTTTAAGTATTAGCATAAGCAATTTAACACCACTGACTACTGAAGTAATATATACCACTGAACTACTTAGATTTAAATTTTTAAATTTTTAATTTTTTTCTTAAAAAAAAAAGTAGATACTTGACCTGAAACTAATACAGTGAAAACATTCTCCCTAGCCCTCCACCCACACTTCTGCCTTTCCACTGTTACCTATAAACATGTCGCAAGCATTTCAGCTCCTTCAGGAAAGTAAATTCTCTTTCAAAACTATGAAGGAATACTCTTCATTAATACACTTCTGTGTATTTGCTTAAAAACTCTTTCACCACAACAATTCCAAATGACATTTTGCTGATCTAAATCACAGACCCCAATAATTCACATTTTTGAATAAGTAAATTATTTTATTGAGAATGATTTTCCCTAAAGTGAAAGCTCCTCTGGAATAAACATAAAAGAAGCAAGTGTAAATGCTCAAACCTCATAAATACGTTGCTCATAAGCCAGCTACATAATAAAAAGTTAAACAAATCTGTGTTTCAGCAGGTGATAAATACCTCTAAAAAAGGATTCAGTCAGAAAACAAGTGGGACTATAAAGAAGAAATCCAGAAAAAGTGAAATTGGTGCAATTACGAGAAGAAAAAATCCTTTTAATACAATAAATAAATATAATTACAACATTTAACTTCGCCTGCAAAATGACATGGATCATATACAAAGTATTCAGGGAAAACTGATAAAGATGAAGGCACTCTCATTATTCTTGTTGGTTCTGTTAGATCGCTGTGTCACCAAGAGCGAGTCATTTACACAGTCACTTTCATAAAGTATATTAATTCCAATTAATTATCTTTTTGCATAATTTTCTAGTGGGTTTTTTTGGTTTTTTTTTGGTTTTTTGTTTTTTTTTGTTTTTGTTTTTTTTTTTTTTTTTTCATTTTTGCTCATTTCATATTCATTTTCTATGGATGATAGTTTTTGTTCTCAGTTCACCTTCATCTCCAATGACTTAAATCTGAAAGCTGTGGGAATCTATGTTACATGAGATTCAAGTATGAAAACACATCCTACTAAATCACATTACATAAGATTCTGGGATTTTCGAATCTGGGAAAACTGCTAGTGAAATGTGAATTTTCTTTTATGGATTAGTTCATTTGTTATTGACATACTTTCTTTTCAATTTTATTTCCTATAAAAAGTATGGAACTTTATGACATTTTCTACTTCAAAATTTTCATTTAATAAATATGGTAGAATGCAATGAAGACTTTAACGACATGAGGATCTGTAATCATCTTTTTTGGCTGCTTTGCTTTCTTCTTTGGTTTATAAATAACCGCTAATGTATATAATGAACCTGAACATGGTTATGCAATCTATTAGTCTCTTTTCTTAATCTATTGATCTCTTTTCATACAGCACTGAATTATTGATAATTTCTGCATATTTGTATTTCTGTAATTGAGAATATCATAATTTTATTTAAAATTCTCTGTTTCACTTTAAGTTTTACCTCTTTCAGTTTTCAGTGACAACAAGCAGTAATGTTTCGATAGAAATTGATAGACAAATGGTAAGGTTTCATTTGTTATCTAAAAATATAGCACTTAAAAAGCATGACATTTTGGAAAGTTTTCTCCAAACAAAAGTTCCCAAATTTTGATCCTCATTTTACATAACTAGATAAAAATATGCCACTGGTACAAGAAACTTAGTATACCATAGTACATGACCATTTTTAGTTTTTTTTTTTTTATCTACTTTGTTTCATTTTGTGATCTTTTCTGTGTGCCATATCTTTTTCCAGTGCACTCCTAGCAGTCTTTCCTACCCAAGGTTTGAGACCAGTAACATCTATCCAAATCTTCCAAACATATTGTTCCAATGGCTTTAAAATTTTTCTTAATTGGCACAAAAAGTGAAGGAAACCTCTTGATTTCATTGCTGATAACTCATGACAGTAGATTTCAGTGAATAAATGGCTAGAATAATCTGTTCAATTAATAATTATACTATATTCCCCACTTTGTAACAACAGACACATATTAAACTGTGTTCTCTAGATGGACCTTACCAATACCTATGGGAGGAAATCATATTCATAGAATCGTAGAATCACCAAGATTGGAAAGGATCTCTAAGTTCAACCATCAAACCATCACCACCATGCCCATTAAATCATGTCCCTAAGGGCTACATAGACATGTTTCTTGAATGCCTCCATGTGTGCTGAGTTCATCACTTCCCTGAGCAGCCTGTTCCAATACTTGGCCACTGTTTAGGAGAGGAAGTTTTTTCCTAACAATCAACCTTCACCTCTTTTGGTGCAACTTGAAGCCATTCCCTCTCATCCTATTGCTGGGAAAAGAGGCTGAACTCCACCTTGGTATATTCACCTTTCAGAGTGTTGTAGAGAGCAATAAGGCCTACCCTGAGCCTCTTCTTCTCCACACTAAGCAATTCCACTTCCCTCAGCTGCTCCTCATAAGACTTGTGCTCCAGTCCCCTCAAAGCTTCATTGCTCTTCTCGGGACATGCTCCAGGGCCACAGTGTCTTTCTTGAAGTAAGGGGCCCAAAACTGAAAACAGTACTCAAGGTGAAGCATCACCAGTGCCAAATACAGAGGGATGATCACTTTCCTGCTCTTTCTGGCTAAACTGTTCATAATACAAGCCAGGATGCCACTGGCCTTCTTTGCCAGCTGGGCACAGTGCTGGCTCATGTTCAGGTGGCTATCAATTAACATCCCCAGATCCTTTTCTTCTGCCCAGCTGTCCAGCCACTCTGCCACAAGCCCATGGCACTGTATGGAGTTGTAGTGACCATAGTGCAGGACTAGGCACTTGGTCTTGCTGAACTTCATCCCATTTACCACAGCCCATTGATCCAGCATATCCAGTAGTATCTTCTGACCCTCAATTTGATCAATACTTCCTCCCAGCTTGGTGTCATCTGCAAAGTTGCTGAGAGTTCAACCAATCCTCCTGATCAAATCATCAAAAAGGATATTAAAAAGGACTGGTCCCAAAACTGACCTCCATGGGGAACACCACTCATGACTACTCACAAGCTGAATTTAATTCTACTCATTTGGCTGGGTCATTTTTCTTGATTGACTTAGTGCTTTTTTCTGACATAACTCACCTGTCTACTGAAACGGTAGAATCACTTCATAAGGTGAAAGCATTACCAAAATATGCCAAGTTTAGGTATTTCTATGATAGCTATTAAAAAGAGAAACTCTGTTACTTACCAAGCCAACTTCTGTTTAAATATACTGAAACGAACACTGGAGGGACTGTGAAGAAATCTACTACTGAGTTAACTTCCAGCCAAAACCATAGCTTGTCATTGGCTGCTATGAACTGGGGAAAAAAAAAAAAAAAAAAGAAAAAAAAAAAGAATCAAGTTAGATTTGTGGTGTGTACTTGCATGCAATACTTTCCATTATAAACTATTAAACTTCAAAGCTAGTTTAATAACTAGCTCCAGAAGACACCCTTTTTCTCTACTGATTATGAAATCAGCATTGGGAAACTGGGAAACTTAGATTTCAAATACATCTTTGTGATCATCAAAGACCATTTTTATCTGGTGCTTAGCGGGATTGAACAACTGTTCATATTCAAAATATGGATAATTTTTTTATATTAAATAGATATAAATAAATATAAAAGTTTAATGAATTATGAAGATATTTACTGAACTGGTTTTACTCATGCAAGACTTGAATCTTAAACTAACATATTTTAATTTTATTTTTTTTTTTTTGAATGACAGAAAATATACCCTGTCTAACTTTCAAAGAAAGTATTGCTATTCCATTCACTTCATCCTCTTTCTACAATTACATTAAAATTTTATTTAAGGGAAGCATTTGGATAAGGGGATTCGACTTTTAAGATTGTTGAAGTCATACTTGGAAAAAAAAAAAAAAAAAGACAATATGAGCAGCATTTGCTCAGAGAAGATTCAAAAATGGAAATGCATGGACATTTTGTTATTCTATATTATACAATTAATCAAAGCTTCAGCATGAAAACTGAGCAAAACATATCCAGTTTCATCAAAACCTTTCAACTCCTTTTTAACGAACTTAAAAGTAGTCACAATATATGGAATGCAAACCTTTTCAGGATCTCAGGTTGGTATTTTCTGAAATCATGTTTGATCTAATCAGCATTTCATCACTTTGTGAGGGACAACATTTTTGCTCTCAAAAACGTTAAGAGGTGTTACTCAAAAACAAAAACAAACAGCATTGACTATAAAGGCCACTCATAGTTTTCTTGAAAGTATTTTAACAGCTATTTATTTAGATAATTAGCAACTAATTGAAGCACTTTACATTCCAGAAGTGTGCTTGAAGAGATAACATGGTTTTCAAGAAGCAGGAGCACAATTCTGTGTCATTCATTTGCCAGACTATTGCTTGATTATCTGCTAACTCATGCAATCTGGGCTTAGTCTTCATCAGCAGCTCATAAATTTCTTACTTCTCACATAGTGAGTTACTAGCCCATTAGGGCTTTAAAATGGATGTGTGTGTTTGAACGCAAATATCATCTGGAACTGAAGATATGGTAGTATCTTCATGACTTTGAATTGTGACATCATTTCAGGGAGAACAGATGGGAGAAGATGAGATTTAAAATATTTATTCAAGTACTTTAATTTGCCAGTGAATACTCACAGGACGTATTTGTCTGGAAAAAAAACAAAAACAAAAACAAAAACAAAAAAACTTAAGTAGCTAAAGGTATGAGATGCTTGTTAATTCAGCTTGTTAAGCCAGCAAATTCATCACTGACACAATCCTTGTATGCAAACAAGCTGAGTATCATTTGTTTCTCCAGGAACTCCTGTTCAGTACAGCAGAATGCGTTGGAGAATGGATGCTGTATGTATATAATCATTTTAATTTACACAGAGAGTACCAGTTCTGATGCAAGCCCTTAATATCTTTGCTTACTATACTTTGGCTTGCATAGCAAAGCAGTTTTGGATAACACAAACATTTGATTTGGTTGAAGCAACAACTGAAAAAGTTATTCTAGTAGCCCATCTCACAAACTATAACCAGTAAAGCACATTCAGTCCACAGGATCAGAAGAAAGAGAGACAATGTTACTCTCTCCTTTTAAAAAAATATAGTACACATTTAAAAGCATTAATTAGTATCAGTATTCACTGCTACTGTGTTCTTACAGTTAGCGCAGCCCAAGTTACTGCTTTGAGTAGGTGGCCAATACACAATTTTAATTCTTCTGGTAGGAACATACTACCTTACCACTAACATAAATGTTAAAAAGTATCTGAATACTTCTAAGTAGAGGTTTGTTGGAAACTCATAAGTATCATGGATTGAAACTTCTGTGTCAAAAGGTCAACCTGTACTGAAGTTCTCCTGAACAAACACTGAATAATTACAAATTACTATGCTATATGTTTTTAAAATGCAGCACAAACTGTGTATACAGTGGTGCAAACACTGACGGGAATTATCTGTACAACTAAAGGATAGAAAAGGAAGGAGGGAGGGAGAGGAGGAAAGATTAAAAAACAAGTAGAAAATCCTCTTGCATTACAGGCATTATGGTCCCAAACTTAATGAAAAAGTGTATCTTCCTTTAGAAATCCAAACTTTTAGATTTTGAAATTGTATTACTGCATTTTCAGAAAGTGAAAAGCATGTTCTATGGATACCTGTTGACATTCAGCATGTTGACTGGTATTCACAACTTACACAAAATATTCATTAGCAGTCTGGAAAAATGGAAGTGCATAAAATTGAGATTGGCAGCTCTACCAGCTGTTATCTCAACTTGCAACTGCCAAAGACAGATCTAACAGCACAAAAATAATTCAAGTACTTCCCAGTTTTGCTGAGGTAGTTGTCACACTGAATATACTGAAACGCAGTTTGACTATATTGACCTACATTATAATAATTTCACTTTCTACCGCACTTGAAGAGACAGACATAGTAGGGTTGGAACCAGCCATTCAAATTTATAAAACTCCTGTCTCCTTATCTATCTTATCTGTTTATCACTTAAATATTCTAAACCAAAAGTCTTGATCATGCATTTTAGAAGTTGGCTTTTTTTTTTTATCATTCATTGTTAATTCTGTCTGTCCTCAAAGACAAACTACTTACACGCAAGCCGAAGTAGAGTAGGAAGAACACATTGAAAGCCATGTCAATCTGTAATGTGAAATCTTTGTAGAAATTCTGGCAGGATTCTATTGGGCTATTTGAAAGAAAAAGAAATCAGAGTAAATTGTCAGTATATGAGTTTCTGTTCTGGTGAGATTTTAATGCATTTCATTTTAAAACCTTGATTCAGAAATTACTTTTTTTTTTTTTTTTTTTTTTTTTTTCTTCTCTCCAGTCATTTACAAGATACAAGCAAGCATTTCAAATGAATTACTTCATTCAGTCAGTTAGTCATTCATACAGTCTTAATATTCACCTGTTCAAGTAATATCTGAAAATTAACATGCAGATACCTTCAAGAAAAGACAAGCAGGAAAATATTTTAGGATTCCTTAAACCCATATTAACCCTTAAAGAACTGACTTCTTTCTATAGCATACATGCCTACTACATTTTAGGAAGAAATCTGACATGAGCACAGCTACAGTGAAACTTTATGTTTTAAATTTACGCTTTGATGTAAAAACTTTAAAAAAGAGAAGTAGCTGTTTAGGAACGTACTACTCATTAGCAACCTGGGGCATTAAGTCTTATAGAATCAGTTGTTTACAGTAAGCTTTGTTTTACTTTTTTTTGTTTTTACTATTTATGTACTTGATATACAGTACTATAAAGCTGAGTAGAAAAGCAGCATAGCCCACTGTTAAAGTTATACAGGAAAACAAATCGAATAATTTGAAGCAGTACTGTAAGGGTTAATTTCTGCATGCAGGTTATTTAAACACCTTTCTATGTATCAGGCAGCCATTGCAAATTCTTGCTTACTATATTATGCTTTATTTAACAGTGAGACAGGTCCAAAGCATACTCTATACAAACTGGTACTTAATAAATACACTTTATCTAAGGAAGAAATAAATTCCAGAAGTGGGATTAGTGATTTATTTGTGAAGTCAAACAGGACGGTGAAGCCACAGAACAATGTTGAAGTTACAGACTGAAGTGAAAGTCATGTCCCAATATATGGTGATGTATATACTACATATACATATGATGTCCCACTATATATACATACATGTATACACATATATTGCAAATGATCATGTATTCATCATAACTAATAAAGTGGAGGACTAGAATGTGGATCACTGGAAACCTAGAAAATATTCTATGAGGAAAGAAATTCTTTGGCTTCACAGGTCAAATAAATCACTGAATGTGACTGTAATACCAGTTAGTATAGCTGCAGGTCTGCAAATATAATGCTAGACTGCTCAACAAGCAAGATTCTATGCGTTATGAAGGTCAGTTACCTAATATAAGGCATAAAGGAAATAACAGGGGCTAATAGGCCATTACACATGCAGCCAAGTTTCCCATTCCTTGTATACATTACAGGTCAAACAAGTTAAGTACAGCATGCCCTCTTTTGGCTTTAGATGCAGAAATGCATACAGCAAATTCTTCTTGATGTACAATAGCTTTATAATTTAAGAAGCCACAGTGACACAGGAAATTATATTAAAATGTTGGAAAAAAAAAACTATAAAGACATTGTAGTTATGAAATATTTCTGTTATAGATCAAATAAAATTGATTTAGAAAAGCAGGCAGAAGGGAAAAGAAGCCGAGTTAACATATAGGATAGAAAACAGCATCTTGTACTTTACAAACACAGTTTTTGCTACAGAGAATGAAATCCAATAAACCAGAATGCTCGGTTTCTGTATGGCATTATAGAGAGTAAAGTATTTTGTTAAAATAAAGTAGGCTACACACTGAGACACTATGCACCCTACCAACAGGTACCGCAGGAAGCACAACAAAAGCAGAATGAACAATCCAGTATCTACAGAGGCTGGGATCCCTAACTCAAGGTTAAGTACCTGTAAAAGCCCCAGATACTCAGTGGAGTTAATGGATTTGCACAAACTTTTAACTCCAATGGAGATAGCTTCATTATCTTTAACAGCTATTTGGTACTTATCATGAATGTTAATAAGTTCAGCTGAGGTTGCAGCTAACTGCTCTTCTTTAGCACCATTGTCCTTTACAAAAACCACAAAATCTCACAAATTAGTTAATATATAATATATAATCATCATGTTTACAAAATACTTAGTAGCATTAGCCATTCTTAACAATGGAACACAATCCTAATTTTGCACTGCTGTTTACCAGTAGCTCTGGTGAGCTAATCTCACTGTTAGTTCTCTTCCTAAGGCACCCTTCATTTCAGATATTGTCCCTCTTTTCAATTTCTAAGTTTCTAGATAACAAATTCAATGTCCTATCCTTTTTATTTTAAATAAAGATTGTCAGAAAGGCACGTCACTAAGTCTGAAGAAATCTTCCTTTATACACACTGGATAGTGGATGCATTTTGCTTTCCAAATTAAATTTTGGTGACACTACTCACCAAACTTGGATTGTTTGTTTTCATCTGTACTTCACATTTTGGGATGAGAAAAAAATACAGCTACTAATCTTTATCAATGCACTAATCAGCATTCTGCAAAAAAGGAAGCCAATTTGAAACCCCTTTGCACTAAGTTTCCCAAAAACTAAAAAGCTATAGTTCTTGCAACGCTAGGCAGATGTGAGCTAGGATCTCCAGGACTGATATTTCCTGTTGTGTGCTATAATCAGATGGTTTTTCCTATGAGATTTCACCATTTTAGGCCATCAGAGGTTTCACCTTAAAGGAGGCAACACTGTTAGAACCTTTATTTTTCTACTATGTAAGTGTGGTTCATTTTAAGTGCAGTTTCACGTAAGTATGCTGCAGGAGAAACTACAGTAAAAAACAATGGAATAACATTACGGTAACAATACGGAAGATGTAATATATAAAACTTACAGAAGTAATGTAAATGTAAATGCAAAGTACACTTGATTTGAAGCTGATGGCTTTATTCAGGTCAATGTTTATATAAAATTATTCACCACAACTGTGAACTAACATTTAATACAAAAACTCTATATAGACTGCTAACAGTGGAGTTAGTTTACTCAATCAGCAGTAAAGACAGAGCTTTACCTTTGTTTGCCAAGCATGGGCAATCTCTCTATTAATTTTCTTCCTTTTCTCATGCTCTTCGAACATTGTTACTCATCCCAGTTTCACACTAAAACTTTATTTACCTGTTCTGTTTATTATTACAGCATTTTTATGGCAATACGAGTCTTCAAAAGCCCAGTAATAGAAGTATCATAGGTATAAATCCATTCACTGAGCAGGAACAACTGCATGAGAATTAAGAAAATTGCTCTAATTTAAACAGATGAGTCTAAATTTTGATATTTCCAGCTCCATTAAACCTTTTCTGCAGCAGGTACAGAAGCTGGCACTATGGAATGATTTTACCACAGCTGAGCAAACAAATGAACCACAGTTGTATTTTACTTCAAAAGAACTTACCAGTGTTCAGTTAGTTACTGTGGTCACTAATTTCTATATACTTTTTATATTCTCACTTATTTCTGGTTAGTTTGAAATGTTTCTAATGCATTTGGAACAGTTCTGCTGGGGTTATTCTCTGTATAGTCATAGAACAAGTGGGAGAGGGCAAAAATTTGCATGCATTTTAATGCTTTCTGAAATTACTCGTTTCCACAAGAATACACATATGAAACTTCCCACAGAACTCTTCAGAAAATGTTTCCAGTATTCTGGAAAGCAACTAAGCTGAAAACCTCATGCGTATTTTTTCTGTATCATTTCATCTCTTGATAGATGCTGCACAGCTCATTTTTAATCACAGCTCAAAGCCTGGGCATCATATATCAATTTGTGCTACAGTGCAATCACTGTCATGAATACCACATAGAAGTAAAAGGAAACAATTCTGTTAATCTGTTAATTCAGAATTTATGCCAGTGTTGTGCATATCCAACTCTGTACTCGAAGTAACCACCCAATATGCAATCTTCATGTCTGTATTCCAGTCCTCCTATATAAGGAAGTGGACTTGTGTTTTAGGACATGATACATCATCATGTCCTCCCATCCTTTCTCTTAATGGGAAGACCTACAAAACAATCCTTACTGTCGTATTAATCTGGTTACAATTTACAAAAGATTTTGATGATAAGTAATGCAACTCCTTAAAGAAAAATGACTTGTCCTGCAATTTCAGCAAAGACCAATACTAAAAGATGTTAGTATCACACAGGCTTCTGCACCTTTAGAACTTTAAGTTATTGAAAACTTTAGAAATTGAGAAAATTGTCCTAAAATAATGTCTTAATTTTTGAAAGCAAACTTATCTTCTAAATAAAAGTAGAGAAAAAGCTAAGTCCATAATTATAATTGCAAAAGTTATAATATAATAAAAAAGTTAATTAAATAATATGTAAAATTGAGAAATTTGGAACTAAAATAAACATCGTTACAAGCTTAATTTGTCTGAGAAATAAAACATCATACTATGAAATTTAAATTTTCATTGTTCATGAAAATTCTTAGTTTGCCCATTACACAAAAAAATAGAATGATGTTCACTTTCTTTCAGAAAAAAAGAAATTCAATGATGATATTGAATTTTAAGATCAAGCGATAACTATGCAATGAAATACCAGTAGAGATGGCTGAAATACAATCAGCACACATAAATAAAGGAGAGAAATCACTCAATATATAAAAGTTCTTTAGTATCTTATCACTTGAAGACATTCCACTCACTTGGTGATTTCAAATTCATAATTAATTAAGATCTATTAGCTTGGGTACAGAAATTCTCTTTGTTCACACAAAATTGCCTTAAGTAATCATTTACTCTTAGTTCCCAAAATCTTTTACTTTAAGATCATCTGTAATACCATTTTCCCTCATATTTATTTATACAGGAAAAAAAAAAAGTTACAAATTCTAGAATTAAAAAAAAAATTCTGCACAAATTTGATATGACAGTGTCCATTCATACCCCTTTAATACATGTTTTTAACAATACAAGGAAGGTAAATTATGGGAGTTATGGTTAGCTAATTAACTGCATTTCAATAACACAGTGACTAAGTACAAAATCAAGGAGAAATCCAGCTGTATCATTTACTAAAGTAAAGTTCCTTCAGTGAAAAAAAAATTTCTATTCCTCTTACTTTACTGAAGTTGTACTACACAGAAGGGAACAAACTGTTAAAAAAATCTCTTTATGTAAGCAGGCATGAACATACAGAAAAAATATAAACGTGGATGCCTGGCTGGTCTTATCCTCATGAAATAAATAACAAAATTAAATCAATGAGATTAAATAAGAATCAAAGTTATTCAATACCTCACCATGACAAAGAGCATGATACCTTTTCTCTTACCTTAATGGCTTTCATTTTTTAATCAAGTTAGAGTCACAGAAAGAAAACAATTTTCTTGGGATATATACAATGAACTTCTAAGTGCAAGATAGCTTGTTAAATTCCTCAGTTTATAATGCCTTCCTTTGACTCGTAACATCAATAAGCCAATTCCATTTTTGATGGTAACTGTCTTCTAAATTCACTCTCACTTGACATGCTGTCATCTACCAGTAGCAAAGTTTTTCTACTAACATTTTCAGTCAGTACTCCAAGATAGGCAAGATGACTGAAGCCTTCTCTCTCCAAGAACCAGCTTTCCAGACAGCAAATTCTGCTATGAAATTTATCATAGCTCTAAGACTTGGGATCCATAAAACTTCTTAGGACCACTTCATCTCTTGTTTTAGATAGTTTCTAAGTTCTGCGTACATGAAGGTTGTGAGTAAAAAAGGAACAATCCCTTTCTTACTGAATTTCACAGATACTTGTTACCTAGTGATAAGTTTAAGGATGGGGCTGTGAACATTTCCATTTATCTTCTTATCTGGTCAACACTAACAAAATATTTCAGCTATTTTTGAGCATTCAACCTCCTAAAGCTAGATCTCTTTCTCCAATGTGCACATATATAAAACCAGAGAGCTTTCTGCTACCAATACATTTAGGCATCAAAGCTTCTGTTCTTGTTCATAGTTAAAATGCTGACTATGCTTGGCTGTCTTTCATCTTTTTCAGTGTACACACTCCCTGGCTAGTCTCCACATCACCTATCACTTTCTCCCTCCTATTCCTTGAGAAAGCTTCAGACAAATATTTCTGTACTTTTCATTGGGAATTCAACAAATACCTTTTTCAGATTCTCTGTTCAACTGACCTTTCCATAACGGATTAAACAGTGATTTCCAGTCTTAAAAACTCCAAAATTTCAATACACAATGAGTTTATATTTATTTAATCTACACCTCACTTTGTTGCATCTCCATTCCTGCCTTTTTAACATTTGCTTGCATATTCAACTTTCTCTTTCACATTTCCTTTTAAAATCTTCTACTGACCTTAATTTCACCAGCACTAAGCCAAGTCTTAGAATCACACCAATACTCAGTATCTTTGTTCAATCTTAAAATAGATTCTTAAAATATAAATTTATTCAAGATTAAAAAAAAAAAATGAATTGTTAAAAATCTTCCAATATTTCTGAGATTATTGCTTAACTTATAAGGTTGCAAGGGAGCTGTTTTTCACACATATGTATCTCTCCTTATTTCCCTTTCTTCATTGCTATCACAACATCTGTTATTTTTTCCAAGTCTGACAGATCACAAGCTGGCACTAGAATATTATCCTTCTAGTTCTAATCTAATTTAAAAATGCATCATGACTCATCTGTTTTGCAGATGCTTTCTACTAACTACTTCTATATTATGTCCATAGCTCACAGTGGAACTTGGACAAACTTTTAGTCTAATGTGGGGTAAAATTAGCAAATTTCCTCATCCTTTTTTGTTTAAATACATCGTCAGAAGTAATAAGCAACAATAAAAACACACCAATTAGTAATACAGTGGTGTAAAAGTACCATTTAGAAAAGATTTTTCTAAGAATCAGTGCTTGAGATGTACTAGGTTTTCCACGTGCGTCTTTCACTTGCCTCCTTCCCTGATTCATGTAGCCTTTTTTTTGTTGTTGTTGTTGAATGTTGATTTGATTTAGATGTAAGAATCTATCTATGCAAATATACAAATTTGGCATAGATTAAAACAATTTTATTCACATTTCACAAAAGAAAATAATATTCATTTCATATTGCATGCCTGCCCTCCTACTTGTAAATTAAGTTTCTTCCGGCTACCAAAAACTTTTGCATATGTCCTTGGAATAGAATTTGTTGAAACTGTGCACCTGCAAAAATGTCATGTAGATTTTTTCAAACAAGTTCCCCAATAAGAAAAATATTTTTCGTAACAGGAAACAAGTACTTGTCACAAATAGTAAGAATAGAAGGCTATCATTTTACAGTTTCTAATGCCAAACTAATTCAGTTTAGAAACTGCAATAGAGAAGAAATTTCAGTAGGAAAGACAGAGACTACTAATTTTAATTTTTGTCACACCCATACATTAAGAGTGAAATTAAGTTTGCACAACTTCAGAACAAAGGTCACTTCAGATGCATAAAATATTTCTTAGCATAACTCTGCTTTTACAGAGTTATACACAATTGACAACTTATCTAATGATAGAAATAAGTAACTTTGCTACTAGTTTGCTTACATAAATGAACTAACAGAACTCAGTGGTGATGCAATAGTCTTTCCTTGAGGCTGCGTTTTGAAAAATACGGAAATAAGGAATAGGACAAATAAGTCAATACCTGAGCTTGGCTAACTACGATCATACATTCTGCAATCTCATCTGTCTTTCCTGCTGAAAAACCACTTCCCAGTATAATGTAGTTACACTTCATCTTCCTAACTCAAATTTTTGATAAATTTCAAGTGCATTATGCTTCTGCATTGCCTACCATAGTAAAATTTAATCACAAAACTCAAGCAAAATCAAATCCTTATCTTCCTCTGACTATCCATTAAAGCTGCATATAAGTATGTTTAAAATAATTTTTTCTTCTCATTTTTATATTGAATTGCTGGGAACTGCAGAAGAAAATGACATAGATAAAGTACATACTATCTTACTTTGCATTAGTTTTGAAACTGTGTACCAAAAGCCAAGAATACTAGCAATTGCAAATAGCATTACATTACCTTGAGAAAACAATCTCACTGACGACATTGTTCTAAAAGAATGATAGATCAACAATCCCCGAGTACACATTTTAATTAAAGATTTTGTGTGAATTTACTGTCATATTAAAGAGAAAACTTCCAGTATATTGTTTCAACTAACATTACATTTTTACTTTTTTTGACAATATTTAGGAAGCCACTTCAATTATCTCTGCTATGGTAATTCTGTTAAATTGCAGATGCTATTTAGTAAAGTTGGCAATCTTGCATGTTTCTACTCTGTAGATCCCTTCCTATTACTTCTTGTCTGCTTATAGGATTTAATACAGTTTTTCTTTAATACTCTTTATCAAAATGTATCAAGGAGTTGTAGCTGTTTACTCTGGACAGGAGAAAGTAATTGTAGACATGAAAAGACAATACTGTGATATGATGCTTCCAAAATCATAATAAGACCTTTGCCATGTTCACACTGAATTGAACAATGGAAATTAAGTTAGCCAAAAGCATACCGGAGCATAAAACCTTTTCAGTAGAAACATACATCTAAAGACTGGAAGGAACTTTTTAGGGAGAAGAGAGAATCTCAGCTTTAAAAAATATATATATTGGCTAATGATACTTTTCAACTTCAGATATATGAACAACTTACAATCAGCAGGATTATTTAGGGTTGATCTCTAGAGAGTGAAAATTG
Source organism: Centrocercus urophasianus (assembly GCF_019232065.1). Taxonomy (NCBI): domain Eukaryota; kingdom Metazoa; phylum Chordata; class Aves; order Galliformes; family Phasianidae; genus Centrocercus; species Centrocercus urophasianus. The sequence goes on from NW_024884722.1 coordinate 21,845,309, forward strand.
CACAAGTCAATAAAATCAACGACATACATGAAATTTCTAATATTTCCTACTCCTATAGGAAAAGGCCTAGAAGAAACAACTCTGAGGGAAGTGTCAATTTGAAAAGATGTACAGCAACATTGCATCATGAGGAGTAGATGACTTCCTGAGATTTCTTCTTGTTCTATTTCATATGATTCTATTTTGCAGTCACTGTCTTGTGAAGCTACCCAAAGATGTATTCCATGCACACTATGAACTTTCTTCAAGCTTGAAGTTTTCAATGGCCCACCATCATTGTTGGTTTCTAGCTCCAACTACTCCCCCATTCTAGAGTCTTTTATCTTTTTATTCTGTTGATGTTGTCATCTAACTTATGTCATCTTCATCTGACTGCACCCTGAGGAAACTATTGCAATCTTCAAAAATAAGAATGTCTTCTACTTATCCTATTTGACTGACTATTTTGAGACTATTAATCATTATGTTTTTGTGTATCATCATAAAACTGAGATCTGATTTTTTGCTTGATACATATAGCAAACATTCAATTTCTCCAAATGGATTTGAGTATTCATTCTATATGCTTCTTGCTTGCTTACATATTATAAGTAAAAAGAAAAACAAAAACGTTTCCTAAAAAATTTACAGCCTAAATTCAACTATCCTACCTGAAAATGATAAGAGTAACAGATGAAACGAAGTCTTAAAATATGTACAGGTCATTCATCTGACTATTTTTTCTGGAATTTCCCTTCTCTGATACCTTAATTAATAAAAATAACTTCTATCCAGTTTTGAATGAGAAGTAGCAAACTTGAACCTAAGGTACACTACTTAGCTTTAATTTAACTGAATAACTTAACTGAACAATAAAAGGCAAAAGTACTAAGAAGTGGTAGAAATCTGACATAAAGTTTAGTGCATATATAGTTTCTACACAGATCTACTATACATGCAATAAAGCTGCATTGCGTTATATTGTGTTAATTACAATTTTAGAGAGTTCCATTAGGCAGAAAATACTGTCTGATATTTTAACGGCTTAAATGTAAATATGAATGATATATACATTCCTTCCAAAATCAAACCAAAAACACTGCATATGGCTAGAAAACATACTAGCCCCAGTCAAAATTTAATCATTTTGGATTCTCACTCTGCCACTCTTCACAAGGACCTGATAGCCTTATCTATCTCATTAACATATGTGGCCTTCAAAACATCCATGTAACCTAATACCTAACATAGGGTGCCATAAATCTCACGTATTTTATTACGAAACAAGATAATGCAACTTAAGCATTTTAAGCCTCTGAATTATTCATTGTTTTATCCATTTCCTTTTTAAAAAAAAAAAAAGTCTCATTTCCCTGGTGAGTCTTTATTACATATATCTTTTAAAGTAAAGCACACAAGTATACATGCAGTTTTTTCGTCTACCACTGTAGCTTTCCATATGGATTTAACTAATAGTTTTTGTTTCTAGAGAGTGTTCATGTCCTAATTGTTCCGGCTGTAGGACCTGACTGTTAATTAGCAGTCTTAAGAACAGATTACCATATTCTTAAAGCAAAATGTTGATCCCAAGAAAGACTCTGTGGAAAACCACATTCACTTTGCAAAAAGAAAAAAGAAAAAATGTTTTAAACAAAGAAATAAATAATTAAAAAAAATAATAACTCAACTCTTTCCTAGTTCAACTTCTCAGATAAGGAAACTAGACTGGAGCCTGAGTGACAGTCTCAAATACAGTGATATTTTTAAATGACAAAGGCAAAGCCCTTTTTAGGCAGATTAATGGTAGTACATCATTCTTTTTTAGCATTCACTTTATCTCCATTAATAAATGGAATAAGGTATTGCCAACACCTGCAGCAGTTGCTCAAGTCAATTATCACAAGCCTGGCATAAAACCACTTTACATCAATGTAAGAACAGCATTATAATGATGTAACAAAATGAATATATAGCAGCACTTTTTTTCTAGCACTAACTCAGCATGGCTTGCAAACATGCATGCTATAATCCAACACATTTTTATCCTAGCTACTTTGCATGGAAACATGAATGTGTAGTCAAAGATTACACACAGAGTCAAAAATGGACTGGTGTAATAATAGTCCATTTTGCACTTATTTTAGGTGGAAAAACGTAACGCTGTCCTATAGATACATCTGAACAGTCTGACATTCCTAGAAGAATTGTCGTTCATTAGAAGAAAAGAAAGACTAAAAAAAACCCACAATTAGAATCTAGGAATAAAACAAAACCAAATAAGTAAATATTAGCTAATCCTGAATAGCAGATAGTGTCAGAACAGCCAGGTAACAACATGAGAGTGACATGACAACAGTCGCAGATTTGAAATCATCTCCCTTGTTTATTGCTTTGACTTTATTGCATGTTGTTGGCTACTTGCTTATAAGTACAGACTAAAAAACACATTCTGGCTTCATATATGCATATATCTGTCAGTAATTATCATCTTTCATTTATAACATTTCATATTACTTGACCTCAAAGTAAATTAAATTAATTAAATATGAATAATTGCATTTACTGCAACAGACATTAATTTGTAGATTTGTTTTGACAAAAAAAAAAAAAAAAAAAAAAAAAAAAGCAGAATGTAACCTCTGATTACATACCCCTGATGATTTCACTGATCAGCAGTGCTAAAAATTGTGCTCAGACAAAATGTTTTGTGTCATTTGCTAAAATATTTGTTTTGTAATTATATTGGGAAACAATAGGATTAGCATTAAATCATATCTTCTACTGTGCTGATGTAGGATTTATTTTAATATGTTTCAGAACACACGAATAAAGATTTGTTTAGGATGGTCAGAGTCTTTGGCAAATAAAACCTAGAACAATGTTACAATTGTCTGTATCAAATTTCATTTTAGTGTTATTTTGTAAATAAATACATTTTAAATTAATTTGCAAGATATTTAGTAACTTAACTTCAAAATACTTCCCAAATTCTGACCTTTAATGAATAATTACTGATAATCTTACCTCTCGTCTCTGTCACCTGCTGCTTAAGATGATATCAGGTTAAGATTTAACTTTCTGAACACTACTGGCATCATTCAGTTCTTTTCACAGCAGAATAATTGGAACACTCAAGTTTCCCACACTTTGATCACACTACAATTGTCCATAGTCCATAAACTATGGCAATATGCTGGAAATCTTAAATATATAGGACCTGTTACAAATACATATTAAGATCTATTCATTCTGTGCTTTTCTAAAGATACTGACAAGATTAATTTACATCTGCTCAGCTTTCTATAATCTCATGGATTCCTTTAATTCCAGTTCATGCACTTGATGCTTAGGCTGCATTCAGTGTATACACCATTATGGTAAGCACATTTGGCATGCACAGGCAATACAAGAATAGATTATAATTAACCCCATAAACAACCAAAAAGGGTGAAGTTGCATCATGCAATGAAACCACAGCTTGGCCTGGACTGCCATGCAGAAAAAAACCTACATCAATGAGTCTGCAGTACGGCTCCTAGGTAAGAGTTGATATGAAAGAGGTGAGTTATTTCAGAAATGAAGTCATAGGCTGAAAATGTTTATACTACTGTAAACAAAATACTGCACGTAGCACCAGTATTACTCTCCGGGGGAAAAAGATGCTTGCAGAGGAGGACAAAAATGACGAGGAATAAGAGGAGGAGGATGAAGCATAAATTACAGTAACAAGTCTGAAATCTAATCTGGTATTTTTTCATAAGCATGTGGTTATTTCATTCAAAATAATGTCATTGAAGCTTTTAAAGAAAACCTTAATTTTTAATGTATTTTCAATAAAACATTAGGTGAAATAATGAGATAATTTTAAAAGATTACAGTGTCACGGACAAATAACTGAAGATAATACACAGATACATAGAAGTGAATTTTTTAATGCAAGGTACAGGATCTAAACAACACAACCTTCACTGATTTAAACACAATGTATTGAGCTTCTATTTATTTACTTTTTTTTTTCCTCTAGAAATAGTAATATTCTGAACTGCCTTTACTTTATTCACCTCCATAGTTGTGAATGTAGAAATACAACATGAACAGCAGGGAGACAACCTGGCTTGTTTTAAGACATGTTTACTAGACCTAGTAATTCATAGCCTGATTCCAAGTAAGCTCAGAAACACACATGATCTGCTAGTTAATTTTAATACAGCACTCAAACAACAGATTCTACTCTGTGATGGAAGCAGCATCATGTTATGTGAATATTTCACTACATAAAAATTTGTTCCATATTTATCAATAGGTATGCTTTTGAGCATTTTTCCATAATTATATTTAATTGTAGGAGTTCTTTTAACTGTAAAACAATTTGCAAATATATCAGCTAATCATGTAAGATGGTAATTGATGGAATATCAAAAATAGCTTTATTAAAAAAACTATGATTTTATTTACTATACAAAGATTTTAATAGAAACGATAACTACCAGTCGCAGAACAGAATTACAGAATCACAGGGGTTGGAAGGGATTTCTGGAGACTGAATTCCACCCCTCTACTAAAGCAGATACCCTGCAATAAGCAGGTAGGCATTCAGACAGGTCTTGTATGCCTCCATAGAAGGAGACTCCAAACCTCTCTGAACAATCTGTTTTGGTGTGTTGTCACTTCTACTATAAAGTTCTTCTGCATGCTTGTATAGAACTTAGTATGTTCAAATTTTAGGCCATTACTCCTTGTCCTATATCTACACACCACCAAGAGTCTGGTCTCATTCATTTACCTCCCACTGCTCTTTAGATATTTATAAACATTAATCAGATCCCCTCTCAGTCTTCTCTTCCCCAGGCTGAACAGACCAAGGTTATTCAGCCTCTCCTCATAAGGGAGATGCTCCAGACTCAATTGCTTTTGTTATGTCTATTTTTACTCACTGTATCTTTTATGAAATATTAATCTTTTCATGTAGTAAATTTCCACAGAAATTTAGATCAAACTAAAAATCAGCACAATTGACAGTATAAATTATTTTCATGACTCTTGAAGTTCATCAGGAGAATTGCAGGAAAACCTGTCAGCATCTTTTGAATTCAAAAGGTACAATTCTTAAATATCAAAATATGTATTAAGTTTCCAACCTAACACTTCTATCTTTCTCACAGAAAAAGATGCCCCAGTCACAACAGATACTACCTTTAGCCACTATGTGCTATTTAACAAGGCTAAAAGGATGTTTCCTTAGTTGTCTATTAAAGATGCAAACATTTTCTTGGTTGTACAGGTATGCACTTACGTAATGTTGTATCACAAATGCAAATGCAATCAAATAAAAATATTCCTCAAAATGCTGACGGAACACATAGCTTGCCTTAGTTCTACAATCTAGCTTGGATATGAACATTTCAATTTTAAAACCTCAGTAAAAATTTCAAATCCTGCTGTATCTGCTACTACTGCAGTAGAGGCTGACAGAAACTACAAACATGAGATATTCGAAGATCAGGTTAACACACATCTTCACTATCATTACTGTCATATGATCTGTGGTTTGTTATAAAAACAGCTAGTCTTGGGAAATCAAATATTAGGTTTAAGAAGAGAATCAATCTGTTTTCAGATCATTGCTATGAACTCATCTCAGCTTAGAAAAGTCTTTCTGCATTAGGTAGAGAGAGGAGGCTATCTATCACCTATCTCCTAAAATGACAGAAGTTTCTCTATTTCTATGTAACCAAAAGACATTAAAAAATTTATATAATTCATACAACTCTTTTGCAAATTACAGTCATTATGAAGGATACTCTAACACTGAAACAAAATGACCAGAGCAATCAAATTCTAGTACATTACTGATGTATTTTGCCCTGAAATTTGCTTTCAATTCCTTCCAAACTCTGAGCAAGAAATTCCTTTAATAAAACATCTATTTGACAAAATTTATTTTGACAAAACATGCATCTGATTCTAGTTTTCTGCTTTTTCTTATGCATTTTGTGATGCACAGCAAAGAATTCAGAAGGGCCACACTACAGTTTCAATGTCATAAATATGTTTGCATATTTACTCCAAGTATTTTACCTAGCTTATTCAGGAGCAGCGTTAAGCATGTTTGCCTTTTCTTATCAGTGACTTAAGATACCAAAAGACATCTTGCACACATAGAAATATCAAAAAATAAACCAGTCCTACTTACTCACTAAGCAAGATTGTATTCAGAGCCTTTTCTAGTAGCCTGTTCTGAACACTTGCCTAAGGAGATACTTCAAATCTTTAGATAACTTGTTTCAATTCTTACAAATACATAAACATATCAAATTTAATCATTAGTAATAACAATAATTAATTAAAAGTGTTAATCTTTACTATTCTTATTGCTTTTATCTGTATTTAAGAAAATGTTCCTAGTAAGAAGAAATTGTACTTCTGTCTTCAGAGGGTACTTTCCAACCTGCTGAATTCTCCTTTACTTGCTTTCATTATACCTAAGCTTCCAAAAGAAGCTATAAAGAAAATACTATTCAGCATGCAACCTTCATTATTTGTCTTAAATTTGCTAAAAGTAAAGGTTTATATTTTAAAGAAACCTAATGACTAAAGCTCCCAGTGACAAATGAAAAATTGTAATTTATTGCATACTACACATACCATACTATTGGGAATGTATATTAATGTGTAAATGTTTTTCTGTGAATTATTTTTTCAATTATTTTTCCTGCTGACATTTCACAAATTCATTTCCTTTTCCTTAGTCAGATATGTTGCTAAAATAAAATTCAAATTAAAAAAAAAAGTAAAATAGTTTTCTAAACATTCTTCGTTATTTTCCTAAAACAAAGACAAAATTTGAAAAGTCAGTGCATTTAAATTTAAAAAATATATTATTAGACCAATACATATTGATTATATAAGTTCACAAGTACTGTTTCAATAAGGAATCTGAAAAATTCAGATATACTTTTAATAAGTAGAAATTACCTGCAAAAACTATCACAGGTTTTCACTGATGTTAAAATAGTATTCACTGCCTCAGAGAAATTAATTTACTGATAACACGATATTAGACAAAATAGCAGACTATGGATGATATTTTATTCCCATGATGGAAGCACTTGAGCTTGACAATTAGAATGAAGATTTGCAACAATACTGCAATTAAGCATCTGTACTCTCAAGATAAGAAACATCATTCAAACAGTATTATTGCAATTGCATTATATCGCATGGTATAGTAGAAATAAAATCCCTCTGAAACATCGTCACAGGTGATTTGCTTTATAAATAAGTAGCCATAAAATAAAACCATTATTTATTATCTCTGTATTCCATAATACAGAAAAAAATGCTTACTCTTCAATTAGAATTTGTTCTACAAAATTATATCATACTTTGATAGCTGCTTAATGAAAAGAGAAAAAGATTTACAAAATAATTAACATAGTTGAAAAGAGATTTTTCTTTCAAAAATTCCTTTTATAAAATAACAAAGATTATACTTTGGCAGCATCAGAATAAAATTAACTGCACATTCTACATCTATACTCCAGTCCTGAGACTTCGGAAAGAATAATAAGAAATTCAAATAATAATTTATCCCTTGACAATATCTAACATCAGAGCACAAGGAATTACAGTTAGAATTTTATACGCTAGGCTAAATCTAGGAAAGAATGAAAATAGAACATGAGCAAATATGAACTTACAGATGTAGAAATTTCACATCACAGATCATGCACTGAGAAGACTACTGAGAACAATCTAATCTATGCATCTCCAGGTAGCAAAGCATCGGCAAATTACTCAAAAGAGAAAGGGGAAAAAAAAAAATTCAAAGAAGTTGATTCAACTGGAAAAGTATAATTAGTTACCTAACTTTGAAGCACAATGTACACGGAGCAGAATACATGAATATATCAAGTATAAACAATGTAGGAAGTCTGGATGATGTATTTAAAGTAATTAATAAATACTGCATTTTAAAAGACATGAAATCAAACTACTGAATGAATAAAAGCAATATGAGAAATATTTCACAAAGTTGTGCTAATATAACTATTACTACAGTCTATACCATCCCTTTCTAAAAGTCTTTGGAATTGGTTTCAATTTATCAGGTAGCTTAATTACTGAGTATGAGTAACCTATTGGAGTGAGGATGCCAATGAAGTGAGTCACTGGGGATAGGTGAATATCAGGTGACTAGATTGACATCCATTTAAAATGGTATTTCGAACAATTACACTGCATCTTAGCTACCAAATCAAATGTACTAGATTTCCAAATTTTCTTATGTGGCCAAACTCATTCAATTCATATTTATGACAGATCTCATCTAGAAAATGCCCATCTTTCTCAGGACCTTACAGTGCCTTGACAGAAGCCTTGGGATACTGCATTAAAGCAGCTCTCATGAAGCGTACTTAGTGGTTATCCTATCACACACAAGCATAGACTTGACACCAGCCTGCCCTGATGGCTGTTGCTGCTTATCTAACTCACATCTTTCCTCCACTTAATCAAGCCCCATTTCACAAAAACAAAAATAACCCAAATCTCTCTCAAATTCTTCCTCTATAATCACTCTTTAAGTATCACAGCATAGTTTGCCACTGTCTGCCAGGGATTGTCTCTGTATTGTGCTTTTATATGTTGTCATAACTACTGCTGACACAGCCCATCTTTTACTCAGCTCCATAAGCGTTTTTAAGCGTCCAGACTAATAATACATGAAATGAAATCAAATCAAATTTAAAAAAAAAAGAGTTGACAAGGTCACTGCCTAGCTGTCCTCTGACCAAGAAACTGCTGTTGCCTTCATCAACTGAAATGAGTTGCACCTGGACAAGTACATTGACCTCTGTGATTAAAGGGCAGACAGTTCACATGCATTCCTTTGCAGTGACATCTCAGTTTTCCCTTCATTCACTACTTATCCTCACTCCTGCTCCCATTGCCAAGTCAAACTAGATGGAAAAGGATTTTATCTTTTACTGAAAATCAAAGAGAGTCAAGAAAAGAAAAAATATTGCACATAATATCTAAGTCATAACACTCGCATCAGTGTTTTCTCTGCAAGTAAATTAGCACAACAAATACTACCAGCTGTTAAGTGATAACAAGGGCAGAAACCCCTAGCTGTGCCGAATGTATTTGGGATAAAATATGCAACCACTGAGCAGGTGTTGAATTTTTAATTTATGAAAGACAGTTAAAAAAAAAAAAAAAAAAAAAGGAGCTGAATAGTTTTCTCTAAGTTAACACAGCAAAAGGTAATTAAAAAAAAAATAAAAATAAAATGTCTTGAAGTGACATATCTGCATTAACACATTTGCCAAGTTAAAGCACAGAAATAGCCTGGAAGCTTAGAAATACCAAGGAGAGAAGGACACATCAAGTGACTTCTGAACCCAATGGCTGAGCTTCCATATTCTTGACTAGGAGAATAAGCTAAAGAAAAAGAACATAAGAGAATTTTAAGCTATAACCTATTTATGGAAGAGAGATTCTATCAGAACATAATTTTGCAAGGTTACAGCTCTATTTTACTTACTGGGAATATCATAAAGACTGTTACTAGAATAATTAAAATACCTTTAATCACAAAACTGTTTGTCTGAACAAGGAAGAACTGAGTCAAAGGAAGGAAGTAGGGACAGCATTTCTGATCTAGTGAAGTTTAGGCATTTGCTTCTAAAGTAATTAAATCTGTGGGCTGAACCTCCATCTCCCACTGAATTCAGCAGCTGTTCTGAGTGCTCAGTACATCTGTAAACTTAGCCACTAATTGTATTGGACTCAGATGTTTATTTTTTGATACTAAGCTTGGAAAAATTAGCCTTGAAAATTACCTTGGGTACTAATAATCTGAGTATTATAAGTGGAGGGACTTTTTATTTGTACTGCTGTGGAAAATAATGCAATCATTTGTACTATATCATCATATTATCACAAGCAATAAAAACTCACCTGGGAGCAAAATATATGAAGTCTGCTTTTTATATCTTCACTTAGCACTTCTGTACAGAAACATTCATTCTGTCTTTCTAGCAATAATACCCTTGCACCTGCATTTAGTTCATGGCATAGTAAATCTTTCCCATGTCATCATATTAGAAATTCTTAATAATCTCCTGTTATCACAGTGACAAATGACACTCTGTGACGCTAGTAGAATTAATGTTTTGGAAATTAAGGAAATCAGTTACAACCCTGATAACCCACAGAATCTTTGTTAACTACATTACTTGTGATAGTATGATGAAATAATACAAATGATTGCATTATTTTCTACAGCAGTACAAATAAAAAGTATACAAGGTATTCAAAATTGTTTTATATATGCTTTTACTGTTTAATTAACTGTATTTCAAGTTCATGATATTCCTAGAAATAACTGTGCAGAAATATTCATCATCCATACTCTGAACCAACCTTTGCTTTCCAACTTAAAGTAAGAAACTATAAAAATATTATGACAATTATTATGACTACCATGTTTGATATTATGCTAAAATAAAGTTACAAGATTACTAATCAAGAAGATTTCGGTAGTTTTCATGGACAGTATTTTCAGAGGCTTCTCTAAATAATTCTTCAATCAGTTTGACGTATAAGTGTAGCTGAAGGAACACAGTAACTCAGTTTTCCTCATTTCTATTTCTTTTGCTCTGTGAAAAGTCATGTTAAAGTAGGTAACATGAGGTTGCAGTTTTTATTGATCAGTGTACTCCCTCATCTAGATTGGAAACTTCACCTATTGGTAACACCACAACTATGCGTAATAGTATTTCTGAAAACATATAGAAGAGTATGAATAGTAAATATTAAAATATTATGCATCTGGAGACATTTGTGTAAATAAAAATTGTACACACACATAAAAAAATGGTAATTTATCTGAAATAACTATTGAAATAACTTTGAGGTAAATTACAACACCGACTAGTTTAGTTCTGCCTATATACACTCTCCTCATGTGATGTGTACTTGTCATACAACAGACATTTGAGAGATCGAACTAAAGGCATAGTGAAAAAGATTATATATAGATATATGTATTTACGTAAGTATGCATTTAGAAGGTACAGGCTCCATTTCTGTTCAGTTCCTGCCTTTCATTACTCCAAGCAAGAAAAGGGGCCTTAGATATCTCTGTTCCACGTAGATATTCCCATAATATACAAAATGACTTTATTCAGCTTTACACAAGGATATCGAGAAAAAACAGTAGGATTCCAAGATCAACACTCAGAGGGCTTAATACTGAAAATTCTTAATAAATTTTGTTGGATGTCCTGTCCACCACAAGCCATTCAGCTTCACCAATTTAGTTCCAAATGGAGTCAAGAAATCAGCATTTTAACTTAAGTATTGTTTATCTTTTGATGTAGTGCATCTTTAAGAAAAAAAAAAGCAATCATTGCCAACACAAACACACAGATCTTTTTTTTCGATAGAATATTTCAGTGGGTACTTACACAATTAACATTTTATATCTTATTTTCTATTTGAATTCTGCATTCCCTCCAATACACTGATACTTATTAAGGCTTTATTTTATTAAACAGTCCTTTACTTTCTTCCACAGAGGTACTAGTCTATTATTATAACCAGATCACACATCAATCTTCTTTTTGATAAACCAGAGATTAAGTACTTCAAATCCCCTACTCTATGGAATTTTCTCCAGACATCAAATTTCCTATGCTCTCCAACTTCCACTTAATATGACCTTAAATAGTTCAACTGCAATCTCCACAATATCCTGCCACAGAATGGAGATAATACCCCAAGCTGTAAGATTGTTTATTTAGAACTCTACAGCACCAAAATAAGGTAGTTTTTTCAGTGGAAGACATTGTATATAACACTGAATCAAATTGTATGCTTTGGATTGCATGCAGCTTGCATTCTCTTGTTTCCGGAAGCTGAAAAGATTATAAAATTGTTGCAGATTCTCAGAGATACATTTCAAATCATGTCTGCAAGCCATTGAAAAAAGCTTCCAGATATCCATGTAGAAGTAGAAACAACAACAATTTCACACTTAGAACGTTTGTTTTGTTTTTTTTTTCCCCCTTAAAAAAAGTAGGTAGGCTTAAAAAAAAAAATGCAGACATTGAGTTACCAGATATAAATGTACTCAATGTCCTGACAGCTTCACATTTGATAGAATACTGCACACAATAAATTCCTTGTACAATTACACTGCTTACCTGCTAGACCTACATCACTCCCTGGCACATAAATTACACTGAAAAGCTGTACTCTGCAGTGTCTTACAGGTTAAAAATGATATAACTAACTATGGCTTTCATTATTTCAGCTAGGAAAAAGCCTTACTTTTCCCCTTTTTGTCACCTATAATTATGATCAACTTCTTTTATGTTAAAAAAGTGGGTAAAAAATTGCATATAATGCTTCCTTACATGCAGCTGGCAATTTCTTTTCCCTGTGGAAGTGTTGGAAAATTTGTATGGGTCTGTCTAGCCCTTCACTAGCAGAATAGAACCCATTCTATTTTGGTCCTTGATTACATAGGCCTAGCTGTAGTATTTTCATTTAGAATTAATTCTAAGTTTATAGGCAAACAATACTTGTACTGAGACTCACAGAAACATAAAAAGGCACTTAATCATTTGTCTCACAATGAGAAATTTGTGTGTGTCTAATACTATACTTTGCTGAAAGCAATAATAAAGGTCCCTTTTTCCCCAACAAAGACAAAATCATTACGGTTACTGTTAGTTTTCAATCAATGAAGAAAGACTGACTGGGTTTAACATTTGGTAACTGATCTAACCACAGTGATCCAATATGAGGATGAGTATCAAAAAAGCTAATCCAACTTTTAATGGGTTATCAGTTTCTAGGGAAAAAGAAAACAAATAACCAAAAACATAAGAAAATCTGATAATCATTCATCATGTCTCATTTCTAAATAAGACATTAATATAGGAATAACATAGAGCAACCACTCTTTATAAAATGAGGAGGCGCAGAGAGTGGAAATCTACTTGGACCTGTTTGAGCTAGGATGACACTGAGTTGTCAAAACTCATCTTGTGAAGGTAGCAATGTTTTGCAATTGTGGAGCCAGTAATTAGTACTTCCTAAATCCAGGTTCCCACCTGCTGCCTTCCATTTGGCTATGAGCTTCGGTCTTTGCACCCTTATAAATATACACTCATTGCTTCATATCAAAAAGTTAAAAGGAGATTAATATATCTACATACATCTTTAATGCCTTTTGTTCTTTGTTACTGAATGCAAGATGTTCCAAGGTACAAAATCATAATAGCGCAGTATCTTCAACATCTAAATGTCTATTTACTGCAAGGAATTAAACAAAGTTTTATAAATCATGCATTTCATCCTTTTAGTCAATTTGCTATCGTCTTTCTCTCCTCACTTCAGTTCATTTATTGAATGGCTGTATGAGACAAAGCATGTCCAGTAGGATGCTGTACAGAATCATATAGTCATAGAATGGCCTGGGTTGAAAAGGACTATAATGACCATTTTGCATTGTGGCTAGCAGGTCGAGGGAGATGATCCTCCCCCTCTTCTCTGCCCTGTTAAGGCCTCATCTGGAGTACTGCATCCAGTTCTGGGCTCCCCAGTACAAAAAAGACAGGGATCTCTTAGAAAGAGTCCAGCAGAGGGCCACAAAGATGGTGAAGGGCCTGGAGCATCTCCCCTATGAAGAAAGGCTGAGTGAACCAGGTCTGTTCAGCCTTGAGAAAAGAAGACTGAGAGGGGACCTGATCCAGGTCTATAAGTATCTAAGGTGTGGGGGGCAGAATGGCAAGGCTGGACTCTTTTCAGTGGTGAATGTAGACAGGACAAGGGGAAACAGCCGGAAACTGCAGCATAGGAAGTTCCGCACAAACATGCTCAAGAACTTCTTTACAGTGAGGGTAACGGAGCACTGGAACAGGCTGCCCAGGGAGGTGGTGGAGTCTCCTTATCTGGAGATGTTCAAGACCTGCCTGGATGCCTACCTGTGCGACCTGCTGTAGGGAACCTGCTTTGGCAGGGGGGTTGGACTCGATGATCTCTGGAGGTCCCTTCCAACCCCTACAATTCTGTGATTCTGTGATTCTGTGACCATCTAGTTTCAACCCCCCGGGCATGTGTAGGATCGCCAACCACCAGACCACACTGCCCAGAGCCATAAGAGAAGGATACAATCAAGTCCACACCTGGAATAAAGTGTGGTATTTATGATGTTTGCAGCCTCAAAAAGGTCAATGCACATTGCAATGGCTTGTGTGGAAAACTACAGCAGTGACTGGGAAATGAGAAGACTATTCAATAACACACAAAAAGTTAAGATCATTTAACACAGCAAAGTAAAGATGCTGAATGAATATGACTTCTATCTGAATGCAGTGTAGATTGGCACCATGTAGGGAACGAGTTGTAATCCAAGCAATATAGTCAGAAGAAAAATGACTACTCACTGCACAGAATTAAATTTAGATTGAAAATAAAAAGATTTTGATCTATTAGAAGAGGACAGTTGTGGAACAATCTGTAAAAGAAGGACAGGGCAAAAGAAAACTATTTTGTAAAGGAATTAACTTTGTTTCATTTATTTTACTAAACCACCAATGAATATCTCTCCTACTTACTAAAATATATTTTTAAGAATTCATCTAGATCATGAAAAATATTAATATAAATAGCTATGCTCCTGCATGGAATTTTACTAAACACATGCTATGAAGTTATTGGTCAGAATATTGATTTGCTTAGCAGGCATCCTGTCATAATAAGTTTTGTTTTCATTGTATGCTACCACTTCGTTGCATGGAAATATTTCCTTGGATTATTTTGTTTCCATGGAAGTAACAGCTCTTTGGGAAAAGTTTTTTTAAGTACCATACATGCATTCATAAGTTCACAGACTTGTCTATGCACTATCACCTATTTTCTGTCCTCTTATGGATGCCAAAAAAATACAAGTCTAAAGATTGCTTTTCCAAATGTTGAGAACACTCTTAAGTGTGATGTCTGCCAAATTTAAGATCTAAAACTTACAAAAAGATGAAAACCTGTCTTTAAATAAACGTTGTAATTCTGCCAAATATACTATACATTTTTCCATCTTTGTGATATTTCACTACCACTAATCTGTAGTTCTCTGCTTGTTTACTAGTTCTAGGCTATTATCTTTTGCCTTTTTCCTGTCCTCTTTCATCCTGGGTTTTTATTCTTTTTGTTGTGTGGGGTTGTTTTTTTTTTTCAGCATACAGAGAAACGGAAAGGTCCAAATGTTCATTAGGTACAAGCTCTCTGATGAGAGACTTATGATATTAGACTAGTCTCAACAGATTTTGTTCTCTTGCCGGTAAGCAATTTATTTTCATTCATCTCCTGTCTGAGAGGTTATTCCACTGATTAATCTGCAAAGGCAGGTTCATTCTCATCTCTCACAACCTGAGGAAACTGTTAGTGACAGCCCACATGAAAGAATATTGATGTACTTTTTACTGTTCGCACACATGCAAACAACCTCTTTATTCATAATGCAAAGTTTTATCTATATAGCAACTAAGACCGAAAACTTATTTCTGGAGTATTAACTAAATTTTTCCACATATTCCCATTACTCAGCTGTGGTGCAAATCTTTCATGAAGTAGTCCATGTTCAATTTGGTACTCTTAAGTGGCATCATTCCATTCTAATAATTTCTGGTTCCCATTTACTAATAGGTTGCTTAGTTGACAAGCACAGACTTCATCTACAACACAAAGGTGTTTTGTGCTTGACAGCTGTATTAATAATGATGACTAAGTACAAACAATATGAACAATCATCTTCACCAATTACTTTAATACAGCAGGAATCATCGATGACACAAATCATTTCCTAGCAAATGGGATTGATTTTGCTTTGTAATTTTTAAATTTTCACCTGATTTTTCAAAGAAGCATTTGAGAAAGACAATACCTAAAGTGTAAACAGAACTGATCCTTAAACAACTTTCCAAAATCATTGAATTTTAAAAAGGAATTTTGCCTTAATTACAATTTTGCCTTACTTATTTTGCCTACTGCCATGATGTCAGCTGGAATTCAACACAAAAGGTTAATTCCAGTATCACTGATCCATTTCAAAAATGGCAGAGGCAAGATCAGTATGTATTGATACATTTATTTTGAGTGGAGTGGGTGAAGGCAGGGGTGGCTTTTCTTTTTTCTGAACAAGGTTATAATCAGAAACCCTTGCGAGTGGCAAAAAAATAAATAAATAAATAAATAAAATAAAATAAAATAAAATAAAATTATACAGCTGCATATATTAGTAAAGAAAAACAGTCTATGAAGTACTTTAAGTCTCTAAGTTGAAAGACAATTGTTTTAATAATTTCTCAGCTTTTCTCACTGCTTTTGAGAGAAAAGTGCTGTTTTCTCTGTTGTCAGAGAAAATGGTGGCACTTGTTGCACCTCCCAGAATAGATGCTTATTAGCCATGGCTTTGCAAATTCACCCAAATACAATATGTGAACTGTTTGAGAAGAAATTCACAAGTATCTCATTGCAAGCATGTATTGCAAGCTGTATCTTGAAGTATTGAGGCTTAGTTCACAGATAAAAAGGCACTGTCTCAAAAAGGTAAATAACAAGCTACATATTCTTGCAAAAGCAGTACTCCTAATGTCACACTGGGGTTCACTTCTGTCTACTCTTCTGCTAATAAAGATCTAAAATCTTGGAGAAATCTTCAAGAATATGCTATCTTCTTGCTTTTGTGCTTTAAAGAGCCAAAATATTCCTATCTCCCACTAGCAGGTACTACTAATAAACCTCTAAAAAACTGAACTGAAAACTCGGGTGTATATATCAATAACTGCTTGCAAAAGAATGCACACTAAGCTAAGACACCATAACTGACTCTTGAGACATTACATAACTCCCATTGTATTCATCAATTTCCTGTTATGGACAGTTTGTTCTCACTGTTGATAAAATTTCATCACTAGGAATGCCTCAGTCTCGTGGTCACAGATGTGTCCAACCAGCCACTTCTTTAAAATTAAGTTTGCACCTTCAAACATTGCTTGTAGCTAAGTGCTAGAGCAATTCTAGAAAAAAAAACCAAAGCAAAACAAAACAAAAACAAAACAACAACAACAAAAAACCCACAATGTTCAGAAAGGAAAAGGTTACTACTTGGGCTGGAAAACTTTGCAACTCTAATGGCTCTGGTCAGGACAGGAATAGGGTATCAATAGCTTGCTCTCTTAACTGAGCTCATTTTGTCATCACAGTAGCACAGAGCAAGATTCTGGAGTTGATAGGGACCAATGAGAATCAGATTTTTCCTTTCACATCTAAAATATTACTATGAACATGAAGAAATTATTTTCATTCCTTATTCAAGGAAATTAATACATCACTATTAATTGATTTTAAATCAGGGTCAGTTTTGCCAATTCAATGAAAAGCAAAAGCAGAGTAAAAGAATCACCAGGAGATGCCCTTAAGTACCAGTGTGGGAGCTCTTCTGTCTGTTTTCAAAATTCTGATTCCTAAACTAGTATCCACAACCTTGTTGATGACATACATGACTTGCACCTTCTTCTATCATGTTCATGTGTCTTTCTCTATTCCACAGTTGGTAGAAGTAGATGAAAAGAGCAGAGGGAAGAAAAAAATCAAAGCTAGTAGCAGATACTAGTTCAGCTTTCTGGGAAGAAGTCTAGAATAATTGCTCCATTTTTTTATGGTCTCCTCTGACAATAATCTTAATTGTTCTTTTGCCAGTTTCCAATTTGTCTTTCGTTTATGCACAAACAGAAATAAACGGAGTGAGTTGCTATTAGGAAATATACAATCTGAGAATAAAAGCGCCTGTTGGTGGCAGGTGAGGCCTGCAATCCGTAATTACGAGCTGCAACTGCAGTCTTAAGAAAATCAGTCAGAAATTCCTGAGCTAACAGCAGCTGTTCAGGAGATTGTGAACAGCTGCCAAAAAGTGACAGAAATCCACAGGAGTCCCAAATATTTAGAGAGATCTGGCAAGTAAGATGATAACCACTACATGCTAATCCATAGCTCTAGATCCAAAAAGATGTGGCACACTGCCTAAAATGAATAAGCCTAGTGATTTAAATTTATTTTGCATGGGAAAATGATCACATCATTTAGTAAAGTGGCAAATAAACACTCTTTCTTTCTTTCTTGCATTCTTTATTCTTTCTCCTTTTGGCTTTTTTTTCTGTGTGTTTTGTGCACACGAACATTTTCAAAGGTTAAGATGCACATGCCTTTGGCTTATCACTAGCTAACAACAATCTTAAAATCTTAAAATACAAACTACTGTTGCTGGAATGATCACCATGCTACATGAATACTAAAAACTCTCTTTTTTAATCTGAGATTGCTATTCCAAGCACCAATATAAAAGGGAAGGGGGGGGGGAGGGGGAAGGGACTTACAGCGCTGCTGCTATTATCTTACAAAATATTATGTTGCTAAAATATATCATTCAAAAAACTTTATTAAACAGATATATTTCACATCACGTGATCAATTTCAACCATAAAAAAATATCTGAGCCACAATATTCAACCCAAATTGATGTTTTACTGAAGAAAAGGTGAAACAACTGAGGATAATACATTTGAGTTTGCATAGTAATAAGCAAAAAGAATACTGAGGATTCAAAATACTAAAATGGAGCACTAATTCGAAAGGTAAGGTAAATGACTAAAAGGTAAATGAAAATGGCATGCTGCACTCAAAAAAATTCTGCCCATGTCTCTTGCCTCCAGCAGTTAAATTGGGATTATACGTTTTTGGATTATTCATTTGTCACATTTTGTTTGGTCTGTTGGTTCTTGTGCTTTCTCCTTCTACTTGTTATTCATTCTACTCTACGCTCACATCTTTTGCCTTGCATTTGTTTAAAATTAAACTGACTGGAACCTTGATCCTAGAGACTTAGTGTCTACTATAGTATAAATACTGTACAGTAATACAACTGCTTATCAATTTTCTATCTGGATGCCACAGAAAACTTTGGGGTTACAAGAAAATCCTGTTGTGTTTGAATATACAGGCCTCCAATTTCTTGAGCTGACGTAAACTTTTACAATATATACATTGTCTTGGTGTTGAAGCAAATTGTAGCTAACTGCAGCTCACTTGTAAAGTTAATGTAACTGATGGAAGGTGAAATTCTGAATTAGGAGGTATTCTACTTGCACAAAATCACATTTTTATGGCATAGAAAAATATAACTGTAACAATGTAGTAAAAATAATCAGTAGGGAGATTTGTGATGATAAAACAGACAGCATTCTGTGTCAGATTGGTTGCTTGCATTGCCTAGGACATTAATTTTTACCTCCAAATTAAGAATGTACTTAAAGAAAGAAACAGAAGAGCAATAATTCAGAAATTTTATTAATTATCTATTTCAAGGGATTTTTTTTAATCTATTCTTGACTTGTAAACACATTGAACATTAATTTTTAAATGTATTCAGCAATAGAGGTCCCATAAACTATCAAATTTCAGGCAGAATGCTCTGGTGTTTCTTCAAACATCCGGGTTTTAAACCGATCACCATATTTTGAAACAGAACTGTTTTGGGTGGGTTTTTTTCCACACAACTAAGTGAAAGCTCTTCCTCAGGTAGAGTTCTCAAAATTGACTTAAGTTCTAAAAATTAATTTACAGGGCTTTAAAGTAGTGAAAAGAAATGACAACAAAAATACAGTCTTCTGACTGTTATGCTAAAGATATAAATGAGACGTAGCACTTTGAAAATGAGCATTTATCTGCATCACTTCATTTTGTAGTCACTACTAGTGTTGTTGTTCATTAAAAGAAAAAATAACTACACAAATGTGCATTATTAAGAAAATATAATTTTTGCCACATATCCTATCCATTCCAAGCACACTGGCAAACATGCTGCTGTAGTTTGATTGTACATATAAGTTAACAGAAAAGGACTCTGTTTTCCCAATCCATTTTATAATACAAAATTACTCTGGTCTTTTTAGAAAGAAGTCCATGAAAAAATTAATGTAATTCTTATGTGTTTTAAATATCAGTACATTTTTGCAAAATATATTTTCATATTAAGAATCAAATAATTTGAAAGATAGGAAAGTCAAAGTAAATTGCTAAATGATGATTTGATGGCAGAGAAAAGTAATATGAATATATGTAGGAATAAAACATTCTGAACGCTGTTTATAGAAGTCCTAGAACTCCCACTAGGCTACAGAAATAATGGATTTCTTGGGAAAATACTGGCAAATGATGTTAGGTCAGTCTCATCCTACCAGGAAAAAAATGTCATTTCATAACAATGTTGACTTTGCAGATTAAATACTAAACTTTTTCTTAAGAAAATGAAAATGTTAGCCCAATATTAACAGTTGAATATAGACTGTTTCATAGACCTCTATCACAAGGTCACAAATTTTTTTTTTGTTTGTTTGTTTTTAACATTTACTTCATAAATCTTTGTTGAATCTAATCTATGTTTGATCTCTAAATGGCAGTCACTGAAACAAAACTTACAGAAGCCAACTTCTCCCCTGTATGTTTCCAATGTTTCCTAAAACAACTACAGATTTTAATCTGCAAGCAGTCTGATCTTAAACTATCAGTATTTGGAAGCACACTTCAACTTTTAGGGTCAAACACATAATTACAGAATCACAGAATCACCCGGGTTGGAAGGGACCTCAAGGATCATGTAGTTCCAACCCCCCTGCCTAGCAGGGCCACCAAACATACACATTCAGATCAGGTTGCCCAGGACCCCGTCCAACCTGGCCTCAAACACGTCCAAGGACGGGGCATCCACAACCTCCCTGGGTAGCCCGTTCCAGGACCTAACCACTCTCCTTGTAAAGAACTTCCCCCTAACATCCAACCTAAATCTTCCCTCCCTCAACTTGGATCCATTTCCCCTAGTCCTGCTGTTGTCAGCCCTTTTGAAGAGTTTACTCCCCTCCTGGGTGTAGTTTACTCCCCCCTGGGTGTAATTAACATGTCTTAATAGAAATAATTTAGAAAGCGACTGGCTAATGATTAAAATATATTTCCTTTTCTGAAACTTTTTCTCACATTAACATTTTACATATTAGGATTGCCTGAAAGGGTAAAGAATGGTGCATCATTGCAAGTTGTTTAAATTGTGGAATAATTTAGTTCTTCACAATAATACCCTTTGTACCAAATAGTGAGCTAATGGAAGTCTATAAGGTTTCCTGAGAATGAAAGGATACACATTGCCATTATTACAGTAGACAATTTTGCTGTAAGTCCATAGCTTTGAAGTTCTCACTGTAAAATCTGGCCTTGATTCAGCAGTCAAAAATCCTTCAACTCTCAACCCACAAACTCTTCACAGTCAGCCCTGTAAAGCTGCCTATATTTTGACACCCTACAGAGTCTAATGGAGATTTCCAAGTTTACCATGTAATATAATCTGAGTTGCTGGCAGCCAAAACTGCCTCCACATGCCATGTCTTTTTTATCTCTACTATTAACAATACTTTAAGTGTCAACAGATGTCATCATGTGTAACATGTCAAGAAGAGTCAAGTGTTATGAGGAGCAGCTGAGGGAGCTGGGATTGTTTAGTCTGGAGAAGAGGAGGCTCAGGGGAGACATTGCACTCTACAACTTCCTGAAGGGAGGTTGTGGAGAAGAGGGGTTTGGCCTCTTCTCCCAGGCAACAAACAGGACCCAGGGAAATGGCCACAAGTTGTACCAGAGGAGGTTTAGGTTAGATATGAGGAAAAACTTTTTCTTTCAGAGAGTGGTCAGGTATTGGAATGGCCTGCCAAGGGTGGCGGTGGAGTCACCATCCCTGGCAGTGTTCAAGAGGCATCTGGATGAGGAGCTATGAGATATGGTTTCGTGCTTGTGGTAGCAGTGGTAATGAGAAGATGGTTGGACTAGATGATCTTGTAGGTCATTTCCAACCTTGTGATTCTATGATTCTATAACCTATGTAAGCTAGAGTTCACACATTTCATTTCAAAGATACGCGTATTATCTGTATTATAGCCATTCCAATTTGGAAAGTTCAGTTCAGTGTTCACTTTTAAAAGATAAATGTCTTTGATTTTGTTTTGGCAAAAAGACTGGGAAGAAAAAACAATATCCCTAAAGCACACCACTGACAGATTTTTCCTGCACACCCATGGATATATTACAGATACTTGGCAACGTGGAGATGACTACCTCTCATATTGCTGGCTAGATATGACAGTGGTTTAACCTTAGTATTAACATTAAACCTCCAAAGCTCAGGAAAAACTGTGAAATCCGCCATGTGCTACAGTATAGCACTTGCACACACATAAGAGAATGTTCCACTATGGTTTCCAGACCACAATCATTGAATTTCAAGACTAAGATTTGCAGATTAGAAGCATCTGTATGCCTTACCCACACCACATATCTATCAAATTAATGGAAATTCCATTTCACTTAAATGACAGGGCTCATTTTATCCTGTTATGAATTGAATCAGTAGCTTCTAAACAATTTCCTATATTTATGAATACACTAAAATACTATTTATATATATATATTTATATATAATATATATTTATGAATACACTAATGAAATACTAAATTTGCATACATACCAGACCAAAAGTGATAAAAAAATATTATGGTAAGAGACAGCAGTCTGACGATCTCAAGTCAGGAAGCTAATACATCGAGTCAATTACAAATTATAAGAGAATTTGCCAATGTAGATCTCACTGTTCACATGTAGTTGGTCAGATGCATTAAGAAAAACTTTTAATAACTGCAACTCTTTTATTTTTGCTTTTCTTTTTAAAAAGTATGAGTTCTCTGTGAAAACTCTTCTGTACAAATAAAGGAAAAATATTCCCACCAGAGCAGAATTATTCAGTATTCTCCAGTTTAGAATGACATCATTTTCTGATATGATAAAAAAGATAAATTTTTAGAGGCCGTGTTAGTAAAAAGTAATATTTCACAAAAACTCTAGTCTACAAACAGTCCCACACAATCACTTGCCAATTGTCTAAAGTAATTAGTCATATTTTCTCAAAAACCAATTTTGAGCAACTGAAGAATGATACTTAGTTTATAATGGTAATCCTTTGACAAGTACTCACATGAGTTAAGAGTTTTCAGTCTATATATTGCTGATCGATATTATTACGAAGTATTTAACAGTAAATGTTGATCTTACCTAAAATGATACACACTTTACACACAAAGAATAGCACCACACTACACTCAAATAAGACAGCTTGTGGAAATAATTGCCATGATAAACAGTCATCCATTTGCATTCATGAGCGGTTTAAGGAATACATGGTTCCACCTGCATTGCTTGAAGAACTGCATCAACAAAAAAAGCTAAGAAAATACAGATTTCAGACACAGTTCCATTTACCGGTAAGATATTTCAAGGCATAAAATAGATTCTTTTGCTGAAAAGAATTACAGTATTACAAAAAAAGAGTCATAATACGCTGTGGAAAGCAATTGTGAATGAAAAGTAATGATAAAGAATGTACTCTGCTAAACACATAGGAGATTGGCAAATGGCCAAATACTGTCAACATTTGAAAGCCATTTGGTGATCTCTTTGAAGCTAATCTGGAAATAGCAGTGTTTTTGTTGAAAATAAAGCCAGCAAGTTCAGAAGTTTTGGCAGCCTCATAAATAAAGTAAGTGGCTGGCTAGATCATCAGGATGCATCTTACACTAAAGTTCTAAAACTTACTACTTAAAGTTCCATTTAAGTATGCATATAAACAGGAGAAAATGTCTATATGCTCTAGAATGCATAATAACCTGTTACATTCATTCTGGCACTTGTCGTAGGTGACAGACAGACACAAATATTTTCAATTACTAGAATTACTACACAATAACAGGCCAGATAAAAACATACATACAATTCAGCCTCCCCTTCAATGACTAAATAGAGAAAACTGAAATATTTAGACAGATCCCTGTAAAGCTGAGAGTTACTTGCTAAATATGCATATGAATTCTTATTTCATACATCTGTAAAATTAAGCTCATTCAAATACTTTTGAAAAGATGGACATTCAGTCACAGATAGCTACTGTGTTAGAAAGAACAAGCAATACATGTTACAGTTAGAACACTTTAGAATAAACAGCCTGTAAAATAAGATTAACAAAGAAATGAAGAGAACTCGCATTATTGCTTTGGCCACTAAACAGACCTGTAGTACCATGTCTTCAGTACAAATCTGCCTATTACATATCTTATTATTTCTGCACAGATTATATTTAAACATTATATATTCAGATATATACTTTAAAATGTGTGTGTATAGATATAAAAAGTCTCTATGCTGACAACTGATATAAAAACTCGTGTAAATATATTGTTAAACTTTTTATATTACAAAGAGAGAAAAAACATATTACTGTGAACTTTAAGATGTTGCAAGTCTGAAGAATTTATGTTCTGTTTTGCTATACATAACTTCACTTGAATTGTAACTGCCTAAGTGATTATATGATTTTACTGAATTGCATTAAAGCAGGAATCAGAAAATCTCACATGCCAGGATCCACTCAAGGTTCCCATCCTTTTTGTTAAGTTCTTGCCTATAAGCAGGATTTGATAGTCCAAAACTGTCAACATTCTTCAGTATTAAAATTACAGAACTAATTTGTTTACTAAGGCATATGTATATTCTAGTAGTTAGACACTAGTCAGTGCCTAATCTACAAAAGTTAAATGAGAAGAGAATGAGGAGAAAAATCTCCAAACTCTGGAATTTTTTTAATAATATAATATTGAAAAAAATATATATCTAGTCCTTTGTAAATATGGAACTTACCATTCCCCTAAAATCCCTGCAGACAGTTAGGGTCTGAACATTCTGAACATTCTTCCTAGCACAAACTCTTTCCTTTTAGTTGCCACTGATCCCATTCTCTCTAAATGACATAAGTTCCATTCATTCAGCTAAAGCACTCCAATAACTAAAGATGAGGCCTAATTCAAATTCTGGATCTTGATACTCCAAATCTATGAAGCATATCAATTGAGATCTAGGAAAAAGACAAACTATGTATTATTACACCTTTATAAATATATACTGAGCATTGCTACAACAGCAACATAATGCAGTGCACTAAGTAGTCCCAAGGGACAAAGTAAGGACTTTGTGTTGTAAAACTGAACTCCTGCAGCTCAGTTTTCAAAGCTTGTATAAATGCAGTAAGTCTAGCTAGATTACTTTTTCTCTCTTTTGATGCTACTGCAAATATAGAGAGTTTTGTGAGGTTTTGCTATACTATAAATTCAGCTTAGTAAGTATTACACTGAAAAGAATAATTGTTTACACACAGTTTCTAGCAGCCATTCCTAACTGTAAAATTGCTGATTAGGAAAATCACCAAGATGGAAGTTGACTTTATACAGACATAAACTGACTAGAAAAGAACTGAAAACACTGTTTTATAGTTTTCATCACTGCCTTCACTAAAATATTTTTTAAAAGTTTCCCAACCCCCTTACTGAGGTAAACCAATTGCTATAACTTCTTCAAAAGCCTGTATTATTGCTGATTTTGCTTCATTTGCAACCTTTGTTTTCTCTGTTCAGAAAGGTCAAGAAAAATACTTGGTGGTTAGATTGAGCCTCTAGTCCTCTAGTATTTCAATGTGAAGAGCAGGTATGGAATGACTTAACATCACCAGTGTCTATGAGAAATGAAGTCAGTGGAGTCTCTAGAGAATCGAAGTGACTGTAAGAAACACTAAAATTGTTCCATATAGAATATTCTTCAGGAAAAATCATACAGAAGTATATCTAGTGAACTCGGTTTATATATTAGCATGCCAAAAACCACTAACTTCCTTTCCAGAAATAATTACTTTCATGAAGAAAGTAGCCATCTTTGCTTCTATATGTTCAGAGGAAATATTAAGAGCTCGTAGAGAAAGCTCATTACTCTCTCCTGGGCTAACACGTGGAATAAAAGGACACCTTTCTCTAGCTGCCAACAACACAAATTAATGGGCAATATGCGATTAGCAATTGCTTACTCTTCTCAAACTGTTGGATTAAGGTTACATACATGCATACCCAATTTGAAACATCTTTTCAGTTTCTGAGTTTCAGGTTAAGTTATAATTATGTGTTTGTCTGAATACAGTGGACTTTCTCTTTTCCCTCTACTTCTGCTGGCTTCTTAAAGCTTTCTGTGCTTCTTATAGAATATGCCAGGGCTTATCGTGCTTCTATTGCATTTAATCTCCATATGTAATATCTTCATAGAAACACAGATTTAAAGCATTTATTTCTGTATCTAATGTGTTTCAACATTAGTACCTTTGATCTAACTTTGAATTTATATTGGAAAATCTCTTATAAGTTACGTCATGATCATGTAATGATTCCTTCCTTATGTTGGATGGGATCTATCTCAGACTCCACAAGTTCAGGTAGTCTCTATGTTAACAGATAATAGACTCCTGAATCACATTAAGGCCCACAATGAGTACATTCAATTCTATCGGCATTCGATATGAAACTCCCCAGGTGGGCGTTGGAGAAGATCTGGTAGCTGGTATGAGTGGGAGTAAGCAGCCTAGGGACAGTATTCAAAATACAGCAGTGAATGACACTTCCATTTTTATCAGAAACCAATCCTGGTTAAATTCTTGCTAAAGAATCCGATCTTGTTCTTAAAAATATACCTTTACTTCCTCTTTCTTACTGATACTTCCAGCACTAAAGTGAATTCAAATTCAATGCAAATTGTGAAAAAGGAGAGCAAGTTTTCACTCTAATGTATTCTATTGTATATGAGGAGTATTGTACCTCCAATTTTTGATTGTGACCACCCTTCAAAAGTCTGTGCCTTCTAAATGAAGACTAAAATTTCTAAGCAAATGAAAGCAAAAGTGGCATGCTTTGACATTCGGTATCCTATGAATGCTTCCATACAACTAGAAGCAGAGGCAGCTAAATCACTTTATAAGTCAGTGCGAATTGATCGTGTGCTAGGCTAGAAAAAGGTCTACTGAAGTCCCTGGCTTTATTGTCATGAATCAGAGCTAAGAGTGGATGCATGTACACAGACATCTAGAGATGAGAAGAAATATGATAGGATATCTCTCTGTATTATACACTTTAAAGTTTAGTTTTAACATAAAAAGTATTAATTCTATTAATTTATAATTTTTATTTTAGACTTTTCATACTTCCAGCAGCATAACTTACAGCATAACTTACTTATTGATATTAAAAATGAATTAAATGAAATTGCTGTAGATAGAAAAAAAAGCTACTAAGCAAAGATCTGATTTCTCAGTATATAGCATCTGAACTATCAAAGCTGTCAATTATCTTTAACTCTTATTGATTTAAATAAAATCAGAACTATAAAAAATTTCTTTTGTACTCTTCATGTGTTTACTGAGAAACTGCTTGCTTCTGTGTGTGAATTAATCTAGATAACTAAGTTAGTAATATTTTATAATTCAAAATATTAACACTGTGTTATGATAAGTCGACATCAAAATTATTCCCCTATTACCACAAGATCCCTCCTGTGACATTTTGTTGTGTTGTAGAAGGATATTTACAACATAATGAAGTATCTTCAGAATATAATGAAAAAGTGAAAATGAAAAAAAAATCCAACCTGACACCTAAAGATAGCTGAGTGCAGATTATTTTTTTTAATATATGCATGAATCATATCTAAACAATTTCCAGCTATATTTATTGACTTCTCATTATTTTCTATATGTAGAAGTTACCTTAGTTGTTAAAATCCCCACTTCAGGAGAGACTTATTGCAATTTCATATAAAAGTATGTATGTAAAGACATTTATCAAGCATAAAAATATAAAATAGTTCCTTTCCTATCACTGCTAGAAGGAAAAGTGGAACCTGACAGCTAGTAATCTACAACATGACCACAGGGGGTCGTTCATCTTACACAAATATTCTAGTACAGATAATCTACTGTTCAACATGGAACAATTTTTATTTTTTTTTTAACAGAATTAAGTATTTCTAAAGAACACTTGAGATTAATATTCAGAGTTACTAATGGCTTGTGGCTTGTAATTGCATGCAGTGGGGGGAAAAATACTACATATACTTTCTGTAGTGAAAGATTATCATCAAGAAAATGAAAAATTAGGCTCATCATTTAATACCTACATATATAGAATTAAAAAAAAAAAAAAAACCCAACACCGTTTCCAGATATTCTGTTACGTTCTTACTGTGACAAAGAGGAAATTGGAGCTGCTCTGATATGGATTATGGAAAATGAAATGCTCTGAGCTCAGATTTACCCTGTATGATTTACTTGGGCTTTTATCAAATTGTCCTCAATCCTTCCAAGCACTATACAGAAGTATCAGAGAAACGTGAACTCATTTCTAACATTCAGAGAAAAACAAGCATTTGATTTATAAAACTGTATGCTAAAGAAACAATATAATTTTTAGAAGCATAATTGCACTATAACTTTTTATCAGTCAACTGCAAATACGAATTAAAAATCAATCTTCACTGAAAAATAACTGTAATATGTTTATCAAGGGTTCAGAAAACTTAAAGAAAATAACCAATGGGTAGGTGGACAAAAAAACTCACTTCCAAACTTTTTAAAAGTTCAGGAAGCAGCTTGTTTATCTTATACATAAGCTTTACATATATGTTTATTTTCATGAGTGTATGGTTAAGAAGCTGAATCACACAAAAAGTCTTTTTTTTTTTTTTTTTTTTTTTTTTTTTTTTTAGTAAGTACATACTAATTATACATTGATGAGGAATGATGTTGTGATGTTGATGCCATTTTTCCTGCAAGACACTAAAATCAGGTCTTCACTTACTCGCCTAAATTGTATCTGTGCATGGAAACAGATCACAAGACATATCCAATTACAGAAGTAACCTCCTAAAATTTTGGTCAGTGTAATACTGACACTAGACAATTTGGCAGCTAATTTCTGATCAAGAAATCATGTGCTTACAAATTACAGAATCACGGAATTATAAAGGCTGGAAGGGAACTCGGGGGATCAAGTCCAACCTCCTCCTAAAGCAGGTTCCCTACGGTAGGTTGCACATGAAATCATCCAGTGTGGTCTTGAATATACCCAGAGAAGGAGACACGACATCCTGTCTAGGCAAGGAGAAAGACAGAAAGACCAGTCCTACATTTCAATGTATATTCTGACCCATTACTGGCTCCAATTTATTTTTCCTCAGTATCTATGAAGAGTATCTTATACTACAGGTGTAGACTTGTATTAGGACAAAAAGAACATAAACAAATTCATTATTGAGGTAATAGTATGCTCAAAGGTAATAAATAATAGGGCTTACAAAGTATACCAAGAGATTTATTATTATTCAAAAATAATATGCTTAATGGTATAATGAACACACATACACAGAAAAACCTGCCTATCAACTAAATACATCTTACAGTTTATTACTTCCCCTGTTTCTCCAGTCTTCACTATTCCAAAATGACTTTTCTTACAGATTTTTTTTCAGAGTCATCAGCAAGACCTGGAATCTCATCAGGCAATTTAGACTTGGCAAAATAACTTTGCCAAAAGAGGAGGAAGTTCACACAGCAATACACCCTCCATCAAAAACGAATACTGTATAGTGGGAGAGAGCACTCCCTGTTTTTCTTTCTATCTCTCAGAGTGTTCATTTACATTGTCTTTAGTCAATTAAACTGAGTTATTCATTTCAGAAGCTAATATAACCTATTTGCTTTAGTAGTAAATAATTTCCTTTGGGGGGAGGGGAGAGGAACAACCATAAAATCAAGCTGTACTTCTGCATAAGTTATCCTTACCAAAAGAAATCACCACAACACAAGAAACGCGTGTGTTATGCTTTTTGATAATTACAGTTGATACCTCTGCAACATCCAGTCCTTCAATAATTTTTGAATACAATACAACATTACTCCTAATGCAACATTACTCAATCAACAACTTTTTGTCTACTAACTTATCTCTAAAACTTCTAAAGCTTTGGAATCCTTATCCGAAAACTACATCTCTCCAACGTTGCCAAGGGGGTTCTATGACATCTTTACTAGAGCTTAAATCTGACTTAATGGAGGAAAACCTGTGAAAGACAGATGTGTAGAAAACATATGTTCCAGTTCTCAAGTGAATTCAAACTGCTGCAGCCCCTCTCGGTCATATGATTCTGCAACTAAAACCAAAGTAAATCCAATTATTTTTGTTTTGTTTTGTTCTGTTTGTTTGTTTGAACAGAACATTAAATAAAGATGATACCAGAAAGAAAGAAAAAAAAAAACAACAACAAAACAAAATCCTACTATAAAATTATGTCCACACTCCTAGTTTTGTCAGGTAAACAAAAAATGATAGCACATGGTTGAAGAAGAGGACACAGTATATGTAGCACAGACCAATAAATATCTTAGTTTTTGAAGCAATGAATATGTTTGAGTCAGAGACCTTTTTCTCAAATCAGATTTTAAGAAAGAGTTCAGAACAATTTTGAATGTTCCCTTTCCTATCATATCTTCATTCTTCTGTTATGATCATATTTCAGACAAAAAAAAAACCCAGCACCAGTGATAACTGGTGCCAGCTGGTGCTACATTACTTCATAGTACTTGCAGCAAATTCTTAAATCAAGGAAGCTTCAGATCACTGTGAAATCGGTAAAGAAAACAAACATGGGTAGGCACACTGAGTCACTGTGGGGAGTATGAAATACATTCCCTTCTGTCCTTTGGGAAGTCCCAGCATTATTAGTGCCTGAGTAATCAAAGGACTTTGGCTTCTCTTACTCATATCAAGATGAGAAAGTTCCAAAGTACATTTTTCATTAATTTTGTTCCCATTTCTAATCTGCACATTATAAAAACATGAAAATAGAATCACTTCTTTATCATTTAATTTCCTAATTCCTGCATATTTTTTTTACATACCACATCTTTCATTCTGCAACACCAAACTACAAGAATGAGGAACACCTTACTGTATTACAAAAACTAGCACACGGAATTTAGGATTCCTTCACCTCTCAGATCACTCCTCAGGACTGATGAAATGATGCACAGTATTAAAATGTCCTGCACTGGAGTCCCTCAGTTTTACCCCATTTAACTTATTTACTAATTACAGCTTGTATGTATCAAAAACAAATTAAAAAAACCCTATCAGAACAAACACCACCCCCTCAAATTTAAAATAAAAATAAAAACAGCTTACTTATAGTAATAAACAAAAGCTGTGATAAATCTAAAATGCAGTCCAGTTCTCTGGACTTTAGATGATTGATTATGAGGCTGGGTACAGCAAAACAGGATCGATATAATACCAAAATACTACAACATCTCACTAAGTGCAGCCAACCAAGACATGAAAATAATTTCAGCAAAGGTGGCCTTAATTTACAGCAATAAAGGTGGATACAATTTCAATAAAAGCGGTCTGGGAGCTCTCTGAATGTATATCTGTCAGCAATTTAGTTTGGACTCAAACCTTGTTTTTTAAGTAAATTGCTTGACTATGCCCACCTACTGAATTTTAGTTTCTATTGCACAGTATTGTCAGAGCATACAAATGAAACTCTTAGCAAGAAACTAAGTAGGATGATGTACTGTTGGGAAACAGCGAATGGCCCTCGCTGCAGAATCTTCACTGCCTGAGTCCAATTAGGTCAGGCATGCCTGACCCACTGTCTATGGGTTGCATGCGGCCCAGCTGTCTCCTGCCATCATTTGCCATTGTTAATTTTTAAATCAAATGTAAAGAGTTACAATCAAAAAAGTGATCAAGTCTCTTTACCGTAATTTTATAAGCTCTCTCTTACCAGTGAGAAACATCCCTCCCTTCATAGTCATACCTTATTCATGTAATCATCTTTTTGCAGAATGTACATTTTTGAACAACTGTTGTGAAGGATAAGTACAGAAAAAGTAAAATTTCACCTTGAGAGCTCACAAAGAATTGCAACCACTGCCATCGAACTAGACTGATGCATTAGTTTCACAAAAGCAAGGTCACACATCCCACTAATCTACATATTTGCTTTTTTTTTATGTTTTATAAATAAAAAACATTAAAAAATAAGTTTTGTTACTTATATACATTAACTATATTATAAATTTTATGAGGGCTGCCCTGAAATTAACGCCTCCTGTTTTATTACATTGGCCCACAATGTCAGAGGAGGATGTTGGCAGTATGGCAGCAGAGGCTTTTGTTCATCACTGGTGAAAATGCATAGATAATGGCAGTGATTATGTTGAAAAAGTGCTCTGTACTTGAGAACTTGCTCTATTAAATAATGTTATTGTGCTCTTTGTATCTGTTGTTTCCATTGAAACAATTAAGGAGGCAGCACTTTCAGAGCAACCTTTAAAGATGCAGCCCTAGACAATCCCTCTTCACTCAACATGGCCCAGGAGAGCCAAAAGGTTAGACACACATAAACTAGAGCCAGTCTGAAGGCAACTCCTTTAGGAGGATAGACAAATGCTCCTTAGAACCAACTATTTTAGTCAAAGAACTAATACTGCTTTCAGGCAGCTCTATTTGCTAACACAGACCCAGCTTTTCTTTTCATGTTTGTAATATGTATTTATTTACTTATAGACAAGGATTTTCTTATTTGGACAAGTATTGTTTAAAAAAGATCAGTCATTAGTATTGATTCACTTGCCCTCTATTCCAGGTATTCACTCTGTAACTTTTTTGGCTTCAGTAAAGTTGCTCTGAACATACATAGATATGAGAGAAGAATTAAACAGTCTTTCTCCTAAATTCCCAGCAACCTCTAAAATCCCACTAATCCCTAGGAAGCTTATCCTCTACCCTTGTTCTCCTTCCTGCTGACGAATCTGGCACGCACTGCTATCTCTGAAGTGGATGATACAAAGATTCTTTGAAGAAAGGGGATTTGCATTTGATACAGTCCTGGTTTTCCTTACATAGATGATGATGAATCCCATGATACTGGATGCAGAGGTACAATGACAAGCCAGGGAGAAAAAAAAAAAAAAAAAAACAAAACTTCAAAATCTTCTGTTAAGAAGCTGGGAAAGTTCCTTCCCTCATCATTTGAAACTGAAAGGTCACAATCAATTGTAGAAAACCAATTACAGCCCCTATTTATTTCCAATTATATCTATACACTATACAAAAAATCAAGCACATTTGTGGACTTGCAATGTATGATAAGGAAAAAAAACCAAAACTCTAATAATTACTAGCAGAAAAACTGCTGTACAAAGGCAGAACCTTTTCTACAACAGCATGTCTTTGAATATACATTCTCACTGAGTTCTTCGTATTTCATACATATACATATACATACACATAGGAGAATAAACTCCACCTATGTTCCGGAAGCATATCCCATCAAAATCTACTTTAGAATTCAACTGTAAAAGCATCAGTGTTAATGATGACGGCAAGATTTGCAAACCTCATTTAACTTCTGGATGGCCAGACAGAGGATCTGTGGTTTCTCTTTGGAACACAGTTTTAGGATTGAAGAAGTGCATATAACACCTCATTTCTTGAATAATCACACTTTCTAATATCTTTCAAAAATATTTATCCCTTCTGCGTTTTATCAGTCTGCTTCAGTGCTACCATACTGACCTAAGAAAAGATCTCTGCATAAAAACCTCATCAACTTTGTTCCAAAATTAGCTAATCCTACACATCTTAATAAGAAATATTAGGTTGACAGAAAACAGAAACAAGCATTCTCCCATCTACTTAACGAATTCAGTAGTTTAAGTGGAATATAGACTCATTTCCATATAAGTCCTGGAAAATATATCCCATCAGTGTTCACAATCCAGTGGCTAAGCAACAGTACTTGAAAATAAAAAAGCCAACACGCGTATTCCAAACAACACTGTTTATATCCACTGGTCTACATTTTATATTATATGCAGTGACATCTTGTAGGAAACTATATTTATCTTTCTTAGGTTCAATATGAGGATGATTTATTTCCAGATTATACAGTCAAACAATAGATCCTGAGATTATTGACCATTATGTTATATTCTAAACACCAAAACCAGTATCTGAGAATAGCAACTTGCCCTTCTTTCTAATGTTTTCCAGAGTAT
Source organism: Centrocercus urophasianus (assembly GCF_019232065.1). Taxonomy (NCBI): domain Eukaryota; kingdom Metazoa; phylum Chordata; class Aves; order Galliformes; family Phasianidae; genus Centrocercus; species Centrocercus urophasianus. Next base: position 21,879,430 of record NW_024884722.1, read on the forward strand.
GCCCTCTATTCTACATTTTCCCCTCCTACAAATTTTTCTAACCAGTCATGAACTAATGCTACTACAACAAAAAAATTTGAAACACCTTTTTAATTCTATTCATTACAGTTTTGTAACTTTTTGTTTGTGTTCTGTACATCACAGGAATGGTGACAAACTGGGAGAAGAAAGAGAATATATAAGTATTTGAGGGAAGATACTGTGCTAATCTGTGCACAGATTATTCATATCAATTAAAGCTCTAAAAATGCATTTTCGGAAATGGGATTTCTTTATACGCACACAAACAATTTATTATGTACTGTGTGTTAAGATTGAAGATTGAAGATTAAGAAGATTGCTTTTACCAGTGTAAAAAAAGTTAATTAATCTTGGGTTTCAGTTCAAAAAATAATCAATTTCTACAACATGAACCACAGGACAAGATTTCTTCCTTACTGATAGCATTGTTTTTTATTTTGGCTAAATGGACAGCAGTAACTGCTGAGCATTACATCAACTATACCTTTCATAATTCTTGCCTTCCATGAATAACCAGAGGAGAAGGAGAAAATGCAAATACTTGAAATTAACAAAATATTAATGCCCACTAATATACATTTTGACTGTAAAATTCTTGAATGTTAGAAACAAAAGGAAAATACAGAGGCTTTTTTTTTTAAAAAAAAAGCTGCTATAATGATTCCAAGTGTAAAAATTTGTACTATTTTAAAATTTATAAAAATGAGTTGAGATTCAGTTAATTAAAAAAAAAAATAGGAGAAGATAATAAAAAGCAGTTTGCACACGCCTAGAGGAATCTGTGGAAAATACTGCTGCAAGTTCTGATAATCACTATGTGAAGTTTTCAGGATAAATGGAATGTTTCATGTCACATCATATCTTTAAAATGAAATCTGAAAAGATTTCTGATCAGAAAATACAAGTCTGAAGAATAATACTGCAGAAATGCCTATTTTAAGAAAAATGGCAAATAAATCATGTTAAGTCTTTTACCTTCGCTTCCAAAACCAATGGCATTTCACAAACTTTTTTAGCCTTAACTCCAATCTACAACAGAAATGTGGTAAAGTATTTAGCATACCCTTTCACAATACTGTCACATGCATTTAAGCATAAAATACAAATGCGAAATATTCCATAATTATATAATGGGTAAGCAGTCAGTGAGAGTAGTCAGGATGATTTTAACTCAGCTTTATTTCTAATTTATAAAATTTTCAATATCAGTAGGCAATAAAATCCATTTCCACTAGTGTTTCTTCCAGTTAGAGCTTATCATTGAAAACAATTTTCCAGGTAGACTTTTACAAATTAATTTTAATTTAGATAATATTAAAGTTACTTTCACTTCAATTTTTGACCTTTATTCTACTTTTGCAACACTTAACTGACAAAGTGATATAATAGCTTTATACAGTCTGACAGATACTCAGAATGGGAGAACTACATTTAATTTTATTTTCATTTTATTTTTAAAATATGATTTATTCTACACATTTCTCATCTGAATTTTATGCTGGCAATATAATGTCTGTCACTAAATACAAATCTAAATTATCAAGTAGGTTATTTTTATGATTAGTGTACTTTTGAAAGATTACGTGCAATGAGTAATGTATTTTCTGCAAATAACAGTATCTTAACTGTTAGCTTCAGTACTGTCTTCTCTTTTTTAAATTTGCTACCCAAGAGACTTTTGCTGAAATGGACCTTACCCATAGTGATATTGCTGTCTCCTAAAGACATAAATGAGCACAGAATCATTGGGGTTGGAAGATCTGAAAATCATTGAGTTCAACCCCCTGCTTAAGCAGATTCCCTATAGTCAGTCATAAAAGGAAGGTGCCCAGACGGGTCTTCAATATCTCCAGAGAAGGAGTCTCCACAACATCTTTGGACAGCCTGTTCCAGCTTTGTTCATTTTGACAGTAAACAAGTTCTTCCTTGCATTAGTATGGAACTTCCTGTGTTCCATTTTCTGCCTGTTGCCCTTTGTTCTATTGCTGCATGAAACAGAAAAGAGTCTGCCCCCATCAACTTGACTCCTAAACTTTAGATATTTATAAACAGTGATGAGATCCCCTCTCAGCTTTCTCTTCCCTAGACTGAAGAGTCCCAGGTCTCCCAACCTTATGTTTTTCAGTGGCCTAATTTTTTTTTCAACAGAGAGGAACTATAATTCATACAGATTTAAGGAATTGCATGTGAGTAGGAAATTCCCTTGCTTTGAGAAAACATTAAATTCAAGAGGTTAATAAAAACAACACATACCACTAATGCAATATTGCTTAGGGCTATTAGCATTAGAGTAAGAAACTACCATTAGCAATGAATCTTAAAGATATAACATTGTCTCTAAAACACTCCTGCAATGTCCTGGATTTTAAGAATTATTTTGCAGATGTCAGAAATGGACCAACTTGCATAGAATTCACTGTCTCTTAGTGTTTACCAGAATATAGATCCTTTGAGAGAAAAAGGAGTCTGCAAATTTTCAGAAATTTTTATTGATCTGTTTTCATGTACCTTCAAAGTATTCCATACAAATGGCTGGCCCTCAGTTTTGAGGCCAAAACATTCCTAATACTACCAGATGCATAAATACGCCATGTACTAACAATTTTACTGAAGAACTGAATCTGACTTTCTCTCCCTAATTGCACAAGATAGTTGTTAAATAAGCAAGATCTCAAAACAGCAAATAACCACATTAAATAATCCCTATCATGTTGAGTCTTATATAGGCTATCCCATCATTGGCACTTCATGCTGAATACAGCTGATCAGCTGATCACTGTTCTCTTACAGCACTCTGACTGTGCTTATTTTGAATACTTCACAGCTAAAAGTTTTGACAAAATTGTAATGTTCTATTAGCGATTTTCTTCTGTACACACCAATCAGACCTCTCAATTTTTATGAAGCTGATATTCTGTTAGAGCTTAAAAAAGAATTAAATTGCACTAATTACCTATGAAAGACTAAAATAAGTTGGTTTAATTTAGGAGAACGGAGAAAAAAAAAGAGAAAGAATGAAGCACACAAGAATTCGCATCCACATACATGGGATTTCCTTTTTCTTCTTTCACTGCCGTTGGATATTGGTATGATATTTACTGAAGAAAGAGCTTTGTTTTCCTTGTTTGCTTAGTTAACATGGCATAATTGGCCCCGCGACTCTGTCAGAAACAACATATGTGTCAAAAGTGGAATGGGTGTCCTTGCTGCAAGGAATTCTATTTTTAAGCACGAATGACTCATCAACGACTGGGGTGTCCCAAAAGCTACAATTTGTCAAGCTGTCAGGAGAAAAGGAAGGATAAAAAGGAAAAGAGGTCATATCTTTATTTTTATCTGTAGTTTGAAAAGCAAGGGATATAATACTGATTGTACATTCAACTCAACTCTAAAATGCAATCTTCCACACAAGTCATGTTTTGATAACAGTTATGTAGAAAAATAGATATTTGAGAAAAGTATCCAGTCCTTTAAAAACCTTGTCTGAGTTATCTCCCATTTTATATCAGATTCATAACCTTGTCCGATTATATTGTTAAAAAAGCATGCATAACTTTCTATCCACTGGGAAAGAAAATATGGGATGAAATATCTGCAAATGCATTTTCAGATGATTTAGAATGAAACAAAACAAAACAAAAAAAAAGCAAAATTAAACTTAAAAGGAGGAAAAGCATACTAGCAAAAGATTCTAACCTGTATGTGAATTACTGTTATGAATTTTTCATGAATTTTAAATATAATTTAAAAATACACCCCCACAGGAATATTGGAAATATGCATCAAGCATGAGTCTGTAAAAACAGAGAATGTGAAATGAAGAATGCAAAAAATCTGATCCACATCAAGTACATGGTGAAAATAAACATGGGATAGACTTCCTAAGAACTTGTTCCCAGTGAATCTAAGCTATGGTTACATGCTAATTTAAACTTTTAACTATATTTCTTACATTACTGATCATTGTAAGAGATTTGAAAAGCATAGTGGCTCCGGGGCTGTGAGGTAGCTGTTTCCCTATCCTCACATACATACCAGTTCCTGCAGACACATGAATTGAGCATGCTATCACAACAAATGCAAGATTTATGCAAGCAGTCTGGCAGAGGATAAATTAAAGAACTTAAAACATTTTTTTAAAGAAATATGGCTTTCTAGAGTTGCATGATTAAGGCATCTGCTCAGAGTCTTCAGGGGAATTAAAGCACAATTAGGCTTTTCTTGTTCTTTCACAAATCAAAATTTGAAATCCTGCTCTACAAAAACTAGTGAAATTTGAAACCTGCAGGGACAGCCTCCCCAAAACAGACTTAGAAAACAGTGAAGAGAGTCAGGAATCAAATAAAAGAAAGTGCCAATATGCTAACCTTTTTTTAATCTTAATGCCTTAACCTGATGCAGAAGCAATCCATTGGGAAGGAGATACAATTTGGCATGGAAGTACATTGAATATAAGCAAGTTCCAGCACCCTCAACATTGGGCAACTGCTTCATGAATATCTGCCACGTGAAGTAATAATCATTGAAATCAACCCTGTGAAGGAGGACTTGGTGTCCTGATGGACAAAAAGCTGGACATGAGCCAGCCATGTGTACTTGCATTCTGGACGGCCAACAGTATCCTGGGCTGCATCACCAGAGGGATGGCCAGGAGGGAAGTGATTGTCCTCTACTCTGCCCTTGTGAGGCCCTATCTAAAGTATCGTGTCCAGGTCTGTGGCCCCCAGTGCAAGATGGATGCACACAAAGATCATCAAAGCACTGGAGGACCTCTCTTATGAAGAAAGGTTGAGAGAGTTGGGCTTGTTCAGTCTGAAGAAGAGAAGGCTCCAGGGAGATTGCATTGCAGCCTTCTAGTACTTGAAGGGAGCTTATAAACAGGAGGGGGACCAACTTTTTACAAGGGAGTATGGCTTTAAACTAAAAGAATATTGATTTTTTACTCAGAGGATGGTGAGGCACTGGAACAGGTTGCGTAGATAGGTTGAGGGTGCACTATCTCTGGAGGAATTAAAGGCCAGGCTGGATGGGGAAGCCTGATCTAGAATTTGGCAACCCTTCACATGACAAAGGGGTTGGAACTAGATGACCTTTAAAGTGCCTTCCAAGCTAAGCCATTCTATGATTCTGCTATATATTCTTTACCAAGAGTCTTTTTCAATTTCCTTCCGTTTATGGAGCTCAGGTATCCTATATGAAGCACAAATAAATACATGTGGCAGAATCTTAGATAAAAATAATTTGCTCCTCAAAAGCAACTTTGTAGTGCAAATTGATGAAGAAATGAAGCCGGATTACCAGTTGCTCAGTTTTCACTGCTGTAATTTCTATTATTTCACTAAATCTAAGTCATCACAAACATTCCCATGCAGATTTGCAGGAAGGGATAGTATAGCAGTCAGTAAAACACCGAGGATATAAAATGATAATTAACTGTTCTCTCAAACACTGTGGCTTCTCCAGGGGACAATATCTATTTTCATGACTTCAAGTCTACTTCTCAAGAACAGATCTAAAATCACCAATATAAACTTTCTTGGCACAAATGTTATTTGCTGTAGAGATCACGTAACTGATCTGCAACACAGCAAGTGAAAGAAGATTTTTCTATTTTTGTATGTACTGAAACTAAATACTTGTCAGATTTGTTACTCCTTTCCCAATAAGCTATGAAATGCTAACATTTCTCTGTACATTTTTTGTCAAAAGTATTCCTGTGTGCCTACACCATCTCAGAATTTAAAAATTAAAAAAAACCAAAATCTATTCCTCACAGATCAGCTACACTAAAAGACCAAACTCTCGTCCAAGTTACCTTCAACTGCAAAGTGTTAAGTTACAAAGCGTCTGCCCTTGGCCAGAAAGCATCACATTTTTTCCTCATGCCTCAATCATTTCAGAATCATTTCAGTTCCTCTGAGTTTATCATTACAAATGAGAAAAATTGTTACATGGGTGACTGTGTTAAAAGTCAACTTTTTATCAAGAGTATTTTCTATGAAAAAAATATACATATATTGAAATCCTACTGATACCTTTGCTGTGCTGCAGGCTCAGGTCCTTGCAGAAAAAAAAAATTGTCTTCAGTATTTCAGTATTTCAGTCCTCACAAGTCACCTTTTCATTATGTTATTATGTTAAAAAAGGAAGAAAAAAAAAGGAAAAAAATGAAATGAGAAAAACTCTATAGCTTTTTCTTCACTTTCATCTGAGAAAGGTGGAAAAACTGCTGAAAAATTACTTGAATTCCCAGTAATGCTCTGTCCAAAACTACATACATTAATTAGGACTGCAAAAAGTCTGATGTGCCATGACAGTACCTCCACATCAGAGCCAATGACTGAGTTGCAATTACAGAACTGGAAAATGTTCTACAAAATCCAATGGAAGATTTCATTTGTACAAGACACAGTAACACACATGTTGCAACAGCCTCTCTCTGTCTAGTTGCTGGCATCATCCTGGACATTCTTTGTGACCAGGAAACACATAGTTAAAAAGAATTGAAGCAAGAAGGAAAAAAAAACTTTGAAAAATTTCTTAATGTTACAGGAAGTTTTAGGGTGTTTTAGCACTCAGAAATAATAGTACAACATAGATTCTTCATGGTAGCAGTTTTTTTTTGGAGGAAAGATGCATGGAAACACGAGGATTTCAACATTCCAGTTACATGAATCTGTACAACATTTATAACAGCTTATGTTTACACCAATCATCGCATTATTAGTGTCAAGATAAGTGTCAAGATAAAAAAAAAGATGCTATCTTATGCAGCTGTACAGCTAGTATTCATAATCAGGATTGACCAAACTAGTACCAAAAGGATCAGACTGCATACATGTGTGCATATTGTAAAAACAGCTGAAAAATCAGTCTAAAGTTCTCCATACAACATGTACTTGAAATCCACTGTCCTTCAGTTCCTTTTCAGTCACCTAGCTAATAGTTTATGCATACAGTACCAAACTTCACTGTATTTGCTGTATGTCACCGCAGAAAAGGGGCTCATTTGAAATTCTGCCAGTAGGATTGAATTACATAATCTGAGCCAGCTAAAACTCAAAAAGATAGTCTGCATGTCTCACGAAACAGACGAGTAGCAGCCAGAATCGAGCCCAATTTTATTTTGAAACAAATTAAGAAGTGTAATTAGTCAAACAGCATAAAGTAAAACAATTGCAGGCCCACTTCAAGAACTGAATTTTGAATTCTGAAGGTCCTGTGTTCGTATGTAGCACAGTGAAACAGAATATTTGGCTATAGTAAATAAGTCTTCATAGCTCAGAGTACTCAATACTGTATACCGACATCACATAAGAAAAATGAGCAAACAAAATTGATGAATTTGTGACCATATTCAAATTTTGTTTAAGGGAAGAAATATGAGGAGGAAGGCGAAATAGGCAGAAACCTATGAATATGGGACAAACTGCAGGGGTTAAGAACATCTCATGCCAATGACACTGCAAGGGCAGGATATAAATAAATCAAAATAATCAAATAAACAAAATAACACATCGTCCTCAGGACAGTACCTGGTGACTACAAAATGGATGGTTTAACAACAGGCATAGAGGAATTTCACAACTACAGATTTTTTGAAAATGTACATAATTTGAATAAAAATCAAGTGACATCAAGTAAACTAAATAGAAAGTGCTGTAAAAGTTGGATTCAGATCTAAAGAACCTGAAAAACAAACAAACAAACAAAAAAAAAGATTCAAAAAAAGTTCCAAAAAGTCCAAACTTATACTGCTGTAAAAGAGTGAAGCTTAAGTTACATAAGAGAAACACACTGCTGTCATTGAATTAGAAATTGAGGAATGGAAAATGAGATGCATCTTTCTTCCTTTTTTGGTGGAAGAAGATATTTGAAAGAAAAATCATATGCTAGACCCTGGAAATACGCTATATACACAATATAAAAGCAATACCACAGTAAAGGTATTCATAATTTGCAAAATATTTTAAGGAATGCATTGAATTTAAATTTCATCCAAACTACATAACTTAGTTATTATGATAAAGTGCAGAGATGTCAAAGCTTAAACAAGTTCAAGTTAACAACTCACTAAACGTAACACTAGAATAATTATTCTAACATCAATCCAGTGAATAAAAATTTCTATAATTCATCATTTCTAAAAACAGCACTAGACAAAAACACACTGAAGATCTAGATCTGCCTGCAACTTTGATAACACAGGAGAAATATTCTGTGTTGGCATTAGCCTGTTGTTACACATCAGAGCATTTGTGGTATTACCAAGAAGCTTTCTAGATACACTCATCTTTAGTTTTCCACACTAGGATAATTAATCTCATAGCCAAGGTAAATTTCAGCCCAGCTTTGCTCAATAAAGAGGATGCCAGTCGCTGATTTCCAATCTGTGTGCATAAACTACAACTTAAGGGGTAAATTTTTTTGTAAACTTTTTTCTGTATTTTCTCCCTTTTCTTTAAACAGGAAGCCTATCACATCATATTCAAAAGAACTGAAAGCAATAAAAGTGAAGAACTGACGCAAGAGATAAAGAACTAGACAAAACATTTAGACATCTCATTACTGAAATTTAGAAAGATTAAAGAGAAGAACAAACAGAATTCTGAAGAGATTCAGAAGAGAAAAATAGAATTGAGGAAAAACAATTGAGACCAAGGAAGTGCCTTTGACTGTCAGCAGACCTCTAAGGTACATCAGACAATAAGTTTTAAAAAAGTTTTCAGGAGGATAATTCATCCTGAACAAATCCTACATGAACCACTTGTCATTCTTTTCGTTTATCCATCACAATAAGTTTTCTGAACTTTCAATCATCATTTTCCTCATCTCTCTTTATTTTTTCTGCATATTTCTGATACAATGATGTAGGGAAAAGAAGAAGAAAAATAAAACATGCTTTGAGAGCTCATCAAGGATACAGGTACTCTACTATATTTGTCTAGAAACATATATTTATACACAAAAATATATTTGCATTGCTATTAATCTTTTCAATTCCTCCCCCACAAAAAATAGGAAACAAGATTTTAGCGTAAAATCCTGCTCCCTTGGAGCAGTCTTATTATGTAAATATAGCTGACAGAATATTTAGAAGAGACAGCATGTAATTTAGTGCTGAATTTCCTCCATCTGTCCTTAAGAGAAATGAACAAGAGGCAGTATCGTGTCACGTTCTCCTACTGAACAAAAAATTAAAAAACAAAAACAAAAAAAAGGCAAGCTGCTGAACTTCAATCATTTCTTGGTATGCATCTGGCTACCTGGCAGATGTAAAGCAACTCTGCAGAAAAGGATCTTGGGCTTCCAGTAAACAAGATCAACATGCGTCAGCAATATAGCAGTGTGCTCTAGTGTTAAAGGTCAGCAGCATCCTGGGCTACATCAGGGAATGCATCTCCAGCATGAGGAACGTCATCTTTGCTGCTGCTAAGTACTGGGGAGGCCATATCTGGAGGTCTTGATCTGCCCACCAAACAGGAGAGACAGGCAAACTGAAGTGAAATCAGTGAAGGGCCATGAAATGATTAAAGGACTACAATGTCTGTCATATAAGGAGAGACTGGGACTATTTTATTTTTCTTTTCTTTTTTTTTTTTTTTTTTTTTTTGGAGATGAGAAGGCTCAGCAGGATTTTATCAATGCGTATAAATAACTGATGGAGTCTCCTTCAGGAGCAAAGAAAGATCCAGACTCTGGTGCCCAATGACACCAATGACAGGACAAGAGGAAATGATATTAACTGAAATATATACAAACTGGGAGAAGAACCCCTTGAGAGCAGCCCTGTGAAGAAGGACTTAGGGGTTCTGGTAGACAAGAAGATGGACATGAGCTTGCAGCCCAGAAGGCCAACTGTGTTCTAGGTTGCATTAAAAGAAGAGTGGCCAGCAGGGAGAGGGAGGTGAGGCCCCATCTGGAGTACTGTGTCCATGCCTGGGGCCCCCAGCACAAGAATGATGTGGAGCTTTTGGAATGGGTCCAGAGGAGAGCCACTAAGATTATCAGAGGGCTGGAACACCTTTCCTACAAAGGAAGGTTGAGGGAATTGGGCTTGTTTAGCTTGGAGAAGAGAAGGCCCTGGGGAGACTTCACTGCGGCATTCCAATGCTTGAAAGGAGCATATAAGCAGGAGGGAGAACGACTGTATATGAGGGCTGATAGTGATAGAACAAGGGAAAATTGTTTTAAACTATGACAGGGGAGGTTTAGGTTAGATATTAGGAGGAAGATTTTCGCACAGAGGGTGGTGATGCACTGGAACAGATTGCACAAGGAGGTTGTGAATGCCCCATCACTGGAGGCATTCAAGGCCAGGCTGGATGTGGCTCTGGGCAGTCTGTTCTAGTGGTTGGTGACACTGCACTTAGCAGGGGTGTTGAAACTAGATGGTCGTTATGGTCCTTTTCAGCCCAAGACATTCTATGATTCTGTGATGATTCAGTTTTATCCCATCAACAAGACTATGTACCATGATTCCTAAGTGACACCAAAAAAATACAAAACAGTAACCAAATATTTCCCAAAAGCTTCATATGCCAATTATTAAAGAAAGAAACACCAGGGGGGTGGGGCATTTTATCTGAAAACTATCCAGAATATTTCTCATTTAATTCAAATTCAACAAATAACTAACTAGTTTTGGCTATTAAAGAAGCACAAACTACTGGTACTGATTAATAGAAACTTAATTGGGTTGTTCTGTTTTGAGAAAAAAAGTATGCTTGTCTATTTCCTACCTAGTGATTATGTACATCTACTGGAAATCATTTGAATCCAATGTTACTTCCTCAATACAATAAACAATACAGAAGAACAACTCTATTTATATTAGTAATTTAGCTGAATAACACTAGAAAATATTCAGATAGTGTTTTCCAAATTTTATTACATATAAGCTGTGAGATGGATAACACAGAAAAGATGCATCTAAATTCTACATAAATGTTTCATTATATTTGACATTTTTTGAACTATTTAAGGAAAATTCCTGTAGTGATTGACTGCTATATTACAAGAAACAGATATCTACCAATGAATCTATGAAACATACAGTCATACCCAATCCTCTAATAACAAATCAAACAGAACTATCTCATCTTATATCTTGTCATGCATTACTTCTGTTAACACTGGTAATTATGCAACTGCTTTTGAATTTCTTCAGTCATTCCTTACACCTCAATTCAGGTGAGATTTCAAAAGCTATAATTTATGAAATCTAAAAACTTCACAGATAACATTCTTGCAATGTGACCCTGCAGTCGACAGCTTTGTATTTATTAATATATGAAGAACAACTATTTGTTCAGTTTTTATTTCCCCTTATCGTGGCTTGCTTCTTTTGCTTTTTGAAAAAAAAAAAAAAAAAAAAAATCACATCACTGTTGCTACTGGATTTCTCTCATAGTTAACACAATCTGTACCTAACAAAGACCATTATCTTTCGGCTACTCTGCAGTCTCTGCACTACATTTCATAATCACCATCCTTCAAAATGTAGCATTATGAATGCAACAGTGACCACTGAATCTTACCTATGTATATTTTCCTAAAAAAAAAAAGTGCACAGAACAATGAGGAAAACTTATGTTCAGTGCACCTGAAAAGACTTTCCTTTGCAAACTGCTTTTAGATTAAGCCATCAGTGATATACACTTAGCTATTTACTACACGGTAAAGTTAAAATGAGCTGTGTCTGCCCTTATGTATTACCAAAAATCTTATTCAGTGGTCTAAAATGTGTTGTGCCTTTACAAGTGATACATTCTATGATTTGTGAAGAATCAGCAATAGGAAGAGCTGACATTATATTTTTGTTATAATGGTAAAGACTAGACTATTTCAAAGTTAATGGTCCAGGAGATATTCCTTTACATCTAATCTAGCTTTTAAATTCTAAATTAAGAACTATCACTGAGTTTGACTATTGATTAGTTGATAATATTAAAAGCTGTATAAGCTTAAGAGCTCAAGGATTAACCCCCTTTAATTTTTCCTGTTTTGTTGCTGTTGTTGTTACTGCTGTGGAAGTGTGTGAAGAACAAATCCAGCTAGATTTATCTTAGCATTAAACAAAATGTATCATAACTCAAAGTAACTGTAAGTTGCTGTAGTATTAACAAAAATAGGATGAACAAAAATCAAAATTGTGAATGAGATTGGCTGCAGGATACTACAGGGGATGTGGATGATCTGTATGAGACTGCATTATGTCTGAAGAATTCTCATTATGGAGACAATAATACTGTTTTAATCTATTTGCCAAGATACAGACCACTGTAATTACAGCAATTTGAACAGTGGTAAATACCATCTAACAACATTTCCTTGAACTAGATTCCAGAATTTAATTCATGCATCATGAAAAAAAAATGAACCACACTGTATCCTGAAGCTTATAATAAAATGTATTAGAATATTTTGTGAAATTAAATCAAAGATCCAAAACTTGAACTTACTCTGGAAGCTGTTTTCCTGAGCATCTTTGACATGTTAGTTATTACAAGTCAGGCCATTGGGATTCACTGGAAGTTCAGATATAACTACTGTCTAAATTACAACTGAAATTTTAATTGCTTTTCACTGAGGGTCATGAAACTAGGCAAGGCATCAAAAAGTTCTGTTATTAGTCCAGATTATATGGAAAAGCTGAGTGACTTTTAATGAATAAACGAGATAGATATCTAAAAACTTTTTTTTGTATGTGTGTGTGTGGCACTTTTACAGGTTTACCATCTATTCAGTTAAACTTCATACCTCAGACATATTTGTAAAAGGGGTAACACAGTCTAAAACGATATATGAATCCTCCTGAGCAGTAAGCAAATGTATCTGCACATTTAAATATATAATCCTCACCAGGTTTGCCATTTGTGGAATATTTTGCTGTGCTAAATTGTCTTTCACAAGACAAAATGGCAATAGTAGCAAAGAAAGCAAAACTAAACATGGTGCTAAATTACAATTTATCCACAAACATTCCCACAGAAAATCTAAATTAATAAGGACTTGAAATGAAATGGAACATAGAAAAAGAAATTATTCTACTAGCAAAATAAGGCAAGAAAATGCAGTTGTTTTGCTAATGTTACTTTTCTCTGTGCAGAAAATTCCTCAGACAACTTATTTCCAACTCAATCTTCCAAAAGTTTTTCCATGCAAAAAGTTCCAAAAACAAGAAGCCTGACTTGTTGTTGTTGTTGTTAGAGAAATTTCTAACATAGCATCTCTGATAGCTTGGTTTCCATCTACTATTGTTACTAAGTAGATGATAAAGACTTGTTTCACTCTGAATAATAAAAACAAGCCAAAAATCAACTACAAGATATCACAGGAGACACTGAAAGCCAATACAGGAATGAATTACAGGAATGTCAGCAGTTAAGCAATAGACATGACAAAATAGCTTTAATTTTTTTTTCTATTTCCTTAAAATATTTTACAGTTAATGTTTGAAGTTAATGTTGTGACTCCTTATCACAAAACACTGCCTCAATAAACCATATCTTAGAACAAGGCTTTAAACATAATTAATCTGATCAATCTGATCATATCTATCATTTTTTTAAAGAAACTTGGGAAATTTTATGGAAAGTCTAGAATAGACACATTTTCCTCACAGTATATATAAGACAAAGGACATAAGATTTACACAAATGGGAAGTTACACAATCAGTATTGAAAAAGAGCAAGTACTTCCATGATCCTCTAAGATATTCTAAGAAAAGTAGAATATTAAAAAGTAGAGTTGTCTAAAAGATTTTTATTAATATTATTTCCCATGTACAAAAAAATAAATCTGTCTGATTAAGAAAGAAACAGTTGAGAACTAGCTTGTGATCCTATATACTTCTGTGAATATTTGTGTACATCTTCCCATTCACAATGCCACTGTTATTCTTAGATCCAGCTGTTTTACACTCCTTGCCAGATGGCACTTTTATGTACAATTCTAATTAAGTATAGTATGTGGAACAGTACTGGAGAAAAGCCAGCTATTGAGCAATAACTACACTGATACCTTTGAAAATATGAACACCAAAAAAAGCCTAAACTGAAAAACATAAGTGAGCAGAACATATAAAGTAGCGAGACATGTTTTCTCCTCATCATTGATCAGCTCTATCATTTTTATGTGGATGCTGAATGTTAAGGGAAAGAAATCCAATAAATGAGGTAGACTTCAGGAGATAGTGCAGTAATTAGAAGGCAAGCTATGTAGGATAAGTATTACATTTCTGTACCTGAAAGAAACAGCTCATATCTACGGTTGTGAACTGCATTTCACCCCAGAAGAGAAATCAGAAGCAGAGAAAAGAATATTCACTTCATAATCAGTTTCCATGCTACTGAAATTGCAAGAAAGTGAAAAAAGGGAGTTCTGAGTTAACAGTTTAGTGGAAAATTAGGAAGGTCTTTGCTAGTGCATTTTCTGGTCATGCCTAAAGATGATTATAGCAAATTTTTTTTCCCCACTCTATTCAAGCTACTAGTGAAGTATGAAATTCAGATGTCAGGATGACGAAAGAAAAGAGGCAGTTCACCTTCATTGTTGATGTCAATAAAACTCAGAGGAGCAATTCCAAGTGCATGTGTTAAACCACCTTTTAGAAGCAGAAAAATAAACCGAACTGGACAGAGGAAGGAAGGAAGTTGTGGAAACTACTTATGTGTGGAAAATGAAAAAGTATTTACAGACAACATGCTCTATGTTGTAGTGCTGCAATACTACAGCAAACTAGAGAACCGACTGAAGACTGTCTGTTTTACTCTTAAAATTGAGGAAATTGAGGCACGCTTCCATTATTTTCTTATCTTGAAGAACTAAATTATAAACAATTTTAAAGGAAACATAAGTTGGAAATGAACCATTATTAGTATAAATGATGCTATCTTGTACAAAAGTAAATCACTTTCTTATTAAAAAATCTTCTGTGTAAGTGCTATGATTTTTTTTTTTTTTAAGGTCTTCTATTGAAAGCAAAATTAAAGATAAAAAATGTCAATGCTTTGGTTATTATCCAAAAATTAATTATTTGGGTAATATTTATAGAATCCCTCCATAAACATTTTTCATGTTGAACTGCTATTGCTAGTACTGAAAAACACCATTGTCTACGGAAACAGTATTTTATGAATGAAATGTTACAAATAAAGGAAGGAAAGAGGTTTTTTGTTAGTACTAAGTGAAACATTTCCTATCAGGAAGTGACACGATTTAATTGTTAGGGATGCCAAAGTAGAAATTTCTCTTCTAAATGATTTTCCATTTTTAAAGACTGAAATATTCCATTAGTTACTAGCATGGAAAAAATGTTATATGCACAACTTGTGGCACTAGGAGACAATGATTCAAATCAGTGGCATGCAGGAAATAAAAACATGGAGTTTACACTCCTCTCAGCTGTAATGAAATTTATTTTGCCAGCCTGTCTTTGCCATTACTTATGCCATTACTTCAGTTGAGGGAACAATAGGTAATATATGCAGGACTGGCCTTACTGAATTCCTCATTGTCTGTCACTGGAACTAATAATGACAAGTCTTTGACACAAACCACTCTTTTTCCTTCCCTCACCATCCAAGAAAAGGGTATTGTAAGCTGTTCCCATCTTTCTTAAATGCTGTTTATTGTATGCATGAAGTTATGTAGGGTTTCTTCAAGGATATAGCTGACCATTGTGTCTAGAAAACTACTGGCAGATTAGGAAAAAAATTATTTTATTCTGGACAAATGCTTACACTAGTAGTCTTCAGCTCTGTATAGAAGACTTGATTTTTGTCACTGTACATGTGAGATCAAATAATGTCTAAGTGTTCATAGCACAGGCTGAATACAACAGCTATAGAATGCACTGTCAAGAGGAATCACACAATCACATATGTCACTGTCCAATATGCAACTAGATCACTTATAGGCTAGAACACATTCTCCACTTTCTCAGTTATTTTATAAAGGGGACTGCAAGTCTTCCTCACTTCTCACCTTCATCATTTCAGACTTGACAAGATCCTAAAAGGAATTGCTTTTACTAATAATACACTTAGGAATCTAAAATAACCTATTCTGTTTGACTGTTTTGACATGGATATGTAGAGCACCCTGAAGTTTTTGCACTGCATTTTAAAAACATCTTCAGAAAAGCTTAGATGCTTCAATGGTGACGTATTAAAGAAAATAATCCTCCTACGAAGGGGAAAGAAGTATTGTCCATATTTCAAGGAATTTCACAAAAGTACTTGGATTTTTCCTCTCCACAAAATAAACAAACAAACAAATAAATAAATAAACAAATCTCTAACTTTCTTGTGTTATGCTTGGTTTATCTAGATTACAAAGGTATGGCTTAGCTGTGGCAGAAAAGGTAAGCCTAAATGTAGTTTAGAAGAAAATGTTCAAGACCTTTGAAATACTGTTTATACTTCAGAATATCATCCTCTCAAAATAGTAAATTCAAAAGAGTAGTGTTTTATTAAATCACAGGTTTCTTCTGATTTAGACTACTGTTTTATCTATTTCACTAGTGCCAGCATCAAGCTTGGTCTAAAATGAGGGTAGAGGATGAATAGGACCAAAGGAAGGATATTCCTAGTTACATCGTTACATATCAAAACATCTCCTTTAAGGTCAAGATGAAACTTATTGCCTGGTTAAAACCACAACACGGTATTATAATGTTGGTGTGTCAACACATAATTAAAAACATATTCAGATTTGGAAAATTTTAGTGTTCACCTTATCTAGGGAGGTATCTTTTAAATTCAGGAGGTGAAAATCTGAAAGCAAGAAACAGTGCTCATGCTTCATTCAGAAGCTTTCTGTTCTATTCAGAAGTATTTTTGTCACTGTCCTGAATTATTTTTTTTCCTGCTGCAAGCTAATTTTATTCACAAATATTCTTCCTCTGTTTATTACTGTAGTCTTCAACATGAAAGATCCTACATATGCCCAATGAACATAAAAATTTCACAACACTATGTGTTCTCTCAACACAAAGAAGCACAGTTTTTCTGCCTATGCTTTCTACAAATCCATGTGAATATATTCAATCCAGTTTACATAAGATCTTTTTCCCATCCTTGAGTTATTTGGTAGACCATGCAGTATTACAGAATTCTTCACAATCTGGCAATGAGGCCAAGCTCAGAGTTGAAGTAGATGAATGGAGCAATATAAAGACGTGTAAGAAAGACGCTGTAAAAAAGGAGGGAAAGAAAAATGTACAAAAATACTCACTTTGATGAATCTATGAAGTATATTACAAGAGCACCAATACTAAGAGCGAAGACTAAGACAACCTACAAAAGAAAAGAGCAATTATTAAGAGTGTTAGAGTGAAACATTTATCGTTCTACACATCAACATACACAAGCAAAAGACAAGGAAAATGAATCATAAAATAACATTATTTGTATTTCAGCTGTCACTTTCTTTATGAAAACTAATTCTACTTGAATTTCAAACAGTATATATTATTACAGAATGCTTTCTTGTGTTGAAAAGTAGCCACAAACAAGTTGAATCTCTTTTCTGGGCAACCCAGATTACAAATAAGTCCTAGGTCCTAACTTCTACTGATGTAGATTCTTTAATTTCAAATGGCTTGTAATACCAGCATGTGGCATTCAAGTCACAGCACAGCCTTTATAGAACTGGCCTTGCTCTTAGATTATACTGTATTTTTATTATCTATATACATGATTGTGAAATCCACAGGTTAAATGTAAGGCTACGTAAAATATATATATTTTCTAGGCGATCACTTCCAATGAGACAACAACTAATTATTAAATAGGTTAAAATAACAGCAGGTACACAAACAGAGCACTCTGTAGCCCCATTATCTCTGCTTTAAATTTGTTGATTTTTTTTTTTTTTTAACAAATGGTTATGTTAGATATGGCATCCAGTCTTCATTAGCAATGTAGAAATTGCTTTTTTGGCTAACATAGCAAAAACTGGATTCATCCCATCTCCATCTGTCTGTAACTTTATTTTCTCCAAACATAAAGCCGATACAATTATCTATTCTACTGGCTCTGACAAATTCTCTAGTAGCATGAGAACATTCAGTTTCACATCCTACCTGAAGTAGGACAGCGTAACTGAAATGTATGCACCCTAATTTTGAATTGAAGAATCATGAAGTACACAAAGTTTGTGAATCCAATGTAACTCAGATGTCTGATATAATAAATCTGGGTTTATGTCTGTTGAACAATACCATCCACAAGATAATTTGGAACCTGAAAACATGGATACAATTAAGCAATTTTTATGTGCTATACCATGATTCTGCAGGAAAAAAAATCAGAAAAGATCTGTGTCTGTACACTAAGGATGAAAAACAGATGGAAAATTATGTCTCCTGAAACTTTTATCTGATTTGCTAGTCTACAGAAACAAAACGAAATGTCCTTTGGACTTTTGGCAGCTTTAAGTAGCTGCTTAGATGTAACATCCTTTAAAATAAACCTAGAGAATAGATAGCTCAGGATTGGAGAGTCCAAGGTACTAGTAAGTGGACATGCAGCTTCTCATATTTTCAGTTAAAATACATCTTCTTAGGTCAGTAATGGCTAAAAAACACATCATCTAAACAAGTATATTTGTTAAATGAACTAATGGTGTCATTCCAGTTCTGACTGAGCAGATTTATTCATCTCTTTGAATTTCACAACTAATGTGCATTATCACCGCAATTGCTACTTTTGTTGACAATCTCAACTGTTCAAGCAACAGATGAGCAATGAAACAAAAATTTGTTCACCCAGTAAAGGCTTTAGACCTAGAAGTTTTCACTGGAAATTATTAGCTTTCATTTAGCTAATGAATACAGAAATTAGTTCTCAAAGACTGTCTCACGCAATCCTTGAACCATTCATGATTCAGTAACACCTCGTCTCCACATGAAAGAATTTGGAAGGAAATTCTGTTCCAGTTACTAATTTCTTTATAACTATTAAACTAACTTAATTTTTTTTTTCCACCTCAAAAAAACAAGGTTTTGTTTGCTTTCTGCGCAGATCTTTCTTTTTTTCTGCATACTAATCAAAATATAGTGTTCTATACATGAAGAATACTTTTCACCTAGTTTCTAGGAAAAGGATTTTCATTTTATTAGAAAATAAAATGTACCATTTGTTTTAAAGAGCAAGACACCACCAAGAGAAGAGATTATCTTAATAACTACAATACTTTACACCTTTTTCTGAAGCTGCCATATTAGGAAGGAGGTTGACAGTCATACTGCAAGCAATACATGAGAACATACAATTTGTCAGTTCTAAGCAGACCTACTAAAATGGTAATTTAGAAGTTTTTGTACCCTCAGCTATTACTCAGTACTGTAATTACAATATCTGAAGTAACATGTGATCATAATTCTATATTAAACCATTGAGCTCTGCATGGCCAAAATCATCAAACATGCTTATATATTCCAACAGAAATCTTGAAAAAATTATGTCATCACTGCAAATTGTTAAAAAATTCTATTCAACTTAAAGCTTAGATTCGTTTTTCATCCTTTTTATATCTTACACTTTATAATCTTTTTTTTCCTGAATGTCTGAATGAGCATTTTACCTGAGTATCAGTACTTGTTGTCTTATCTGACCCTTTATCATAGAATCACAGAATATCCTGGGTTGAAAAGGACCTCAAGGATCATCTAGCTTCAACATCCCCTGCCATGGGCAGGGCTGCCAACCACTAGATCAGGCTGCATTTATAACCCAAGTCAGTCAGAACTCAGTCAAATTCAAGGAATGAAGCATGAAGCTCTTCAAATATCATTTTGCTATCTAAGTTTCAAAGTGTTAATATCTGCAGTTTGAGTGTTCTTTCATTAAGCTGCATTATTGGTCAGATGTGTACAGGTGTTTTAAGATGAAATAAATTATTAAAACCATATCAGCATCTGACAAGATATTAATGTGGTGAGCAGAGTTTGTTGATTGTCATCTGACAATATACAGCAACTTCTGATTTGCAGTGATCCTAAATCCTACATTTCTCAGAACAAAGATCCCATTTCTCCCATCTCCACAGCATTCTATGCCAGACACAATCACAGAGCTTGCGCTTGAATCAAATTTGCCATCTAGCTCTAGAATTATTTACTCTCTGAACATTTCAAGTGAGATTTGTATGTTTTCTTTAAGAAACATTGTTAACCAAATTGCTGAAGCCCCTGGGAGTACACTGCTTACATTTTTGGCCCAAACTTCTTTTAAACGTAGTATTAAAATATTATCTGCTTTGAAGTACCTAATGGTGATTTTTGATCTACACTTTGTAGAATAACTTTTAAAGTAATATACTGTTATAACCATTACGAAAGTATCTCCTAAACAATGACAACAAAAAAAAAATTTCCAAAACAGCAATTTTGATATAAAGAATGTTAAAACTATCTCATTTAATGATGAAAATGAAATTTAAGAAACTAATCTTCGAATCTTATGGGGACCCTATGACTGTTCTCACTCTTTCAAGTACTGCAAACTAAACAAGAAAAGTTGGACTTAGATTTTCTATTTTGCTTAGTAAGTAGTAGGTCACAATATTCAGTCACTGCCTATTAGCCAAAGGAGACCTCTGGAAAAAAAACAGCATAATTTTATACCAGCATTGCATTTTCATTATATCCAGCCTCTTAATAATCATCACTATGTGCTTAAATAATGTTTTACGCATCCTGGCTATGCATTCTCCCAAGATGCTTAAGTAATTTAAATGTTCTGTGACAGTTCATATTACTGGCATCAAAATGTAAATACCTAAAGAATATTTTGTAAGAAACTCCACATTCCCATGCTTCTCCAGTTAGATAGTACAAAGCAACTACACCACTTGCCTATTGTAGAGTACTGCAGATAAAGGTTTATTTCCTCTTTTCTTATTCCAGCACAGATACCTGGCACTACAGTTCATAATGTCCCCCAGAACCACAGTGCCTCAGGAGAAAATGGAATCTTAAGTTTCATTTTTAACCCACTGGCAGGGAAACACACTTTTCTTTTGCTAAGTGAGACATCAAGATGAACCTGAACATGTCAAGTGTTTGGGAGAAGTAAGATCTAAATCAGGTTAAAATATAATAATAATAATAATAATAATAATAACAATAATAATAATAATAATGTCCTTCCATGATAAATAAATCTTTTTGATAAAATCTCAAGTGCAAAAGTTTTTAGCTGTATTCCTACCCACAAATGCTGAATGCAACCAGGTTATTTTGAATTTACATCCTTGACATCGGCTTTTGGGAGCCGATGTCTATTTATGAGAACTTAGTATCTTTCAGGAGAAGTACAAACCTAGACAGACTGATATCCCAAACCCACAATAACTAGAACCTACAGGAAGAAAAAAGCTTGCATGCATGTGAATTATTGCCTCACTTGTTAAGTAGGCCATGGGGAGAAGCTTGCTGGCTTTGTTTATTATTCCAATGCATTTGGCACAACACTTCAATTGCTACACATCTATTATAGCTTTTCTCTGGAAGGAAAGAATCTTTTAATTTATAATAAATTACTGTTTGTTTAAGACTGAGAAACATGAAGTCATATGCTAGCAGCTACACTGAGTACTTAAAGCACTGAGTTAAAAATAAATGTCTGATTAAAAGAAGGGGTGAATAAACATGGAATAGTTGCTGCATATCCTTAAATCTTTCCTTAAAAACAAAATAAATCCAGCTAGAGTTCAACAAAAGCATACAATGCCTATTTTAAGCAGAAGTCAGAGAAAAAGCAGAAAAAAATCAACTTAAAGAAAAATAAAGAGTTTTGCTCTCCACTACTACTGAGTTGCCCCAGAAGAACTTTGTTCTGCTGAGATACTTTATTAATTCTCATTAGGAACAACCACAGAAATTAAAAGAAAAAAAGAAATAAAAGAAAAATAAAAAAGGACATTTTATAAGTGTATAGTAACACGAGTTGCAGAGAAAGCATAAGCATTCTGCAAATACTATTAGAACGAACCCATGATAACAACAGCGGAGCTCAGCACACTTTCCAGGACTAGGCCTAAATAACAAAAGGAAGAAAATGACGATGATCCAAAGGGTGGCACTGTTTCTCCTACAACTGCTTTGAACTACTATCCCAGTACCACTGAAGAAGCATGGAAATGCTGTTCACATTAGAGAAAAGAGAGATAATTGTTACATACACAGTAATGGGTAATTTAAAGATTCTACAGTGGGAACACTTTATCGATGTCAGCCTTTCAAGGAGTGCACCACAAACAACATACCAAATATCTGGACTGTTTCATACCCTTAAATAGCAGCCTGTGTTCCTCAAATTGAAGTATAAGTACTACAAGTGCTCTCCTTGAATTACATTTTGGTACGTATAGCCACAAGTAACACTTCAGACCATTACCAATCCTACAAAAGCTACAAATTCATCTTGAAAGAACATCTTTTTTGTAAACGCATATCAATGATAAATACGTACACAGAGGTTTCCGGAAGGAAAAAAAACATAATATGTTGAATTTGTTGTTTCTGAAGAAACTAGCACATGCATTCTGTGTTTTTTTCCACTGTGTTTGTTTCAAGATAGGCTGTTTCAGTGTGAAAGACGCAGAAGGACAAGATTTGTTGTATATGCTATGCAGTGGGCAGACAGCAGAAGTCACTCAACCATCCATTTAGAGGTTGCCTGAGGGCAAGTACGCCAATCCCTGCCACAGGAGTCATTTTGACTTGTCATCACAGTAAAAGCATACTTATCATACTTTATCTTTTTTTGATTGTGAACAATGTTTTCTGTGATGACTGAATAGTCTTGGAGCTAGTGGATGTTGCATGAGATTTCCATTCTCTACATCCATTATTTTATTTTAACACAACATTTATAGAAGACTAATAGAATAAATGGTCCCTAATAAACTCTTGAGGCAGGGATGGTGGTGGATCTAAATAACCAAATAACTTATTTTATGTTTACTAGTTCTTCACTCCTTATTTTGTCTTCTCATGACAATCTATTTGCACATTGCTCCTTCAGAAATCTGTCTGAAGCTCCTGATATTTGAAGGCTAAATTATTCACCCCTAGGCCTATTGTACTGCTTATAATATAATACATTGTTCTATTAGCATTTATATTTTGAATTAAGGAGAATGTGAATTATTTCTAATGACCACAAAGCAACATCCTGGTATAACTCAAGGATCCACTAATTTTGGAACTCTAAGTTTGCATTAGTAACATGCCAGTAGCCTGAGGTTTTGGCCTAATTTGAGAGAAAATTTACATACTTCAAACATCAAAACAAACTGCCTTTGACCAGAAAAAAATGAAATACGATTGTATTCCTGTTATAGATATATAGAATTTATCTGTCTGATTCTGTTGGGAATGGAAACACACATTTCTAAGGATACAACAGCTGCAAGTTATATTTCAGAAGCAGAAATTACTTAATCCTTGTTTTGCAATCCAAGCATCAATTTGCAGACTCTAGGATATGCACCAGAATCTTTGCAATTATAGTGGTGTAACAAAAGTAACACTTGAGCAAGACTAGACCACAAAAGAGCCATAATGGCTTGTTTAAATACATGTTTCATTAACTGGCCTCCTACATGTAAACAATGAAATCCAGACATTATCTGCTGTAAGCAAATTCAGAAGTAGTAAGAAATTATGCATTGTGGCTGATATCAACAGCTGAGCAATTAATATCTCTTAGGTTCTATAATAAATACACATAAAGTAAGAGCTGTTTACTGTAAGATAGATTCTTCAAAAGTGAGTGTTCTCCAGTCATTTTTGGTAGCACTTCATTAAAATTTATTATTATTATTATTCTCTTTGGTCATATCACAGTTAACTAAAGACGCTAAGTGATGTTTAATGCAATTCATATTAGTTCATCAGCAGTCTTCAAAACTCTATGATTTGTCGAGACAAAGTGAAATCTGCATTTTTAAAGCAGTCAATAGGAAATTTCTACTTAGACACAGCTCCAACTGTATTTTGATACCAGGAGTAGAGGCGGGACTATATCTGAAATTGATCAGCAGGACATAGTACCATACTCTGGAAGGAGCTGTACACTGAGCTCTATCTGGGCTGACACGTTTTGCCATGTCCAGTCATTCTGCTTCAATTTTCCTCTGTCCCTCCCAGACCAATACATAAACAACTGAAATAATAAAGATACAAGAACAAAATATGAGGAACACTACTCTTTCCACCATGGACTCTGTAAGGATATGAATTCCCAGGTGCTCTTGAGAGGTCATTCTATGTCACTCAGGTTTCCAAGGTCACCTTGTTATCTAACTGTGATGTACCAGCTGTTTTGATCCACCTTACAAGACCAAACGAGGATAAAGCAAGCAAATGAGTGGTGAAGTCTGTGAACAAGAGGATAGTTTAAAGTGATGAAATAATAAAAAGACAAAAATAAGAATCTGATTATCACTTCCACCAATAAATAATAAATATAAATTAAAAAAATGATTCTAAGAAGTTGGGAAGTTTCTTGTCATTTACCCTGTATTCATAAATATGAAGAACAGATTTTCTAGCTAATATATTCCCTGCATAAGAGCCATACTTGCTGGAACATAATCATATGAAGAGCTAGCAGTGATATATGCATATGAGTACAGCCAAAGTGCAAATTCTAGTCAGCACCTGCTGCTGACAACAGGATACATACTAAGTGCTATGAATCTTAAGGGATACATTTACTGGATAATGTGCTGGCTCAAAAATCCATCTTTGTGGCTTACTGATCCTATTCTTTTGCATGCAGAAGCGGCAGACAAGTTAAACTAAACATTTCTACTATTTCTTCCACTTTGAATACTACACAGGATTTAGAACCTAGACCTAGAAAGAACCTCCAAAGTGACCTACCTCACATTTTAGGGAAGTCAGAAAACATTTGAAAGCACCCATGTCTTCTGAGTCAGCATTTTCCAACTCTTAGCTTTGAGTTTGTTTCAATTAAAGCACTAAATCTAAATTTTGCAGTGTTGATGACCACATACATTATAATCTCCTCAGCAACCCCAAGACTTGCAAATGTTTGCTTGCAAACTCTTTCCTTTCAATTACACTACCTGCTTTATTACACAGTAAAGGTCACTACAGATCTAATTAGCTATTAAATTATATGCTAAATAAACAAGTCACCAGCATGCATTAAAAAGGGTACTGGAAAACTTGGCAGCTTTATGAGATTCACAATACAAATTTTGCTCTTGTTCAGCAAAGTTGTAATAGGCTTACTGTTTAACAAAAAGACGGTAATTTTACTCAAAAGGGGGACTACCTGATGGACCAATAAGAAATAAGGTCTCAGTGAATTTATCTAGGCAAACTAATAGCAAGGATTTCATTTTAAAAATAACACTGAAACAGCAGTAAGGCAGATCAACATGATCATACGCCATCAGAAAAATTGGTTATTATTCCTAGTCCTGCTGCTCACTTGTGAGACTGACAGCATGTTACTTTACTTCTCTAGGGTTCTGTTCCTCCCTCTTGCTTTCATTTTGCTATGGATTTAGCTGTGACCGCTACTGCAATTATAATAAGAAGAAGCCTGAGAAGGACAATGTGTAAATATATCAGTACTGTCCATAACATCATAGAGTCTTTATTTAGTCAAAAGTTTTATTTAAGTGGAAAGGCCTCATTATCTCTTTTTATAATAAACTTCTTGTCTTTCTAGTATTACAGTTTAATCAATTAAGACATTACCTAGTGTTGGAGGCTATAACTTATTCCTGACACTAAAATTATGGATTTACTGAACATCTCTTTACAGTTCATATTTAATGAATTCTTTTCATATATTTTTGTAATAGCCATAATAAATAAGAAATCTAGAAATAAAATTGCTGGGAGAGAAAGCAAGTATAGCAAATACAGAAGAGTTACCAACATCAACAGCTCCAGTGTATTGCATTTGTACATCAGGACAGTAATCTGACTATTATCTGAACATGCATACTAAAGGCCTGAGTCACTCTTAGCTTGCAACTGTTCACAACTGTAGTACTTAAGACAATATGTCACTTGGAGTAGGATAGGTGACAGCTCTGAAGAAAACAAAACAAAACAAAACAAGAATCATTAGATTGACTGTTTTAATGCACTTCTGTTTTACACACACAAATATATACACAGATTCTCATTTTAGGAAGAATCTTAAATATCTTTGTCATATCCTGCTCTGTACATGCATTCTAATATTAGTTTGCATTTCAGCTTTATTTTTTCTTTCTTTATGCAAAGTGGCTTCCTCCTCAACTTTTAGTGACATATTGACAATAAAATGAAATTTTCTGCTTCACCCATACATTTGAAAAGACTGAGATTTTCTAATTAGAAAAAAAATACAAGAAAAAAGTCCCATCTGTTAACAGTGTGGTGTAGTTTGAAGTTAATTAGGTTTGCTGGGAGAATGCCTGATGATATGATCAATTAAAGTGCATACAACTTCGCCAATTTAGTATGTAATTTAATTAGTAAAAAAAATAGCAGTACTTTCTATTACAATGTTCTCTAGAGATAAGCACTGAATTTATAGCATTACATGTATGCATATTTCCTCCACTATAAGAGGTCCTTCCTCCTGATTACCTATCAATTATCCAAATCATTCCCCGTTAATGTGAACAAAAGTAAAAATCACTTTTCTTGTGACAATAAAAGCAGAACTCACACTGATCTCTAGTTGATGCATGACTAGCTTTACCATCACACTGAGCAAAAGAGATATGTCTGTAACAGGTCTCATTTTGGTTGGTAACAAGTTTCTCATAGCATGACTAGCTAAAAGCTGCCAGTGAGCCCTCTGCTACAATGGAAATTGAAAGTCCTTGGCTTCAGTAAAACCTACTAAAATTTATTCAAGAAAAAAAAAAAGCTAAATGAAGAAATGATCAACTAATCCTAATAAATAAAAAAAAGAACTTGAATGATAATATCTGCAAATGAGTGAAGTCTTGTGTTCATTGGTCAAGTTCTACATTAAGTCTAGGAAAATCCATAGCTGATTCACAGACTTCCAGATATAGGTAGCCACCAACGATGTGACTTCTTAATTAAGGCCATGATATCTTCAGAGATTTGCATGAGCCCACTGTATCCCAGTTCACATGGTCTACTCAGAAATTAGGCGTAGCTCATGCTCAGTCACACCCATAGCCCTCTTGTAGAAATTAAATAAAATATCAAACACTAGACATCAATGCGTGGAAATTATTCTCAGAAGGACAGGGGAACCTGTTGGTATAGTTGAACAACACAGTAATTATGAAAGACACCTTTGCAAAGATTTATTTTATTTTCACTTTAGCACATTCTCTTTTTTTCTGGCACAGTTTGTCCTTCAGTCTTTTGCTGAAATTGATAGCTTTGACTGATATCCACAAGAAAAATCTCTTATACCAATCTTCTCTGTAGACTGAAAAATTGATTGTTTTTTCAAACTACCTACTTAATAATCCAGCTTATATAAGAGTTTGCAAAGACAAAAAGGTGCCTTTAATCATTATACAAATGGAAACTAAAAAGAGAGCAACAGTTTAAGCAGTTACTGTAAACTGTAGTACTACATTAACTAAATTTTAGACAGTGTACAGAATTAATCATAGAATCATAGAATCACAAGGTTGGAAACGACCTATAAAATCATCTAGTCCAACCATCTTCTCATCACCATTGCCACCACAAGCACGAAACCATATCACACAGCACGTCGTCCAGACGCCTCTTGAACACTGCCAGGGACAGCGACTCCACCACCTCTCTGGGCAGCCATTCCAGCCTGACCACTCTCTGAAAGAAACAGTTCTTCCTTATGTCTAATCTAAACCTCCTCTGATACAACTTGCGGCCATTACCCCTTGTCCTGCTCGTTGCCTGGGAAAAGAGGCCAAATCCCTCTTCACCACAACCTCCCTTCAGGAAGCTGTAGAGTGCAATGTCTCCCCTGAGCCTCCTCTTCTCCAGACTGAACAATCCCAGCTCCCTCAGCCGCTCCTCATAAGACTTGTGCTCCAGACCCCTCACCAGTTTAATTGCCCTTCTCTGGACATGCTCCAGGACCTCAACATCCTTCCTGTAGTGAGGGGCTGATTGTGTTGCCTGATAATTCTATACAAGAGCATTGCAACTCATCTGAAAATAAAAAATAAAAACAGCCTAATAGCTTTCCAGTGGCTATTTAAAATTATAATTCTAATCAGAAGTCCCAATTTTCCATGGCAACATAGCTACACGAGCTCCTTTCTTTTTAGATAAATTTTAACTGCCTGCCAATAAATTCTTCAATACAGTCATTAATCATGAGATCTCAGATCTATATGAAATAGCGCAAAATTTAACAATTTCACTCAGTACAGATAAATATAAAGAAAACAATTGTTCAGGATCATGCTGATCTGGGTTTAGGGAGAAACATGCGCTTGTGCTAAGAAAGCCACTTTTGGTTTTTGAAGTAAACAAAGTGATTCCTGCTCCTTTAAAATACGCGAGTGTAAATTCTGTCTTTTGTATAATATGCACAAGTATAATGATAGGCTACTACAGGTGAAATCTTAGTTCACAGTTCAACACAAGGTTATGCTGCTACATGTGGGTTTCTTCACACTTCAGTATTTCAGAGAAAAGCATGGAAACTTCTGATACCATTTCCTACAGGAACTGGTGATTGAAGTGTAGTTGGAATTATGATTCAATATCAAGTAACAAAGGATGAGAAAACTACATAGGGTATGAAACAGAATCAATCATTTGCAACTATCACTAAATCTAACGCAAAAATATTAGTAATGACATAGCAACTGAAGGTAAAATGCCATTTTTTACAGAACAAAACAAACCTCTGCTTATGAGGAATATTTTTATTTTTGGGTGGAGGGAAAAGTTTCTCTGTAAGTGTTCAGACTGATTTATTCAGCAAACTTGTTTTCTTCAAATGAGTGTTTCCATGTTGTTCTGTGATAATTCTAAATCTGCAAGTTTTTCTTACGAGCATTTTTTGCACAGTTCAAAGATAAAATAAATAATCATATCATTGAAGGCCTGTAGAAACAAATTCCAGTGTAACTCTCTCCAACAGAACAATAGCAAATGACTGCGTGGTGCTTAACTACCTTCTGGTTTAAACCACAACACATCCTTGCTTTTAAAAACACACATGGGTGGCTACCTAACCTTGAGACCCAACAGTTACCTCAGCTGACCTTTTCTCATTAGAAGCAACACTATGTCAGATCCTTTAAGCTACTTTTCATCCTTGTGTGCCTTGGCTTTGGCTGTTCTTTTATGAAACACGGGAAGTTTAATTCAAAGATAACTTTTCAAAGTCATCCCTTCCTCTAGGCCCACTCTTTTCATCTTTACCTCTTTACCTGGCTGTAGCTAGCCCAGGGTATCTCCCATCAGTGTTCTTTTTTTTTACAGCCTTCCCTTTCAGTATGGCAAGCTACCAAATGATCTTCCTGTATGCTTTACTTGTCAAGGTTTAAGTCTTTAAGATAGCTGACTTTCATTTTACAGTAGTTTTACACACAGAAATAAATAAAAAAACAACACTAAGAATGATGAACACAATTTCAGTTTATGTTCAATCTCATTACGCTCACAACATAACTACTTTTTTACCTTTTCTGAATGCTTGCTTCAGTCTGGTTATATTCTCTTCCTGGGGAACTAGAATGACATGAGAGTTTATTTTGAGAAGGACTAAAAACTGAAATTGGACTAACAAATCCTGGGCAAAGAGATTTCTAAGTGGTATTGTTCAGCTCCAAGTCTTTACATAAGCAAGCAGCTTTAGTTCACATTTCAAGTATTACAGAATGGGTAGAAGATGGAAGCACATAATGGGGTCTAAGGATTTTTATCTTTAAGTAATGTAAGAAAAACATGATATGTTTTTGCATGAACTACACAAAATCTAACACCACGCTTTGCAAAAGATAGAAGGATTTTCTCTGAATGAGTACAGCAGAAACTGACTGGGATTCTAGCCAGGTAAATTATGCTATTGAAGTTTAAACTTTTCTTCTTCACATGCTCTCCTTTCCTCCTTCCAAAGCTTCACTGATCTTCTACACAGATTTAGTTCTATGTATTTAAAAAAAAAAAAAATTAAAATAGGTCACTTTTCTCAAATATGTTATAATGTATAAAATTTGAAAGCTAGGCATGGGGAGAATATCTTTTAAACACAGTTATCTTAGATGTGACAATGGTGTAAATCTGCAGCTGGGGATCAGAAGCTTCTCTGCCTCTTAGCAGAAAGCCCAGCTCCTTTTCCTCATGCCCTGCACCAGAAGAATCTCCACCTTGATGCTCAGCCCCCTGAAGACACTGCTGCTATTCTCTTTCAGAGAAGAGTGAAAGAAAATGCAGCAGGTGAAAGAGGAAGAAAACCAGTGTGGATATGTATTTGGGGTTTTCTGCATCTAACATAAATCTCAACAATCCCTGGGTTCTGCCAGTGAGCTCCATCCTCCACTGAACAAGCTTACTGTCCTTATACCATGCACAACACTAAAAAATGGAAATAGTAAACAAATTCAAATGTCACCTAATGAAACTTTAAAAAATTCTTAAATTTACAGATGAGAAACAATTACAATCTGGTGATGACATGGCATAAGAACAAACATCAAGTTCTAATAGCAACCAATAATTTATTTTCTTGACAGGTTGGCTGATACACTTCCTCTCTGACTTCTAAACAGAGCTGGAAGAAAGAACTTTCAACATTCATAATTTCAAACATTACATTAATATACTTTTTGCTGATTGTCTAGTACCTCAGAATCCCTCTTTGATCAAAACAATCTTATGACAAACACTTATAGAAAAGCATGCCAAGGCAACTGAACACTGCTGACTCAGAAAGAACGTGCACCTACTGATCCATTAACATGACTGCCAGCAGCACGGATGTATTCCCTACAGTTCTGTCTCTTGCTTAAGCAATTTCTCAGTTCATAGCTTGATTGCTTACAGTAGATCCAGGTATACTAGACATAAGGAAGATTAAGCACATCCATATCTGCTTACTCACCTGGTTTTAAAGCTGCAGATTTTCCTTAACTATGGGAGCCATAATAGGATGTCACTAGTACCCAGAAAATGCTGCAGGGCTACCTCACAATTCAAAACACAGACTGGAGAACGGGCTTTCTTGAATGAGCAAAGCTCCTGTTAGAATGGGTGACATACACTGCTTGTACCAACAAAAAAACAGTGGGACAGGCATTCTGCCACTGACAGAGGAGATACAAACTGCACATTTAGTGAGTAAGCTGTCTTGTCTTTATTCCAGTTCCTTCCTGGGTTAGAAGTCAACAATCATTCCACTTAATACACAGAGCACTTCCTTAGATTGTGTTGACTCTGGGCTCTTTATGTATTTTCCCAGATCAAAGCCCTCTGTGTGATTCAACAGAATTTAAGCAGGGTCCTTTCACTTGCAAAAAAAAACAGGAGTCGTTTTTTCACCTTCTTCTCAAATCCACCTGTCCCTTACAAAAGGCAAGTCAGAGCAGCAAACATTTTTGAATTATACCTCCACACATATTAGGACTACATGTAATTAATTATGTGAAAAATTAAGTAATAAAATTCAACTATATTATTTAAATAATCCATTATTGATCAACTTACTTTTTGAAATAATTCTGTGAAAAAAGTAGAATAACAATGAAAAAGATGAACAAAGATATTATAATTCCATTCTTCCTCTCTGTTACAGACTCTGATAAAAAGATTCTGGACTTTCCACAAACACATGCAATCAGTAGTACATTCACTTCTGCTCAATTCATATTTTGAAATGCTTCTTCAAGAAAACAGAGCTAGAAACATACTGTGTTAATAACTACAGTAATAACTCTGAGTATCAGAGTGTGTTATTTTAAAAAATGCACTTGGTGAAAAAGGGTTGCTTTTGCTTTCTCTGATCATGAAAAATATCCAGCTTCTGTGTGTGTGTGTGTCTGTGCGTTCCTGCAACCTAGAAGGTTCTGAGTGATGAAAGCTCAGAGATCATTCTGAGCCATGAAATTACTCATCCATTAGCTTCAGAAAAATGACTTTTTAATATTAAGACTCCAAAATTGCTGAAGGAAATTTTTAGCTAAAATGAGATCAAAGAAATTCTGATTTGGATGTTAAATTTCAGATTCTGAACATGAGAACCTGGACTGCATCTTTCTCATTTTCTCTTGTCTATTCTATTTTGTGTAAATAATTAAATATACTTTGGAAGAGAAACATGCCACATGTCTTGCAACCTAGTTAAGAGCTATAATTACTCTGTTCCTGAGAGAAGTTTCTTATTCCTCTTTCTCTCTTCTCACACTCTCCTTCTTGTAATTTTTTATTATTTTTAATGGGCTTTTGTCCCAAAACAAACTAAATAATTTTCAGAACGAGACAAGTCTTTACTACTTTGATTCTATCTTCTTACCTTCGGGTGTTTTTGTTTTGGTTTGGTTTTTTGTTTGTTTGTTTGTTTTTCTTAGGTCTATATTCACAACATATGGACAGTGACATCTTTTCCTTGACTGCTGTTCAGCTGTTCAGACTTGCCATGAAAATAAACCTGTACAAAGGTATATACCTAGCAACAGTGCAAAGGTACTGCACAGTAATTGATCTCACTATTCTTAGGTGACGTTGGATAACTCAGGTGTAAACATAAATAAGAACTCCTGAGACTTCTAGGTGCTGCAGTCTCATAGAAGATAAGTGCTTTAGGAAGTTGTTTTTATTTTCGCCAAAAATGCCTGAGTATATTAGAGTATACCTCTTTCAATCAAGGACTTAAGCTGTATTGCAGGACAATTTTGTGCCAAGGAAACTAATAGTGAGCCACGATTGTCCTGACTTTCAGACCTGTCCTGCAGTTCAAACCACCTCCATGCAAATTCATGGAAGGAGAAATGATGTTTTGCTCCTCTGGTAATACTCTAGTCAAACAAATCTTATTAAATGTTAATTCAAAATACATGCGAATATGAACATAAGTTACTCTTTGAGAATGTAGATTTTTACAGAAAAACACTTGTTTTGATCAAGTCAGAAAATAATCAGAAAAAAAAGTAATCGGTGAGCTCTATGTAAAAGGAGACAAGAATAAATATTTTTTTCTTTTTTAATAGTTATCACTGCTGCTCATTAATCTGTTTCTGGAAATGGATCATTTTAACTTTTTGCCAAAGAAAATATAAACATTGGCATTCTGCTGATGCTAATGAATTGAGTGTAGACCTCCATTTCATCAGAGCAAATGGCAAAAAAACTGCCCAAAAAAATGTTGATGCATTACACATCAAAGCTAAAGCCCAATCCCATTTATTATGCAAGAAACTGAGGAATCTAATGCCTTCAGCACAAACCTTTAATAAGTGGTTCTCCAGTCTAATCAGATTTCTGTAAACCGCAGCATTGTTTGGCTCATTATGGGGTTTGAACCTGGGGGCTTTCTTTATATGGTCAGTTTTATTTTATGATGACTCCCCAGACAAAATCTTGGGAATCTGTCATTTAAGAAGTGATATTAGATTATAATTCAAAGAATGTCAACAGCATAGATCCTGTACCAAGAAATAATCTCCCTTTCTGATCATATAAAAGAAGTTCTAACAGTACTGGCTAGAGATAAGAATTTCTAGCCAGTAAATTTAGGTGAATTTCAAATGCACAAGAATCTCATGCTACTGAATAGCGTGACTACGTTTTTCAGTTTTCCAAAAGTGAACAAATAGTGAAAATAAACAGAAAAAAAATTGTAGTGGGTTCATGGGTGTTTGTTTTAGAAATGCTGAACTTCGAAGGAACTTCAGTACCCAATATAAAAAGGTGCAAGTAAGTTGATAATAAAGCAAACATACTAAGAACATGTATAATTAATTTTAGATAACTTGTTATTCTAGTCACAATAGAAATTTTCATTATTTTCCAGTAGTTACCAAATCATCATAATAACAAGCTTTACTGTTCCATTTTAACATTTATTTATTCACAGTGCAATCAATCACACTAAGTGGCCTGATGCTAACTGACATTATAAATAAATGAAGTAAATAATATGTTATGAACAGAGGAAAATAGAAGCTGGCTTCCAGATGAGTTCTATCGATCTGCACACAGAATCTGAAAAGAAGGCTGTGCTAAAGCAATCAGAAGCAATTTCATCCTGAAATAAGCTAAATATGCTATGTGTAATCCAGACACTTGCCATCCCAACTTTAGAGAAGTTACCTCAAAGTGTTGAAGAACATGCATGAGAGTAGCAACTTGACTAGTTGCTACTCACGACAACTGAGACCTGACTAAAAAAATTTAAGGTACCCCCTACTATTAGTCACTAATTCATATCCTTCAGAAATGAAGAAATGTATATAGAAGTCACTCTTTTAATACATTTGGGTTTGTTTTGCATTTAATTCATCAAACTATTCTGGGATGCATTAAAAAGAGTGTGGCCAGTAGGTCGAGGGAGGTGATCCTGCTCCTATACTATGCCCTGTTAAGGCCTTTTCTGGAGTACTGTGTACAGTTCTGAGCTCCCCAGTACAAAAAAGATGGATCTCTTGGAAACAGTCCAGCAGAGGGCCACAAAGATGGTGAAGGGCCTGGAGCATCTCCCCTATGAAGCATGGCTAAGTGAACTGAGTCTGTTTAGCCTTGAGAAGACTGAGAGGGGTCTTGATCCAGGTCTATAAATATCTAAGGTGTGGGGGGCAGAGTGGCAAGGCCAGACTGTTTTCAGCAGTGTGTGGAGACAGGACAAGGGGAAACAGCCAGAAACTGTAGCCTAGGAAGTTCCGCACAAATGTGTGCAAGAACTTCTTTATGGTGATGGAGCACTGGAACAGGCTGCCCAGGGAGCTTCTCTGGAGATGTTCAAGACCTGCCTGGATACCTACTTGTGCGACCTGGTGTAGGGAACCTGCTTTGGTAGGGGGGTTGGACTCGATGAACTCTGGAGGTCCCTTCCAACACCTATGATGTTGTGATTAAGGGTATTTTTATCAAGAAAGTATTAAGCTGTACTTATTTATGTATGCGTGCATGATATTAAATACACATAGTTACAATTTGCTCAACAAACCACCCATATGCAATAACTAGCAGATCTGCAGTAATAGGAAAGTAGACTAGAATGACCAAACTCTGCCTGTGGTGCTATCAGGCAAGGTATTTAAGGTCAGCAACCAATTAAATTTAGGCTTTTTAAAAAGATGGGCAGATTTTCATATGAATCATCTCCCATTTCAATAATCTTGACAGTAAAAAAAATGCTTGGCAATGTTAGTATCTGAGCATTTCTGAAAATGTAGTCTATAGGAGTGATAATGCCATCATAGGATTTTTTCTTTCTTATTTTTCCAGAAGCTTTTAAACCCTGGAGCCAAATCATATCCATGTTATTTGATGTTCAATCTGATGCACAAACCAGAGAAGGATGAACGTTACACAACTGTGTTGCTATTGCTTTGTCAAAAAAAAAAAAAAAAAAAAAAAAAAAAAAAAAGAGGGAGAGAGAGAAATCATTATTACTCTGTGACAACAAAATGTTTTCAGTATATGAATAATATTTTCTCATGTTAGCAGACTGAAAGTATCAGGATTTTATAATCTCAGTTTTGTTTACTCTGTATTTGTTCATGTCTTCAAAACACTGCCTCTAGCAGGCTGATGAAAAGCACAGACTTTCATCTCTTTATAATGATAAAAAACATTTTAGAGGACAAAAGCTCTTGCCTGCAAATAAAGCAACTGAAGCTGCTTGTCTGTGATGCAGAATTCAAAGGAGAATCTGAAATACCACTCTCAAGAATGTTCCAACACAGATGTAGACAATACAAGAATTTGGGGAACCCTGCAGGTTTGACCAGAGATGACAGCTTATGATTTAGATTGCTATAAACTTTGAATAAATGTCTCCATTCCCTTGCAGTTACCTCAATTTCTGTGAGATGGAGATCTTCTGTGATTTAAATCTCAGAATTCCCTTAGACTTTCCCATGTCTTAATCGTAGATATCCTTCTTCAGTACAAAGCAGAAAACTCTCCCTACCATATGGTTCAGTTCTCCACTAGTAACAAATCTTTTTACGTATAATAGGTTCTAGAGGCACCATATTATAAGTAATTCCATGACTGACTCTAAATTTGAAATTGCATAGTTGGGTGGCCTTATTAGGAAACTAATTGCTCTTAAACTCAGATCCACTACACTCTTAGCAGCACAGAAGTATAGCAAGAAGCAAAACAAAGACAGAGCTAAAAAAGTAGTGGAATTTGCCTGGGTATACATTAGATTCTATTTAGTTTTAGAATCCTGCAGTTCTTCAACTTTTCAGTTTAAAGCATGCACATTTTCTTCACACTATTCCTTTCGCACCATGTGGGCTGACACAGTTGAAAAGTAGGCCATATAAGTTTTGGCATGAATGGTGTACTTTAAAACTTGCTCTTACGCTCTGTCAAAGAGCCAGGTAGATCTCTCTTATCCCTGTGCAATAACATCAATCCAGAGTCTGTGACCTGGACTTCTTTATTTGGACTTCTTGGAAGACCACAACTTACCTTGGCTGTGTGAAGAATGAACTTGTTTTTAAAAACCTCCTCCCAGTTTAAAAAAAAAAAAAGTTTTTGTAATGCTTATTTGATGCTTATTTTGAATTCATTTTGTCTATTAAATCTTCAACCAAAACTCACTTTAAATAACAACTTCCACTTAAAAAAGAAATGAATTTGAGAGAACTTGGATTATCTGTTTTCCCTGTACCAAAACAAACACCAGTTTGAACAATCAATTCACGTTCATCTGGCTTCATAATAATATTTCAGTGGTATGATAGCTTCAAGCTCCTCAGCTTTAATGATCAACAGTGTAGCAGTATGCACTAGTAAGCTTTTCAATGACACTGCAAAAAAGCTGCAGAGGATATAAGCTTGAGAGCTCCTCTAGTCGGAATTTAATGGACTCTAGTTTAATATAATACAACTATGTGTATTTTTCTTGATCTAATCAAGCAACTTGTCTCTCATTACCTACCAACCAAGTGTGAGCTTGATAGCCAAATGCCTTTTTTTTTGTTGCTCAATTATAATGATGCTTTCATTAACAGTTTTGCATGCATAATTGGAGGTGAAATTTGGAGAGGCCTGTAAAGCTGAGTGATATGGCAATAATAAATGTAAAGCAGATAAAACGTTGATTGCTGAAGACAGAAATTTTCCATGTCCAGCAGTATCAAAATGGGACACTTGCTCAGATCTTATTTGGTTAACTCTCCAAATACAGAAAAAAAAAATTGGGCAAATAGGTAGCAACAAACAGATGTTGGCAACCCTGGCATTTGCAGGGGGTTGCAGCTCAAAGATATTTGAAGTTCCTTCCAACCTAAGTCATGTTATGATTCTATGAAATAAAGTATTTCATAATTAAAAATTTTGAAAAATGAGAAAGTGTTAATATTTATATGCTATTTTTCCTCAGGAATAAAGAGATCCAGCTTCAATAATATCATTCAGTTCAGAAAATGTATTTAAAAAATGATTAAAGGTAAATCGTGCAGCACTAAACATAGTGATAGTTCAGTTCTTATTCATTTTTTCCCCACAAAAACACATATCTGAAGCAATCTAAATTGTGAAAACTTGTGGGAATTTTTCAGTATTATTTGGAATAGAAAATAAACGTTAATATTTCAAGATTCTTTAAAAAAATTATCTTGTAATTCCTTTCACTGCACATTTGATTGCTCTCTAACAGATAAAGCATTTAATAAGAAAAATAATTTGTTGTTCTGTGCAAAATCTAAAATAGTATCAAATGTAATATTAATTTCAGCACCTTGTTACATGTCATAAAAATTAGCTGGTCTGCTGTCTATTTCCATTGGCCTAATTACACTTTTACAGACTTTTCTTTGTTTTAAAATGCAGGTGCTTATTACAGTGATCCATCTTGAAATGCATCTTCCTCACAAGAGCCTTCTGACTTACTAACTACCAACAACAAACTTCCTCAGTGAGTTTCCAGTTTGCAAAGCTGTTCATTAAAATTCATGTTCTTAAGTGTTTACTGCTTTGTTCCTAAAGCAAACACTGGAAAGCGCTTGCGGGGGAGGGGAGGTATAAGTAAACCTTCCAAAGAATCTTATTAATAAATAACAAAACAGAAAGCACATTATCAGGTTTGGCTCATTGTTTTTAGTTCCAATACGGTGTCACAGCATAACAAGGTAATTAATGTATAATGCATGGACAGGAACAGTTTCCATGATGTGAATGAAACCACATTTATGTTCTACTTCACTGTATGCCTTTTTATGAACTCTGCATAGTCGGCAAAGGGAAATACATTTTGTTTGTTTTTGTCATGTTTGGAGTGGCATTAAAGATTCAGTTCCTCCAAGAGATCCAATTTGAATTTAGACTGATCAGCCAACCGTATTTCTACTCTAATACAGTGTCCCTGACAAGCAGCATCTAATTAAAGCATGCACTAGTAAATACTTCCTAAATCTTCCTAAAATGTAAACAAGCAGAAATATTTACAGAATTTTATCCCATACCAACATAACTGGGTCTTTAGAAACTTTTTAGCAACTTGTAATAAAAGAAAGGTAATATTAACTGTGGACTTCAACAAACAAATGCTTTTCTTAAAAAAACATTACAGCCTAGATTAGCTTAAGACTTAAGGGACAAAAACATATTTTCACATTTTTAACAATCTCTCTATTATGTGCTCTATTCCTTCAAGGGAAGATGCGTCCTTTTGTTTGGAACTCTCATTGTTTGGAACTCTCAGTCTTCACAAAAGTCTTGTGAAAAGTTAATTACTGATAAAATCTACCAAATCTTGGGATTTGATAATATCTGGGTGTACTTAGTAGAACAGTTCTGAAAAGTTCCTCCCACAAAATAATTAACTGATTAGCCTTGCAAATGTAACACGGCAGGGTAACAGATACAGGATGCAATATTCTATTTTAAGCAGGTAAGCCCAGATGTTTTATGACTAATGTAAAATAACATTCTCTTTGATGAAAATTTCACCTGGAGATTAGACTTAACTGACTACAAAATAGTGAGGAAACATCTGAATTTCTTTCACAGTGGACACTGCAACAACTTCACTAAACACAACATGTTCTTTTTTTTCTGTTTTGGCACACAGACTTCCATCTGTTTTCTAAGACAGTCCAGTTAAGTAAAGTCATCTGCATAATCTCCTTACAGCATGTCTAACACTCCCCAAGCTCCCTGATATTTCAACCTGCAAATTGGAAGAGACAAGAACCCTGGCAGAGCCTGCACATCAAAGTATCGTCAAGCGCTCTGCCAAATCAGACAAGCACTTCTTTAAGAAGTCTGAAATTATTGGTAAAGACAACTATAATATTTATACAGCTTTTTTTTTGTTTTGTTTTTATTTTTATTATTGTTAATTAACAGTGGTCAGGAGTTTATTTCATATGTATACTAATATCAGCCTTTATAAACTGAAAGATTCTGGTTAATAACAACTAAAGAGAACACATACACTTTCTGGAAATGTCAGTAGCGTAGACCATCTCAGTATACCCGTACTTTTATGTGGCTGTATCTTTTAATTTAAATTTGTTTTGATAATCCATTTTACTTCTTTTAAGAGGAAGCCGAGGAGATTCTGATTCAATGATTCTAAATCTAATGACACTGGGAGCAGAAAGAGGACAATTTACATTCCAGAAATAATGATATAATTGATGCCATACATCTCTGAGTCAGCCAATCATGGCTTCCTATGCATGTTGTTTCCCCATTTCCAGTCTCACTTGTTTCACTCTATGAGCTATTCACCTTAATGGGATGCCATTAAAAAATCATCACATAATGCTTACATTGAAGTAAATAAATACTAAGTAAGTAAAATATAAAAAAGATGTTTGTCTTAATATAAAAATCCATTGCACAAAGAAGGAGGTAATCAGAATCAGGCCACATTGTTCTTAACCAGGAGATTAGCTAGTTTATGGGATTAAAAAAGATATTTTTACAGCCTTTCACTGAGACAAACCCGAATTTAGCTAAAGTTGATGGTGAACAAAACTATATGTGAGTAGGTCATCAAAGTAAAATAACTTTCTTTATGAATCAATACACTTCTCATCTACTCTTCTCATCAATACTCTTCTCATCTACTTTGCTCATAAATACTCCCCCATTGCTAAAATTTTTGCATAGCTAAATATGAGGATAGGGACTGCAATGCCTCTCTTGAAAGCTAGATCCCTATGAGTAGCAGAATGTTCATTCTGCTCTCACTATAATACTCATGTCTTTTTCCTTCTGTGTTCTTTCTTCAAAATCTCCAGTGCCTTTTTTTTGCACTCACCCTAGAATGTTTTTCAATGATTTTTTTTCTCTTCTGCCAGCCCACACTTCAACTTCTGCCAAAGGAATTTTAAGCCATTAATCTCTGTGTCAGATTTCCATACTCTAAATGTAAGTGAATTCAAACAATTCACTCGTCCATAATGTAGTAGAATAAATCAGGAAAAACAAGCAAACAAACAAAAACCTACTGCAGAATAATGGGGTGCCTTAGTTTTCTAGAAGATAATTTCACTTCATATTGAAACATTCTGAAGGGATAAACAGGTATTGAAATTCTCTACTAATCACGATTTTCAGTTAAAATGTTTACATGAAGAGGATCAGATTGCATAAAAAAAAAAATGATAAAAGGATAATTAGTCGCAGTTTTTTGTTTACTTTTCATAAACTGGAATATTATTTGAAATACACAGTTTATCAGAACGCTGAACACTCTCATAACATATCTACTAATTGTTCATAAAGAGTGCAACATTAGACTAGTTTCTCCAGAGATCTGCTGGGATCTCTGTCCTTGGATGCTCAGTTAAATAAAATCTCAACTGACTTAATCTTGTGTTAGCAACCATTCAAATTCAAGCAGGGTTTTCAACCTCCAGAATTCATTTCCAATGTACACGTCTTTGATTTTATTTCTGGGATACATGGCAGCTGGACTACAAACAGAATTTTCTAAGGGATCATTTTGTCATTATTATATATACATACCAAAAAACAAAACAAGACAAAACACCTAGAAAAGAGAGGATGGGTCTAAAATAGATAGTCCTAAGCATTAATTTAGAGGTTTATTAACAAATATAGTTAAGTATTAAATAAGCAATGCATAACGGTTGTAAAACAAGTGAAAAGCAATCCCAGCCAGATTGAAGTAAAATACAAATTTGTTAACTACATAGGACAATTTGATAATCGTAATGAACTGCAAAAGGAAAAAAGAACTATGCTCCTGATAGCTTTCTGAAACCTGGTTGCTTGGTTTAGTGGAAATACTGGGAATGAATAATGTCTTTGAAGTAAAAATGTTTGGTTGCATTATTTAGATAGAGAAGCAAAAGAAGATCTAAGTTGCTTTTTGTTTAATAGAAATACTGAAGTAAAGCAGCTTGTTGGTTATTAAGCTGAACATAAGGAGATCTAGCAAATGTAATAGACTTCATAACTTCTTTAGTAAAAGTGATCTGGGGAAAATAACAATAAGT
Source organism: Centrocercus urophasianus (assembly GCF_019232065.1). Classification (NCBI taxonomy): domain Eukaryota; kingdom Metazoa; phylum Chordata; class Aves; order Galliformes; family Phasianidae; genus Centrocercus; species Centrocercus urophasianus. Next base: position 21,921,086 of record NW_024884722.1, read on the forward strand.
AAACGGAAGTTCGCAACTAAAAACATGCTTTATATTAGCAACTGGAAAATAATCTCAGTTCTCTCTGCATATCCTTTGTTTTCAGTGAGTCTAATACATCGGACTTCATTATTTTCATTGAATTATTGCATTTGGTACTCCTTATTTTTGTTTAGGTTACATATAATGCTGAATAAGCTTCATCAAATAATGCTTTCTGAATCTGTTACAGATTTTATTCATAAATAGCAGGATAAACATAAGTTTCATGCTAGTTTCATTCAAGTTTGGTTGCCACATTCCCTGAGGAAATTTTTAGTAGTACACAACTGTAAGAATTACATTAACTGCAGAAAAGAGTACTCATGTAATATGACAATGTGATGAGGAAAAAAGCATTGAGTTATATTAAAATTTTAACAAAAACAACATATAACAAAAATTTGAACTGAGACCAAGAGAATCATCTGCAGAGTGCAAGTAGAAACTAAACTGGCTATAAAAAAACAAAACAAAACAAAAACAAAAAATCCCTGAGCAGCAAATAACAAATTACAAGCAAAAAATGGCCAAAGTGATTATTTGTTGTTGCTATTGTTTCCTTTGTTTTATGAAGTATTTTATTACATTTCTTTCACGTTGATGTTGAAAATGTGGATAATTCAGTATTTCCAACATGTACAGTTTCTCATGTTTCCTCAAAATCAGTTTTCAGTAAATGAATGACTACAAATGTTAATCTCCTACTTCAATTTTAAACACTCTTTTCAGCTAGAGACCCTAAAGTCCTCATTGCAGTTCTTATAAATAGACCTTGACCTAAATATCCTGAGATTAGGCAAGCCCTTAAACAGCTCCAGTTAAAAGCATTACCTGTAGAGGATTAGACAAGTAGTCACGTTTCATACCAGACTATGACCTTCATCTAATACAAATGTCACATTCACTTAAGAAAGGTATCTGAACATGGAAAACAGCTCTCCTCTCAAACAGTTTTCTCTGAACCATGTGGTTCAACATATTTCATTTAATTCAGTAAGTGCCATTTATAATAGACCTGTAGTACAAAACTCTGCCATGTTCCATTTCACTGAGTGGAAAGCAAGACAAACTCACTCAGATCTGTATTTTCCCCTTAGTGTATTCATAACTTCTGTCACTGCTAATGAAACTAAATTACACTCATTGGTTAATTACACTTCCTATTCAACTTACTTTTTGGTAATTTGTCAAACTGCTTTAGGATGCAGCATCGACTATAGGCCAGAAAAAAGAAAGCAATTGTCTTATCTTAATAGATTTCTGTTCATTTTCCAAACATTGCTTTTTATTTAAATGTTTGACAATGGCTAATATAAACTGATCTAAAGAAATCAGAAAATGAATTTAGATTTACTATTCATTTATATTTAATAGCTGTGCTTTTGCTTTCACTTTTTTTTTTTTTTTTTTTTTTTTTTTTTTTTTTTTTTTTTTCCTAATGCATATTGGTAAATGGAGTAAGGAAAATGCTGTATGTATTTTCCTATGTATAAACTGCATCACTTTAGAACACTAATCTTTTGCTGGAAAAAGTAACATTATCACCTTTTTTCAAGCAAAGTTAATTTGTCATGCCACAGGATACAAAGGATTCCTTTGATGGCAAATAAGCTACATTGGGCACTAGGATAAATAAATTATCATGCAAAGAAGAAAGATACAGAAGAAGGGAAGAAAATAGTTTACAGTGGAAAAACTATAAAGCTTTAAACCAGACTACAGTTTCTCAGATTGCATTACATAAAGAACAGCCACTCTTACAGAGGAATCACTTTGGAAAGGATATAATTTTTTTAAATAATTGCGTTGAGGATATAGCAATTTAAATATAGACTAAATGAAATATTTTAATAGCAGCAATTGTTGAAGTAAACTGTTCTGCTTTACATTAAAAGTGGTTATAGCACAGAAAATACTTGTACATTTATCAACGGTAATTGGGGCTTGAACGTTCCATGGCGTCATCATTTACTGCAGAACTCAGATCCAAAATCTGATTTCAGTAGCTTAGAGAAATACAAACTGGAAAAACTCGGAGCTTAAAAATTATTTTACAAATATAAGATTTCATATGGAAGATGTGGAGCAACCATGATGAGAGGTAAAACATCTAAAACAGTAAGCACAGTTGCTTACTTGGTCACTTAAACACTGAGGAATGTCAGAACGATAAGCAGAGATGAGATTGTTTTAAACTGATCTCTTGGGTACATTTTCTATTATACAGCACATAGAAGTATATTATCACAGTAAAATAAAATAGTCGAAAAAATTAGTCAAAGAAGTAGTCAAAGAAAAGAATTAGTCAAAGAAAGAGTCAAAGAAATTCCACTGTTAAAATTCACCCTGGTAAATATCAGTTACTTTCTATACTAAAAGACAACAGAAAATAGTTAAAAATTTTAATTATAATTATGTTTTAAATATAAATTTGAAAAATATAACTACCCAAACTTGGGAACTTTTTCAAGTTCTGTCAAATTTCAAACATTTTTACAATCAAGAAATACTTTCTGGACTTATAAAAGCTTTTGCCACTGTCACATGGTCCCAGTTAACCATTTACCTGAATGGGAGTATATTTGCCAAAGTCACAGCAGGCATAAACAGAAAAACCACCATTAATATCACTGCCTGCTTTCATTGTAGTGCTTTGGGTCTTGAAGGTCCAAACCTTTAGGGATCTGCTGCAATGAAAAACTCTTAGAACAGTTTGACAAATTACCAAACTATTCTAACATTTAAATAGCAGGCAAAGCTACAACTAATCATTTATCTTCTCCTCAGGACTCCAATGACAGTAGAATAGAAGCATTCAAAGCAAGCGTCCTCAATGCATTGCACATATAGTGTCAGCGTGTATGTTTCTTGGTTTGTTATGTGGAATTTCTGCCAATATCTTTATAAAATGCATGAATTTAAAATATTATTAGGAAAAACTATTATTTAATGTTTTAGTATAAAAAGGTATTTTTGGTGATATTTTATGGGTGCTAAAAATATTTGTTCTGTTACAGGTTGAAACTAAAGAGATAAGCTCTAGGCTTGTAAATTGTTATTAAAAACAGCTTTTGTGAGATTTTTCACAAATGGCAGATTATACAGTCCTGCTTTATAAATGTGAGTGGAAACAAACCATGGCACTATATTGCATTGGTAGGTGACTATTACACATAGCTCTTCCATTTCTCTGTTTTTGTGCAGACTCATACAATCATAGTTCTGATTGAAACAGAAAGCTCATGTCATTAATCTCAGATGGGTATTATAAACATATTAATTAAACAAAAAGTAATTATTATAATAGGGTTGAGGGGAAAGAAAACTGTAAAGTAACACCTAGTTCTATAATCTGATTCCATTAAATTAAGAAAAATAATGTTTGGAGTTTTGCTTTTTTGCCCTTACTTTTCCAAACAGAGGGAGCACCACTGCTTTCTAGTAGAATGAACTTTGCTCATTGTGTACAAAAATCAAGATCAATTATATTGTTATCTCCAGAAACTGTACTCATGAGTTAGACTCTAGGCTAAAGACAAGCTTATCCTGTTAGGATAAGGGCAGCAAAAATGTTAGTTAAAAACATACTACATTTCTTATGGTTCTTATCATTTTGAATACTCTGTTGTTTTATTATACTGTCTTTGAACTTCACAGAAGCTGAGCCTGTGCCTTGTTGTGTACCTCAAAGATTTTGACCTGCATTTCTGACTTCTCCTGGCTTTACTAGCTGCCTCACAGTTCATCAGGCTCTCTGAACTCTTGGGCTGAATCTGACTGAATCTAATGAACCAATTCTGCTCCTGTTGGAGTACTGTGAGATGGTGCTCAGTTCCTGGATCCCCTTCTCTATGCAGCAGCAAAGTCTTTCACTCCCTGATGGAAGTTACTGAGGCAAAACAAGAGGTAGAAATAATGGACATAGGAGAACTGGAAAAAAAATTACAGAATTGCTTTATAATGCACAGTCCAACAAAGATCTAACTGAAAAAGAAACTTAAAAATTCTAGTCTGCAGTTTTGGACTGCATTACCTGTAGTTTTGGACTGCATTAATCAGGTAAATTTTGAGTATGAAGATATTTGCCGCTCCATTCTACAGAGCTGAAGACTTTGTGATTGATAGGTACAGTACTAACCTGTAAAAGTTCCATGATGGATTATTCTTTTTTAACCAGGCTTTTCTGAAATAAAGTTTATCTTCTCAGCCACAAGGCCAAAAAGACAACATAATCACAAATCAAGAAAAAAAAACAAAGAGAAAAGTTTACAGACTGTGTCTAAGATGCAAAGCAACTTAACTAATTTCAGCTGGAATTCTCAGAGCTTGGTAGTTCAGGAATTCAAGTGAAACTTATACATATATAAAAGATTATTTAGAAACTTTATATCACTAATATCTTGCTGGATGTTCTACAAGTAAATAGACTGTCATTTACACAGAGAACAGGGAAGATTTTGCTTTGCCTCCTGAATCTACCTTGCTCTCTTTCATGCAATTGAATAAAGAAATAACACCATCTACTTTGCAGTCACAAATTGAGAATTTGTTGAGCAAGACTGGCCATAAGTACACAAAGAAAAATGAGTTAAAAAGACTTGAAAAAAATACACCTGAATTTTTCATTGTACAAAGCTATTAATCATTTTCATCAGAACTGATCCCCTTTGGGCACCGTTCTTTATTCGTTCCTTTCATATTTTCTCTTACCTTTGAATTGTTGCATATTTAATTCTTAAAATGCCATAAGTTAGTCTATGAGTTTAATATATGATCACAAGATATAGTCAGTATTACAAAATGTACTCATTTTATACATGGACTGCATGGCAAATAACATTGAATATTTTAACATTACCTTTTCTAAATGTATAAGACTCATGAGGTAGGCATCAATTAAAACCTGACTTAATTTTAAAATTGAATTCAGAGTTCTTCTGATGCAAATTATTTAAAAATCATGCTTTTATGTTTGGCTTTGAGATTCTGCCAAAATATCTTTAATTTATCTTCACCTTTAATGTCTCAGGAAGAGACATATTTTGACACAAAATAGTTGTTTGCAACTCCACTGTGGATGGCCTTTCCACAAATAGGTATTTAAATAAAGCTTTCTTCAGTAAAACATTCTGACATGAAACAGTAATCCATCATTCACGTACACTGAAGATCAGATCTTGAAAGGTGAATATAATTCTTTACACTCAAAGATGATCTAAGACTGATATGTGAAGGTCTGAAATGTAAAGAGATTATTAGAGGCCAATAAAAACAGATGAACTGATAGATTTTTTGTTTGTTTGTTTTTTTAAGGCAATGGAAGAATCAGAAACAATATAGCTATTTTAACGTTACGTAACAAAAAAAAAAAAGAATAGTCTTCAGTTGTAGTACTGCCAGGCAGCAAAAACCTTAGGGTATAATTTTCTTAATTTATTCCACATTAAAATGTTAAAAGATGTGATGTATCTTCCACTTTTAAGGGGCATGTTTGATCAAATTTTATTTCAGCACAGAAGTTTTAAATTCCTTAGCACAGCTCTCTTGTCTTATTTACATTCTTTCACTGTGTCTGTCAATGACTGACAGATATAGACAGGTCAATCACATGGCTTATAAAAGAAATAATATCAAAACAAAACGCAATCAGTTAGTGAAAGTGCTCCCACTACTGTAAATTTGTTACAAGACTATACAAAAGCCAATCCAAGCATGGGCGGCAAAACAAATTACTGTGGAGTGTGGATGAAAATATTTCTTCCAGTAGATCACTCCAATTACTTGAAAGCTATTCAGTTACTTCCCAAGGACTTTACATCACAGTAGGACTTTCTGAAATCTCCATATCTAGATTGAAAGAAAAAATGATTTTGTAATGGTATCCTATTCACTTGTCTAGTCTTTTTAGCTGCAAGCAGAGATCATAAGCTTTACATATAAAGGACCAATTTTTATGATATGTTCACATATTGCCTTTTACAAAAACTGCAAAGCATAATCTACTACCATAATATGTAGATAAAAATAATGAAAATTAGACAATTGTAATCGATATACACATTTTCTCCCCATAACAGAACTAAGGGGAACAGAACACTATACAGGTTGCTCAGAGAGGTTATGGGATCTTCTTTGGAGACACTCAAAACCTGCCTGGACACTTTTCTGTGACCTAACCTAGGTGTTCCTGCTCCAGCAGGGGGACTGGATTAGATTATCTTTCGAGGTCCCTTCCAATCCCTGACATTCTGTGATTCTGTGATAACATTCTTTCTATCTTGCCATTTTTGCCTTACATAGTGCTTTGACTTCTGGAAAGGAATATTACACTGCACTACATACTAGTGATGAAATGCTACCTTGATTTTTTATTTTTTATATATTTTTTTCATTGCTAAGTCTTCCTCTCTCTGGCGAATCTAAACTCATTACAGTCTACTCAGTACTTCTGTTGTAATGTTCATAAGGTGATTTGTCAACACTGACATATAAGAAACAGACACCAAGTACCAGACATCAGTCTGATTAATGAGGAGGATGAAGTGTAATGGGAATTTCTAATGGCTAACATAGGCAGCAAGAAAGAAGATAAACAAAGGATATGGCTACTTTGAATTGGAACTGTGTGAAACACAAAAATATTTACCTAAACCTGTGAACCTGTCTAAACCAATAAAATTCAATTCGTTTTAAATTATGCTAAAGTCATATAATTCAAATGAATTAAAAATAAAAAAGCTAAGCATTTACTTCCAAATGTACTACAATACTGTGATATGTTGCTTCAACCCAACCGGAGTTAACAAAAGTTATTTATTGTTCAATGAAAATGATGAACGAAAAAATCAAGAAGCAGTGGACGCAGTTGAATAGTTGAATGCATGAAGCTGATGGAAGATTTTCTACTATGAGGAAACAGAATTTATGTTTAAATTCTTGTCCCCGTTCAGTGTTCTGAACAAAAGGAAAAAATATTATTTAATTATATGGAGAACATATATACAGATATGCATTTCTATCTTCTAATAATACAATACAATCCCAATGTCTGAGGCTAACACTAAGCATTTAGTGCCACTGTCATTGTGATCTAATCTTTCAAAACTTCTATCTTAAAAAAAACCAAACCACTATAATCATATTTATGTATTTTACAAGTACTTTCATTTCTTTAGGGCTCATGTTTTAAGATGCCTCAAGTGACAACTCAAAACATGTGACCAAGGCTGAGCCTTTATCTGTTTTTATCCATATAGCAATAGTCAGTGGCTAACTAGGTCATCAGTGCACAACTTAGAACAAGCAGCAACAGTATTTATCATCTGTAGTCTTCCTGAGGTCACACAACTGAATGAAATAAATTTTAGAAGGATTTGAAGGCCTGGAGTAAAAAAGGGATCAGAAGAGATTGCATTAAGACAACTGTATGGAGTAGGTATCCCCTGGAAAAGTTTCACCAATATGAAAATAATTAAAGTAAATACAGTTTGAGGTTAAAAGGGGTAGTAGGGATGGTCTGAAGATATTGCAGTGAGGAGAGTACTAATGCAGCAACATAGGAACCATGTTTCACTAGATTCTTAGCTGCACAATGAAGATTAATGAAATGTTACATTGAGTAAGTGACAGCAAGCCCTAAATATGTACACACACATTGTATGTTAGCCGTAACCACTCTGAAAAGCCAATCAGTTGCACACTGATTTTTGGTTAATAAGATGAAAGAAAGGAATTCGGAGTTCAGTCCAGCTCAAAGTCAGTGTTAATGACTAAACATTTGTGGGGAAAACTAGAAAGGAAGAAAACTTCAGCCATTCTCAAATTGTAACTATACAGAGAAACAGAAGAGGTATTTCAGTCTGCATCTCCATTGAGATGAAGAGAGCAAACAGATGAAGAGAAAATCAGACATGGTCATTACAACAGAGGCAGAGAAAACAGCTGATCTTGAGAAACAGTGCTAACTGGGAAATCATGCCGGTCCTTTTAAACTGACACAGTAATCTAATCTCCATGGCAAGTATACCATCATTCATCTTCTGAACTTTTTTTTATATTTTCATTCCAATACTATTGTGCAGCACAGACCCAGACATTTAGGTTAGCATTCTACTTAAAAAACAAGAATTGAGATAGCTGCAGAAATATCTTGATGCTATGCCTAACATCGTATTTCACAGAGACTTCTCAATGCAAACCAGGGCAGGTTGTCTTACTATGACTTAGGCATCTTTGGAATCACACCTGTTATTATAAAAATGACTTGGAAAGCATTTTTATGCATTATTTTTGGTTTGGGAAATAATAGTCATTGCTGCTTTCAAATTTCAGCCTTCTAACTCAAAACTAAATTGTTGCACAGTTTCATAGTTTCATACAAACTATGATACATGTTCTCTGTGTATATGTGGATATACTTTCACATTTGGGAAAAATTAATTGAATTAAAACAGATTATCAAGAATTTCAGAAGAAAAGTAAAACATAAAGGAAGAATTTTAAACAGTTCCTCCTCAAGACAATCCCTGCAAGTGAAATGGAAGATAACAGCTGTCTTTTTTTCTTTCCTCCTGATCTTTTTTGTTTTGTTTGTTCTTTTTGGTTTTTATTAAACAGGAGCGTCTGATATTGTCTCCATTTTCAATTTCATAAGGGAAACAATTTTTATTTTGAGATAAACCCACCTGACTGAGGTAAATTAATATATACTCCAGATGATGTGAAAAAAAATTACATTCTGTTTTTTAAGATAACTTCAATCTAGCCACAATCTGTTTGGGAACTTTTTCACTGGTAACTTTTAATTATCTAACAATTATTTTTATATCTATTGTTATTACATTTGAATTGAAATTTCTGCTAGGGAAAGGACCAAGAGAGACTTATTACCATGTTGTCAGCAATCTGACAGTGCTCCCTTATGTAGCTAGGGGCAAACCAATAATACATGTGCTGTATTTGATTTAGAAAAAAAAATTTGGACTTTCTGTACTTTCCAGACTTTCTGTATTTCATTCTGTCTACCAAGTTACTGTCATTATTTATACGTACTATCACATAAACTAATCTGAACTAAACAAGGGGCATGTATTTGGATATCTAGTTGGAAGGACTTGTCACTAATTGCTGTTTAAATCTCACTGAAACTTGCTGGCAAATGATGCTTTCACATGTCAATACTAACATCTGAAATACTATTTAAAATATGCAACAAAATAGAATGCTGCAAAAATAAAATAAAACTCATCTTAATTAGCATTTGCAAGAATGTGCATGACTTGTAATTTCATTTCAAAAGCTTATCTCTTGCAATGACCTGAATATCGATGTATCATATATAAGCTCTAGGAAACAGGTGCATATGCCTAAATTTATTAAAAATGTGTTATTGTCAGGTTGTAATTACTTCAGACATTTAAAAATTCTCCATTACAGAGCATATTTAAATGTATAACAATGACATAGAATCACAAAGAATTTTATCAATTTTGTTTGTATACACTTGACCTACAATACTTAAAGTTCACTTAATTATAAACAATTTACTATAAATATATTGTATTCAGTCCTTTCATTTTTCTCTTTTAATAGTTTCATTGGTCTAGAAGCAACTGCCAATCACTTTCACAATCAAACCATATATATGCAAAAACAGAAAGTAAGGTTAAATTCTCACTGGTATATAATCCTCTGTTCATATTTCTTATATGCAACAGAAATTTGCACTATCGACAATGCAATTGCTAGAAACATACTCCTATTCTTTTCTTTGGGCCCCCCCCCCCCCCGGGGTGCATATCTGTCTTATAGTGCTTTGTTTTGAAAATGTCTAAATTTCACGAAATTTCCACTTCCTCCCAAAATTTCCTCATCAATGCAATCTCCCTAAGATCTTTTTTTGTATTCTTGATCTGCCTTGGAATTTCCAAGATACAGTAGGCAATGTATTCAAAACAGATAAAAAGCTTAAAAAAAAGCTGGAAATACAGCATCAAATACACTCCTCACTCCCCACAAGTTTCTCTCTGCACCATAGAACACCTGAACTGGCTCACACACTGTTTACATTTAAGAATGTGAGACTTGATTTAGAGCCCAATGAGCTCAATCAAAGTCTTTCCACTGATGTCATTTGGTTTTGGATCAGGTCCTAAACTAACAGAGGTCATTAAACTAGTCTCTGTTCCTTTTTTTTTTTTTCTCCATCTCACTCAAGTTCCAGAAAGATATCATATAAACTGTCAAAGAGAATGGATTGATTTTTCCTTTCATATTAACAGTTCCTGATAGCCAACAAAAGTATTCCTGTGTACAGATATTTATTTTTAAGTAAATTCCTGTTAGTGCCACATAGTTCAGTCACCCAGTGAGATCATTTTTGGCTCCTCTTATGCAATTTGGCACTTGGAAATAAATTTTTAACTCCAGTATGCAACATCCTTTACCCTTTTCAAACATCTCTAATTCTAGCCTATGAATTTTAAACTATAAACTATTTTATAGTTTATAGTTCTATTTATATGAAAATTGCATGACACAAAAAAGAGTGAATTTACATTTACTTTATTCTAAAGTTTTTTCATCTTTTACGATTTTTAAAAATTTTTGTACATAGATATATATACTTTTTTTTTTTTTTTTTTGCCTATCACACTCAGTTTATCTGATAGTGCTCAAAAACAAAGAAATAACAACAAACTACTTCAAAGAATTTGGAAATGTGAAATGCAAACAGCACTTTCCCTGACCCTCAGCGAAATGGTACCCTGAGGGTACCTTTAAAAAGTACTTTTTCTGGGAAATTATGTAATGTCTTTAAACAATAGTAGTGATAATGTATAAAATGTATCTAAAATCTGATCTGTTAAAAAAGCAACTCTGTTCCTGGAGGTTTAAATAAATCACAAACAATTAAAACTGGGTATGAGGCAGACTGACATTTTCATTTCAAACTCCTGTAAGCTCAGCATAGATCCTTCCAAGATTCTTTATTTGATCCAGAAATAAATGCTGCTATATAGGTTAGAGTGAAACATAAGAGAGCACTGGAAAAGAAACACTGCTTTGTTGGAAAGCCATGCCTCAAGGAGCTTCAGGCTTTAAAGAGCTAACAAATCTGGCCTCCTGCAGATGCTATTTTACTAGCTCTCCATTTCTTCTCTTAGCACACTCAGTTGGCTCACTACATACTGTTAATGTGTTAGGAAGGTCATTATTTCTGGCTAGCCAAATTAGTGTTGAGTGGAAAATATTTCAAATAAAATATAATATTTATGATTCTGTTCTTTCTAGATTTTGTTTCTAATTCCCTTAGAGTCGATCAGAACTGAAGATACTTTTGACTATTAGGATACTTTCTAGATTTCAAAAAAATAAGTATGTGATTAGACACCAGCATAACAGCAATTATTTACTTCTCCAGGCACTACAGAAACAGCAATGTCTGATACTTTTTTCAGGTGGCTGTGTTGTCATTACATTTGATATTCTATTTGCTACAAAAGTATTAAAACTATTGTTAGAGGAAGGGGGAAAAATACTACCTACGTATTCCAGGAGGAGATGTGGTGCATCACTGCAAAGGACATAAGTCAACAAACAACTTAGTAAAAGAGCAATGAGGAGATTACACCATGTGCCTGAACATTTGTTTGTGATAGTGATAATGAGTCTCTTTATGGAGAATATGTTATAGTAAATGATTTGCAGCTCTAGAAAGCATGTCTGTATTTAATAAGTATATTGATCCCAGATCAAAAATCTGTAAAAAGAAAGAATGCCAAATCAGTCGTTTTGTATTTAAAGCTTAAAAGTTATGTTGTTCTACAAAATACTCACAAGGAAACAGGATTTACCAAAGGTGGCAACGCTGCTATTTACCACCTCAAGGATTTTTAAGGCTCAGGGCAAGCTAAAAATCTGTCTAGCACAGCCTAAAAATCACACAATAAAAAGTCCAGTAAACACTTTATTGCCTCTAGCAAGCACCTGTTCTGCCCATATGTGGTCACTGAAAATCCAGTATAAATCCTGTCTTTTCCAATAGATGTTATTCATATGAGAAAGAAGTGTGCTCTGTTTGGTATGCAACTCCATGGCTCAAGAAGCACAGGCTTTAACAATCTTTGATTTTTCACATGGTTGGTATATGCAAAAAGCCAATTACATTAAATCTCATTCACTAAACTCATATCCCTGCCTTCACCTGAATTAGTCTTTTATCCTTTGAAGTATATTGTACAAATATCAGTATTACATCACGTATAGTTTTAGTTATATTCTGTAAATTTCCCCCCCCCCAAAAAGGGGAGAAAAAAAAAAAAAACCCTCAAATCTACTGTTAGTTTCTAGTAGAACAGGATGGTGGAGAGAGAAAAATGGAGAAATTATGAAGCAAAATGTTTCCTCGTTTTCAGTGTATTATAACATCAAGAAGAGTTTATTTTTAAGGTTTTTGCAAGCATCTTATGATTCCATGCATGAATGCTGACATGCAAATAACAAATTAGTAGAGGTTTTAAGAGCTGCTCATGGATAATTAAAATTACTTGCATTCAGTGGACACCTAATCCCTTAAATATGTCTTTAAAATTCTAATTTGATATTACTCCATAGAATGGATTTAATTACAAAGTTTATTTTCACCAAGTTCACACTTCTTCTTACTAGGCACTATAATTCATTTTATGGCTTGTTACATTCATCCGTCTACCACTGCGGCACACAGTTCATTGACTATTTTAAGTTTCCCACTATATTGAGAAGTTTTTCAAGCATCAACTTGGATGTAATTAAAAGACTGCTAGAACACAGTAGATGGACTCAATACCTAAGTGTAATCAAATTCCAGAAAAAAGGGGAAGAGTGAAAACAAGCAAAAAAGCACAAGCGAAAAAGTACAAGAGAGACGGAGAGCAAAAGACAGAATGAAGCCCCGTCTTCAAAAGTAAATGCTCAAGGCTTTCAAATTTGCAATTAATGCAAAAAAGAATCAATCCAGGAAAGCCATATTTAAAGATATCAGATATTCCAAATGACTAGCTAAGAAAGCTAATGGGCATACAAAATAAGATTATATGGAGAAGGTTATCAATGCGATTCTGTAAAAAGGGCTTTGCCTCTACCACCAATTCCTGAACTGAGGAAACAAACAAACAATAACTTAAAATAGGAATTTTAAACTTGTTATTCCACCTTTGAAATTTTCACTCAATACTGGCACACAAAGGATTTCTGATAGAAGGTAGGGTCCATCTGCATCTTATCATGGGTAAAACGCTCAGCCTTTTCCCTAGCATCCTTCCCTTGAACTGACAAATCATGAAAATTTACCAGAACTGGCTGGGAGCTGTTCTAGAGCAGCAGAAACCACCACTGTTCTAAATACATATGCATTCTGGCTTAAGGCTTTCAGTCTTCCTGGTTGTCAATCTCATACTCTATTCTGGAATTACACTCAACAAGGAAGAGAAGAGGTGCAAAATAGTATGATATGTGTCCAGTTTCTTGACATTAAGTATGTACTTAATTACATAAGTAATTACATCAGTATAGATCTTTGTCAATACAACACTGCGAGTCAAGGTATGTATCTGTGAAGATTTCCTCTTTGCCACACATCAAAATAAACTGTCCCTAACACCCATGTGCAGAACAAAAAAAGGAGCCCAGACTTATTCATGAGTTTTGAATGTCAAGTGTCTCTGCACATCATGCACACAACATCAGATCTATATAATGAAATACATGATGTCAGCTGCTATGGCTGGATGTGGTAAAAGAATGCAAAACATCCCGATGCCATATTTAAATTGACAGTGCTTACTATATTGGGAATTTTGCTGTCTCAGTGGGAGCCTGGGGACATTGCTGTCAAACCAAGTAGCAAAGATTGCCCTGTGAAAGGAGCCCTGTCAACTTCTTTTGCATCTTGTGTAGCAAATGCTTCTCCACATTATTCAGACTTGGATTCTCCATGTGTTTATTTCAGTTTCAGATGCACTTCTTTAACTGTCAGCTATTTGAAATATCACCCTCCCCTATGTCTTTTCACAAAATCTGAGAAGTTAAATAGCAATGAAATCACCCCTGTAATATGTTTTCAGGCTAAAATTATACAATTCAACCAAGAAATTCATATTTAATGAAAAATAAAGAAATAAAAATTGGTAGTCTCTGCTTCCTTATCATGAATGAAACTACTGACCAACCTTCCTTACACAGAGCTGCACATTCATTCTTGGTATATACTGCTGTATATCAGAAGCTTATTGATCTCATTAAAATAAGATTCAAATACTTTATACAAGGAAAGCTACATATTCAGTAAAGCAAACAACATGTTTCTGGTCCAGAAAAAATAATTCTGCTTGTTGCACAACTCTAGACTTTGCAAAACACACATGCTAGCTTGGTTTGGCTCAGATACACCAGGAAGGAAGAAGAGCTGACATAGAAATACAGATTTTTATCTGGCATTCAGAAAAATGATTGTACAACCATTCATAATGTTTTCTTACCTGAACACAACAGGAAGATAGGCTACCTTTCAGATACACAAGAATAAAATACAAAAAGTGGTGCAAATGTGAAAGAAAAACTTGAATTGTATCCTTAATCTCTTTGAGCAACCTGATATTCATACATAAAAAAATGCCAGTTAGTATTTATCCTAACAGTCTCCATAGATACCTGTAACATTAATCTCTAACATTCAATTTTTTTATTTTCTGATTTTTACTATTCTTAGATATTGGTTGTATTACAATATAAACATGGAAATGGGTAAGAAAATAGATTTGTAAATGATCCACTGTTAGTACTCTACTTCACAAATACCTAGCAGTGAAAAACTGTAATTCATATTGCTCCTGCAAATCAGAATGAGAAAAGCTGCATGTTGCTGCTTGTGAGTTTAGAGTTCTTGGTAAATTAGACCCCAGAATATGATGACTTAAGAAAAATTGGGATACCCAGCATCAGCAAATGCTTTGTAAAAGGAGTGCTTTTAGTCTTTGTCATGATTTAAACACACACGCACACAAAAAAAAAACAAAAAACACCCCCAAAGCAATAGACAACTGTACTGCATTTTGTTCACACTGCTGAGAGTTTCCAGTTCAGTACTGAAAGCTCTTACCAAGCAACAAAAGTTGAGATACTTAGGGGATGTTTCCAAAATGAACAGGACCCTGGTTAAACAGCTTCTCTCTGACATGTTCAAGTCTTGTAAACCACTGTCAATGAAGCTGGTTAGCATTAAGTAACAGATAGCTTGGAGTTAATTTCCTTTAAAATATACATATACATATATATATATATGTACATATTATTTCCCATTTCTCATTCAGCTTTTGAGTTTAAAGACTTAAGACATTTACTAAAGCTTCATTAGCAGTGATACATAAGAACTATTTCAAGCAATATAAAAACCTGTAGTGAGCTAGCTTTCAAAGCACAGGTTAATTTTGTGACATCTGTTTGACTTCTAATTGACTTCTAATTTAATACAGAATTGTCTATCTGATGGATAGGTGACAACTGTAATGCTGCCTTCTCTGGCAGTATTGCAACAAAATAAAAATAACAGATTTTTTGTATTGAATGCTGACGCAAAACATTCAAGCCAAAAGATAAAGGCAAACATACTCATCCTGCATCTCAATTCCTATGGAGGTATTCCTTTGAAAACCTTGAAATGACTATAACAGATCATTTAGTTATGTTTTATTTCTTCAGCAGCACTGGTTTAAAGATTAGAATTTAACTTAATAAATATGTTCAGACTGAGCTTGTTTATGTGCCCAAAAGTATTTGCAGACCCAATCATGTACTTACAAGTTAGTAAAAAGAGAATGATAACACTAGATTTTTTGTAGAAAAGAAGCATCTTTAAAGAAGAGATAAATGGTTTAGGGGAGGATAAGTGATAAAATATTCCAAAATTCCAAGCACTGAAAAATCACCTGGCAGCATACTCCAGAAAATGCAAATGCTTTATTTGCTAGAAAGGTTGTAAGAACATTCTTCCCATGCCAAATCCACATACTGACTGATTTTGACAACGAAGTTTTATAAACTGAAAATGTCAAAATAGACAAAATCAGATAAATCTTTAGTATATTTAATATGGGAGTACACTAAATATGGAATTACTAGGATAGCAGCATTAATAAGCCATTTCTCTATATAAATACCTATTTAAATCTTACAGCTTCCTTTTACCATATTTGAAACTGGGAAGGTGCTCTGAAAGTAATGCCTCCTATTTTATTATCTTGGCCCACAACATCGGAGGCAGATGTTGGTGATACGGCAGAAGAGGTCGAGTCTTCCTGCCACTATCATTAGACACTGTTGCTGTTTGGCAGATGGCAGCAGAGAGGCAGTCTAACACAATGGTGTCTAACATGGAAGTGCAGATGAAACAAAGGTATGGAACTTAATTCCTTCCTACGGAAGAACTGGCACCTGCTGAAATTCACTGAAGCTTGCTGAATGTTTCTGGAGACTAAATAGTGGATCTGAACACAGTGAGGCTGTAAGTGGTGTGTTTCAGCAGAGGTGACAGTGAAAGTATGTAACTGCCACTGGTGCTGATTTTTATGAGCATGACATACAGTCTCTAATTCATTCATACAGGCTGGTGAAAATGCATAGGTAATGGTGGTGACTATGCTGAAAAACAGTGTTTTGTAGCTGCAAACTTTCTCTATCCAATAGTGTTATTAAGCTCTTTGACTCTGTTAGTTTCCACTGAAATAAATAGGAGGCATCACTTTTGGAGCCTTATTCTGTGAACAGGAAACTTACGATCCAAAGGATTTATTGCGCAGAATTTACAAAATAACTGATGATGTTCAATGGATTCTAATTTTTAAAAACTATGAAAATGTTTAAAATGCAGAAAAAAAAGTCTGAGGAAAGTAAACAATTTTAAAATATATCTAAATTAGTTAAGGCTTTAAATAAATAACAGTATTTTTAAAATAATCTCTAGGTTAATTTCCTAGTTAACTTTATGTTAATATATTTTTTTGAATATATTATTAGTTCAATTATTGCATTTTTCCTTTGAAAAAATCAAATTCCATATTTTTTATGAGAAGAGTACAAGATTTAAAGGAATGTTTAATTTCAAAACTATTTTATTAGTAGTGGTGTATTTCCCCACCCGACCCCCCCAACATAGAAATGCCTGTTATCTTCCAACTGTCACTCAAGCACTCTAGATTAATTATTGCTTAGAAATCACTATGTTATGCAAAATTCTAGACCAACTGATGCATCACATAAGCAGTAGGACCACTTTTTTATTACTCTGCAGTCCAGTGCGAAGCAACAACGGAAGTATAGTAAGTCAGTTAATACCTTTCAGTCCAGCTAATTCATTTAATCATTTTATGGGAGCTTTATCAACATTTAAGAAACAGAATACAACATTATCTTGATTTTACTGCACTGCTACTTGCTGAACACTTGAATTTGACTGATATGTGCCACTGAACCTGTAATAAAAATGAACTTATTGAATTAGAATACAAAATTGTTGTGAATTTGATAGCCCCACTACCAAAAGCAAAATAAAAGTTGATATTGCAATTTAATATGTTGAAAGATATATAAATTAGATTCAAAAAATAGAAAATTATACTAAGATGTAATTGAGATGAAATTAATATCTAGATTAGATTAAAAGTAAGTGGATATTTTAGAGTGCAAATGTCATTGCAACTTGCAGACACCTTCAAACTGATATTGTTTTTTAGTTCCCAGTAAAACTGAGTGAGACTGAGGACAGATTTGAGTGCAAGCATGAAGTTCTTTCAGCTACACACATCATACAACTAAATATTCCTAAGTATGTTTAGGGTTTCCACTCAGCACTTTCACGTGGGTGGATTTTCTAATACTTGATCATTTGTCTGGTATTTCAGATGTGCAGATAAAACAGAGAAAAAGCACTCTGTCCACTCCTACTGGATGATCAGATCAATGCTTTGCTTTGGTCTTTGAGCATGAGCAGGAACAAAAAGTGAGTCACACAAAAAGGTGTGGGCTTGAAGCACAGCAGGCTGCTAGCCTGCAGTGAGCTCTGCCTCCACCAGCTGCATTAGCTACTTGAAGTTCCAGCACATTTGGCCAGATTGCCATAACTGAGAAAGCTCTTTTTTCCCATGAATCAAGTTACTAGAGTGACTGTTCAGTTGTTATTCAGCCCAAAATAGCACATCCATCTGCTGAACCAAGTGTATAATTAAAAAATTTATTGTTATATAAACTGCATATTCCATACTGTTCCCATATCAATTTTGGAAGGTGGTAAGCCAAATTTGCTTCTGGGGCTTCCCTTCAATGACTCATGATTCAGCCCATTATTCGTCTATTAAGAAGCATAAGTTACAGAGGGGGGTGCTGCTAACCTACCCCTGTGAAACAATTTAGCTGCAGAAGCACATCAGTTGTTGTCTCCCAAACCAGCATAATTCAACCAACTCTGCTCAACTCCAGCCTACGTGAGAAATTACAGCTCTATCTTTGCCTCTTCAAAATCATCCGAGGTTGAGGAAGGGTTCATGCATAAGGCTCCAACACTCAAAGCCAAACTTCCCTTTGTGTCAGGCTTCCTCCCTTAGTATTTTTTTAATTTCCCAGCTTCTAAGTTCTTCTTCTTCATTGTTTTTACTGTATCAAAAATGTGGTAGTCCAATCCGAGGTGAAGAACTGGGACTATAAAGTTTCATGCAGTCCTTATTAGAACCATTAAGGCCACTCAACTGTTAAATTTCAAGTTTATTATATAAAAGATATTTTCACAATTTAACTGTACGTGAACAGCACAGTATTATTATGTCTTCTAGAACCAGTGCAAAAAAAAACAAATCATTGAATGCTTTTTATCCTTTTTCCAGACCCTAGTATAGTACTGAGATAATCACACAGCTCAACTATGCTCTGCAAGCTCCAAATCAGATGTTGATGCAACAGGGAACTACCAGAACCTACTGCAAGAAGCCCACCCCAGAGTTAAGAAATAAAATAATTCAAATATGAGTGGATGCTAAACCTTCTATCAAATTCTAGGCACATGTAATATTGTTGCCTTCATATATAATCTTGTACTGCTGCACAGAAAGTACAAATTAACAATAAAAAAAAAAAAAAAAAAAAAAAAAGGAGAAAAGAAAAAAAGATGCTTGGTTTAGAAATAATAACAGGATCCAAAAAGGTTTAAAAATATAAAGTTGTCCATTACTGAGCTCTGAGAGTTAAAAGGCTTCATGAACAGGTTTGTGCAATCTGAAATGTAGTCTAAAAAGACATGAAGGGGTAATGGTATACAGTTATATTGTGAGGTTTTGCTGTTGTCATTGACTTTTTGGTTTGGTTTGGTTTTGGGGATACAATTTTTTTTACTTTTATTTTTAGTAAATTATACCAGTGACATTAACTAATAATTAGTTAATGGTCACAGGATAAAAGTTATTAAGCTTGAACTAAAAAAAAATCGTTTTAGAAAAGTTATGATATTACTAAATAAAATTAGTGGTTATTTGTGCTCCAGGAATAGCTACAGATTTAGAAGAGTCAGTGTGAACAAAACATAGCCAGACATATGGACTGAAATCTTCACAACTAACCAGTGGAATAGTACATGTACTATTTCAAGATTATGTGTTTGCCTGAGGTTTTTCAGTAGTGGCAATCACTGAAGTACTCAATGAAGCAAAATTGTAAAAATTAGAAAAGTCTATCATTCTTCCCATTAAAAAAAATAATAATCCATTTTACATCAGTAAAGCACTCATTGCTTCATGTTACAAGTTAAATTAAGCTTGGCATTACAACATTTTAAGGGACAAAAGGAGAAATCTAGCAAAAATCCTCCTTCTCTCCAGGTAAATCAAACATTCCTATGAATTTCAACAGAATTAACATTTACTTACACTGCTCATAAAACTATACATTGTTAATCAGCTTTTCAAATCCAAAATCAGTGTTATGAAAAAGTGGTGCATAACATGCCATGCTCTCAATATTACAAGGAAGTCAAAGAAGTCTGTAGCATTTTATAAAGTATTACTATAAAAGTAACAAAAAAAATTTTTTTTTAAAGTAAAAAAAAAAAAAGAAAAAAGTAAGCATATTATATATATATATTATTACATATATATATATATGATATATTGATACTTTGATACTTCGATGTGTAGTTGCATTAGTAGGGTGGTTTTACTGATACTAGTTATTCAAAACCAGTTCTAGCTCATCAACCTAGTAATATCAAATAGAATCACAGAATACCCCAAGTTGGAAGGAACCGACAAGGATCACCAAGTCCAACTCTTAGCTCCACATGGACTACCCAAAGATCAAACCCTATGTCTGAGAGCATTATCCAAATGCTCCCTGAACTCCAGCACTCAAGGCAATCCCCTCTGCCCTGAGCAGCCTGTTCCATGCCCACTGCTCCCTGGTCATGAACCTTTCCCTAACCCCCACCCGCCTCTCCCCTGACAAAGCTCCATGCAGTCACGATAATCACATTAAAGATAGAATCTGAGACACCTAAAGTGGCAGTGAAATGAGAGATGGCAAAAAAAGGGCTAAATAGCGTGAAAATTAGTACTTCTGTACAGATAATACAAGCATAATCTAGACTCCGGAAATTTTAAACAATGAACACGAGAAGTTTGTCAAGGAAATGAAAAAAATTGCTAGATAAGGAATAGAATACATCCAAGGAATTATCTACAGTCTTTCTTACACCTGTTTTCCATTCCTACAGCTTTGCCTTTCCACCAACAAATCCCCATTAAATTCAAGTATCCTACTTACTTTATATAGCTCCTGTTACCATAGTATCTTACTACCAGTTACATGAAATACCAGATTTCACAAGCTAAGAAAATGTCATTTAACACATTTTAGAATGGGAAAAAGATACAAATGAGTCTTGCCAAAAGTCACTTATGAAATCCACTGCAAAGCAAGATAATAAATAAATTCCATATTATCATACTAAGTGTTGAGCCATCTTTCTATTCTAAAGAGAAAGGAATAGTCAGTGAACATATACTAAGGATAGATGCAAAGTTTTTGTATCATTTCTTCCTTGACAAAATCCACAGATTTTCCAAACAGAACACTGAAATGTCTGCTGAAGTTCAACCATTCAACAGGTGGATATGTGAAGGCAATCCATGTGAAAAGTATACCCAAAACCACTTATTAACAATACATTTATTCACTGGTTCATGAAAAGTTATTGAGCAACTCTTTCTTGAAAAAGAAAGTTGGGTGCATCACAAAGTGAAGATTTCTGCCTCACTGCTTTCAGAATGAGAAAAAGAGAAAAAAGGAAACATCTCCTCCCAACCCAGCACAGATTTTTCAATGGGTTTGGGAAGAAACATCAGGAAGGACAGAATCATCCAGTCAGGGAGGACTGACCCTACTTGCTGTGAGACTTTGTTAACAGCAGAGCTTTTCAGTTTTCTGCCCTCCTTTTTCTTTCAATCTGTTCAACTTTCTGATTTAGATATAAGATTTTAAGAGCAATGATTGTTTCTTATTATATTTTGCTAAAATTTCTACTTGGCATTAGTCTCAAGTGAGGCTTCTGAACAGCAACATAGTGATAGTTCAGAAGTTAAATGTAATATAGCACTACGCTATTCCAATAATCCAGTAATTAGCCTATAAAACACATATTTATCACAGAATAAAGCAACACACTGGATTAATACAAAGCGAACAGCAATAGAAAACATAAGGTTTCACATTCTGTATCGGATGCCTGAAAGAATACATTTCTTGATATGCACTGACCAGAATGAATCATTTTTCCTAGATAAAGTTCTTCCCCAGCACTTTATGTTTACTCATACAGTGAGGCTTTGAGAAACAGATATGGACAGTCCCTTTTAACTAGGCAAAGGCAACAAAAAAAGTACAGGAGTAGGTTCTGCATCAGATATAAATACAAAACAATATGTTTGCACTAGTCAATAGGTAGACACCATTGACGTCGATTGATATTTCCAAAAAGACTGAAATATCTGAATGAGCAGTAAATTGAAATAAATACAGAAATGTCCAAAGTAGCCATCATTAAACTCAGAAATGGAAGGATTCTGTGGCAGAGATAGCAATATTGCTCATAATATTTGAATAAGATTTCAAGATATAGATATTCTAGAGACAGCAGATCTGATAGAAGCATTTAAACAAACAGATCACATGGCTCCCAAATGATACTGAGTTCTTCCATAGTGGGAAGTTGCCACCATATCCCTGATCTTGATGATTTTTCATTACAGAGAACATACAGATTTAAGAAAAATCAAAATTATAGAGTAAATGATCACACAAATCACCCTTAAATTACAACTAAAATTAAAAGCATCCTTAATAAATATCCACAGAGAGTGCTACCATAGATAATAAGAATTCAGGAAGTAAATATAAAGTTAATCCTTGTCAAAGTTAAATATCTACTATTTTAAGAGCTCATTTGGCTGCAAATGGCTGTCATTTCTAATCCAAGAACTGTGCTTGCAACAGATGTTGCTTTAATAAAGTGATCTGGGCTGGAGATGCTTATTAAATTGCACACAACAGAGTAGGATTTACTGCTCCACTGGCTCATCACAGTGGATTTCAGATTCTCCTCCCTTCAATGGAAACTTACTATTAGGCTGGCAAAAGCAGATTTCAAAATACAATGCAACAGGCTTTGGCAGATCACTGACGGAGTGCTTTAGAGGATAAGGTAGTGCATGGTACAGACATGATAACAAGCAGGATCCCCAGGGCAGCTATAACATTGCTTTGCATACTCCGCCAGTCATTCAGCTATCGTGTCAGTTACTAAGAACTAGCAGACCTATTCAGAAGCACTGCTTATAAATATGTAAAAATAAATGGAAATTAATAATTTCAGAGATGCAATGGTTAGGAGGACATCTTTATTCTATTTCTCAAATGTCCGTTGTAATTATTGTTCCACAGGGAATGGAAAAGCATGCTTCACAGGTGCAAGAGATCTAAAGACAACAAAGTTAAGAATATAAGCTGCACCCAAAAGAAACCCAGGATCTGTTTCTGCCCAATACAATTCCTGTTCTGAAGCTACACTGAAGATGCATAGCTTTAACAGAATTTCGAAGTAAGGTAAAATATTTTTTAAAAAGAAGAGTGTCCTTACTGATAGAGTGAGACAATTCACAGATTCAAGTTTTGGTTATGCCTGTCCCCAACAGCACTCTGCAAATACTTAGATTGGTGGATTAAGCTTTGCAAATTGTCTTTTTATTTATTGTTGGGATGGTTTTAATATTGTGTGTAGATACAACTTCTGAAATTATTCATTCTAATGTTTTTTGCTTTATGTTATAAAACAGATTAGCCTCAGAAATCTGTCCAACTGAAAAGTCCCACAAATTTTACGAATACCAGAAAAGATACTGCACATTCAAATGTCTGCTTGCCTTCTAAACTAATTTCCTTTTTGATGTGAAAAGTACAAATCCCAACAATACTAAAGGAAAAACAAATTTAACTACTGAGATCTCCAAAAGTGAACATACTTTCTTTTGAGATACCTTTTAATAGTTGATGATGGACTTACATAATACAAAGTTTGGGACCTTTGGTTTATATTTGGTCTAATCTAGGAAAAGGAAATCTGAGCATCTGAAGTGGGAAACATTTTATTAATTTGGTATATAAGAATAACAGAACATATATACCAAAAACAGATAAAGCCAGACTACAGAATTATTAATTCATTATTTTTGAGATTCTAAAAATATCATTTTGAATTTTTGCACACTGTTCAAGCTTTCCATCTGTTGTTTCTCTTTTCTCTGTTTCTATTCAGAAAATTAGGATCCAAATTAAAATTGCTTTCTCTCTTAAGAAGCACTCTATGAAAGCACACAGGGCAGTATGCTAAAAATATAAATATCTCTGGTATTCAAATTCTAAAAGTCTAAATTCAATAATTTCAAGTAGTGAGTAAACATTAAATGAAAATCAATCAGTTGAATCCCAGCTTAATGACATGAGCTGGACTTTCTGCAGTCATATACAGTTCTACATACGACAACAATTTCCATCCTATAGTCAGTGATGTCTTCTTCATGCAAGCCACCAGAGGCATTGAACCTGGCTGGCCTCTCAATCGATTCATGCAATGACAGCAAATTGTTCATGGGAAAACAAAAAAGAAAAAAGAAAAAAAAAAATCGATACTCAGCACACCTAAAATTTACTTTACATATAACTACTGATTTAGAAGAATCAAATTTCTATGCATATTAGAACACAGTGGTGGCATTTACTGTTACTTTCTAACTCTCAGGAAGAAATTTACTTCAAAATCAGACTTCTTTATCTTTTTCTTTGACCTGCCAACTCAATTATGTACACGTTTATATAAAATTTAACACATACTGTGGCAAAAGTTAAAGCTTTTAGTTTACTATACAGAGGGCAGTATACACAGTATTAAAAGTCAGTGTGCTGTATTCTACGTGGTCTGTACAGAAACAGAAAATTATGTTTCAAAAAAGAAAGTGAAGCTGTTGATAGGATTAAATTAAAAACAAAATTAAGCACTACCACCTTCTTTCAATAAAATCAATTTGTGAAGATAAAAGAGAGACACAACAAAGTTTGTCTGTGGTTTGGGACAGATTTCAGAACATGAGGACTAAATAAGCGCTCTTATGTTCAGAAAAATGATTTTGTCATCTAAACCATAGTAACGGAATCACATGCAAGATCAGCTATTTCTATATTTTACAGATATTCTAGTAGTTGCAGAACATCTTTTAACATTCTGCAGAGGGTTCAGTAGGTACAGGAGGTATTCCTCAAGTCTAGCTCCTAAATTACACTGTAAAATTGATTAATATTAAAATACCATTTTTCTATTTAACAGTGGATGCTGGGCACCAGTGAAAAGAGTCTGGCCTCATCCTCTTGACATCCACCATTTGGAGATTTATAAGCATTGATAAGATTCTCCATCAGCGTTCTCTTCTCCAGGTAGAACAGCCCCAGATTTTTCAGCCATTCCTCATAAGAGAAATGCTCCAGTTCCCTCATTACCTCTGTAGCCCTTTGCTGGACTCTCACTAAAAGTTCCCTGTTTTTCCTGAACTGAGGAGCCCACAACTGATCACAATACTACAGATTCATTCTCAATAGAGTAGAATAGAGGGGACAGAGATACCACTCAATTTCTTAGCCCCTACGGCACAGGGCTGTCTACCAGGACACCCAGATCCTTGCCTGCAGAGCTTCTTTCTAGTGGATCAACCCTAACCTGTACTGATGCATGCGGTAATACCTTCCCTAAAACTGTGCTTTTATTCCTTATTAGTTTTAAATTGAGTTTTGAATTCCTATCTCTAATCATATGAAGATTAGAGTCAGTGGAGAGAGTAAACCTATTTTGTCTCATATAAACTTTTCTGATTTCAATGTGGAATGAATAATCCACATTTAAAATATAGGAATTTCATTACGAACCCTACAAAAACCCTTTTTTGTATCTAGCATATAAGTGAGAGTTTGTTCCAAAATGCAGTTAAACTGTGCCAGACTGGATACTATACATATCGATGGTGTGTTCTCAATTACTGTGCTATGAATAGCTCTGATAACTTCACCTAAAAAAAAAAATAAAAGTAGAAGAAATAGAAAGTGTGTGCAGACAGAACACAGGCACAGCAAACAAATACCAGCTGCCTGAAGTTAAAAAAAAAATATATATATATACATAAATTTCTAGATAGGGTAGTTCACAGTTGTTTTCAAAACTTCTCCTGAAGGATTTTTTTAATATTATCAGACATAAAATAATAGGGCAGAGGTACATAACTGAACACTAAGATAATATGATTAAGGGCAGAGCCATTACTTTGTTTGCTATACCTGGGATTTTGCATGCTAAATAAACTACAAGTATGTATGTGAATTGTGTGAAGTAAATGTAAAATTATGGTAATTTAATAACAACTGAATCACAGAATGTTTTGGTTTAGAAGGGCCTTTAAGATCACCTAGTTCCAACCTCCTTGCTGTACGCAGAGGCACCTTCCTCTAGACCATGCTGGCCACAGCCCCATCCAGCCTGGCCTTGAACGCTTGCAGGGAGGGGGCATTCACAACCTCACAGGTTCCAGTGTCTCAACACCCTCACAGTAAAGAATTTCTTCTGATTATCTACTCTAAATCTACCATCTTCCAGCTTATAACCATTTCTCCTTGTCCTGTGGCTACCTATTCTTATAAAATGTCCCTTCCCTGCTTTCCTGTAGGCCCCTCTCAGTACTGATAGGCCACCATAAGGTCTCCCAAGAGCCTTCTTTTCCCCAGGTGGAACAGTTCCAGCTCTCTCTGGACCTGCTCCAAAGCTCCATGTCCTTCTTGTGCTGGGGGCCCAGAACTGGATGCAGTACTCCAGGGGGAGGTCTCATGAGAGCAGAGAGGCAGAATCACCTCCCTCGACCTGCTGGTCGCATTTCTTTTGATACAACCCAGGATACCGTTGGTCTTCTGGGCTGCGAGCACACATTTCTAGATTATGCTGAATCTTTCATCAGCCGATACCCTCAAACCCTTCTCCTCAGGACAGCTCCTAAGCCATTCTCCACCCAACCTGTATCTGTGCTTGGGATTGTCCCAACCCAGGGGCAGGACCTTGCACTTGGCCTTGTTGAGCTTTATAAGGTTGGTATGGGGCCACCTCTGAAGCCTGTCCATGTCTCTCTGGACTGCGTTCTTTCCCTCTGGCATGTCAACTGCACCACTCAGCTTTGTGTCATCTGCAAACTTGCTGTGGTGCATTCTCAGCAAAGAGTTAAATCCATATTTTAAATTCAAGTGAACAAAGTGTTCAGGTGAGTAGGAAGACAGACATTTTGATTAAAAGGTCATGCTTCCATTAATAGGGAACTAATAGGTTTTCCAAATGAATGGTTTTTATTTTCAGTTTGAGGTGAGAGTATGAGGTGATGGAGCTGAGGTTGAAAGAGGAGTTTAATCTGTGTATCAAGAACCACTGTTGCTGAAAAGATAGTGAATTGATGAATTCATCTGCAAACTGTAATAAATTCCTACTGAGAATTAATTATCCTGGGACTTGGTTTCTAAACTGGAAACATATTTGATCCCTGAAATCAATCTCTTTTTTTACCTTCTATTATCATAGACTAGATACAACTGCATAAGTTCAAGATCATTAAATTAGTTATGATTGCTTTTCTGTTTTTACCATGTTGGAATACAAGCAAGACAACTCTTACAATAGTCTCTTCTTACCTTTAGTAGAAATTCTGAATTCTGATTGCAGCTCATCCCAAATAACGTGACTGGCCCCAGTGACCAAAAAATTCAACGGTATCCTGGGGCACATTAAAAAAGAACATGGCCAGCCAGTCAAAGGAGGTTCTCTGCCTCCTCTATTTTGTCCAGTGAGAACACATCTGGAGTACTGTGTCCAATTCTGGGCTTCCCAGTTCAAGAAAGACAGGGAACTATCTTTTTTGAAGAATAAATTTGAATAAAACAATTCTTTCTGTGATCCTCCATAGAAAGTGGAATAAATTTTTCAATTTCAAGATTAATTATACTGGTTTGCTCCCCTTGAAGTGTATTCAAGTTTATAGTCCAGTCTTGGAAAGATTACATATGCAAGTCAATAGCATAAAGTTATACATAGATTCGGGCATTTTCAAGCTTGGAGATCTACTAAGTACTGTGCCCATATACATTTCTCAAATGTGTAAGTTATGAAAAACTATGAGTTTCAGCAGATCATGGTAGAGGTCCATAACACGTAAGTTTAATGCTTTTAGGTCTCAATTATGCAATTTATTCTTATTTTCTAATCCACAGTGTTACACATTTGCCTTAATAATCTGATATTCTATCTATTGAAAGACTGCTTTGAGGCTGTATTTAGAGAAGGGAGTTTGAATCTACAAAGTAAACTACCAAACAAGATCTTGAAACTTCTGCAAATAAATAATGCATTAGCAGAATTATACAGACTATCTTCTTAGAACAAGTGATATTCTAGCGTTTAATTTTAGAAAATTTACTTGAGAATGAAAAGGCAACTATTCAAACTAAATGATGTCTAATTATTAGAAGGTGACAACAGGAAAAAAAAAAAAACCAGGAGTGATAGACATACTCAGTTTTATAACAATCTTAGATGATATTTGGCAATGCACTTCCTCAATACACTAAAACAAGAGAAAAAACAGTAAGAATGAAAGTGTATTTAATGTATATATCCAATTAAGTTACACTTTGCAGCATCAACTGTTGCTCTTAAGCTAACTGAAGTTTAAAATGATCAAAATGATATAGTATTCCGAACTTTAAAACTGTTCTTTGCACAGCGAGGATGAGAATCAGATGTTACAACTAATTCTAATTGCTGAATATTCCAGTTTAATTTCATCTATTGCGAACTCTAAGAAGCAATAAGGAAATTCAGGATTACTGCACCAGTCTACAAAGTAAAAGCATTTGCTGTAATGATGCATTATGCCAGTGATAAATTTGAATTGAAAAAATTGTGAAAAGCTCTTATTCAAAATCATTTTCACTGCCTGCCAGAGGAAGTGAACCATGATACACTGATGTAAGAGAAAACAAAAACCAACATTATTTAAGTGTGTTGAAAGCAAGAGAACTACAAAACTCTTTTTAATTTCCTGACATTGAAGCTTGCAAAGGACAGGATGTGCTGTTTTTCAGGACCACAAAAAGGGCAAAAAGTTGCACTCTGTGACCAGTGTAATCATTTTCTTCTCAGATGTGGTCCATATGTACATTTTCAATCATGACAAAGAAATCAGGAAAGATCTAGGATATTCTTTCTTTCCAAACATCAGATACTTTAATGCAAAACGATAATGTAAAATGTGAAGGAGGAGTTTTCTGTTTCGTTTTCTTTTTCCAGTTGTTTTGTTTGTTTTTGTGGGAGGGGGAAAAGTGTATTATAAAGTAATTAAATGAAATTCACATTTTGGAAGTGCATTTGAAGGAAACTGCCATTTCTCTACAAAGTTAATTACCAACCATTGCTGTAAAAGCACATTCTTACTTTTGTAGTTGAAATAAAAAATACCCAAACACCTCAAAAGAAGCAGAGGTATCTGGGACACACAATTAATGGAGCACTATCACAATCCATAATCAGATCGTGATATGCTAGAATCACTTGAACTAATTTGCAATCTGTTTTTTGTTTCGTTGTTTGTTATGTTTTTGTTTTCTACCATTCATTCTCATTGTCCATTTACTGGGCAAGTATATTTAGATTTACATTCCTTCAGATTACAAAATTAACCACTGATACAACAATATCCCTGAATGACTCTCTGTTACAGATAACCCAATCATCAGCACTGAAATTCCAAGCTAATCCAAACTGTTTTATGTTTTATTAAATTATTTCAAAAAGAGTTGGCAATTCTGCACAAGTATTCAGTCTCCGCTCTGAAAATGGAAAATAACTACATAAGCTGCCAAACTTCTTTCTTGGATTGCTTCTAAAACAAAATCTCCTAGGAGATGCATACCTTAGATCAAACCCAATTCTATATATTCATGAAAGGGCTAAAAAAAAAAAATGGTGACATCCTGGTTAACAAAGTAAGAAGCTTCAGCTCCTCAAAATCTAATTGCTAGAACTGTTCTTCTATATCTCGTATCTGACTTGAAGACACAAGTTCTTTATTCAGATATGCTGTATACATCAAACTCTCTCTTACACATGGAATTCATTTTCTTAGTCATATTCTAATATTGATCCAATTTTACACAGTTTGAACTCTACCAGAATCAATGACATTGTTTTATAGTGTCTCAAGATGCTAGGAAGAGTGGATCCTCAGAATCATGAAATAAGTAACATCTTAATACAGTGAATGTCTTCTCTGTGATACAGATGTGTGGATAGTAAATATTGAAGTTTGAATATCACTAATTTCTCTTTAATTATGTGCTACTACTCACTTGAAAATCAGAGGATTCTTTAATAATCCCCATCATTTGAATCATGAAAGATTGATGTGAATTTTAGCTGCATTAACTGGAAAGCCAAATTATCCTCAGTAGAATGGCCTTGTCTATGTTACTCTTTTGTCAATTTAAAGGTGAACTTGAAATAGTGTGTAACAATCTTGCATTTTGTTCCTGTATTGCAACCCAACAGAAATTACAAGAGCATCCAGAATTAGAGAAGTCTAAGAGCATCTTATAGAAGTACGCAGGTATACATTCTTCAGAGGAGACTAATGGAGCATTCAGCTTTTTCATTTGCTACAGCTTTCTGTTTCCACATCACGCCACCCACACAAGGCTGCTACACAGTGCTGCAGCTTCCCTTTGGAACTCCAAAGCTCTGTGATTTAGTGAATTCAAAATATATATAATTCAATTGGTAATTTGTATATTATGGGAATATACCAGCTTTCTAGGATGTCATCCCTAGAACTCCTATTTTCATAAAAATTAAAGGTGGGAATTCCAAATCAAATCCAAACCAATATATTCTAGGTATGCTTAAGTCATCCTATAGATAGCTAAATTACACTGACTTTTGTCAGAAAAACACCAAGTTTTTTCTAATTTCTGGAAAAAAAAAGACTGCAGAATTAATATGGTTTTCCCTGAGGACTATGAGTAAATAAGCATCAAGAGAATAAACAAACAGATATTTAAAAAAAATCCACATAAAGTTATAGTGAGATAATGAGGCAACTACGAACACTTTATTGGTTACCAAGAGACATCCCATAATTAAATAAAACTAAATGTCAAGGACATTAAATCAGCATTAGTTCCTTACAGCCAGGAATACACACAAGAAAGATTACTGTTTCATATCATTCGTAATGTTTTGTGGAAAGGAAAGGTGGGAATATAGCATTAGATGTACTAAAAAAAGAGTTAAAACTAATTTAATGTGTTTCCAGTATAAGTCCCAGTAAAACCTTCCTATGCATCTTTGTTTGCTATCACAATGGTGACAAAGATTAGTAATTTTTCTTTGCAACTTTTTTTCCATAAAAAATGGATAAAAATAAGATTAACATTGCACAGAATAACTTCTTGATTTCTTGTTCTGTTTATTCACTTTTCATCTTACCTCTAAAACTGAACTATAAATAAACCTTCAAGTTAAACTATAGCTTAATTGGAGTCAGTCCAACTTGATAAATGATGCTTTACATGAGCAGTAATGTACAGAGGACTAAAGATGAGGGAGAGATATTACGAGGTACACCACAGACTGAATTTTTTTGCTTTTCATTGTCAAACCTCACTTCACTCCAAGCAAAAGAGTAGTGCTGCTTTCGATGAAATCTGAAATAACTTATATTCTTTTGACAACATGAGATTCTTTTGAATGTCATGTCTTCATATGTCTTAGGACATGTTAAAACATGACTCCAAGGTCAATTAAGGTCAATTCCAATCAAAACATTCTCGTATCCTGCGTGATCCTGCGGTTCAAATAACTGTTTAAAATATTTTTCATATAATTTTTTTGTTACTGAAATTTGTCAAGAATTTTTTTTTTCAAAAAAAAAAAATAATTTTTTTGCATGACCAGTCTAGACTGAATTGGCAAGCATGTAAGATTATCACTACTACACATGGATAAATTATAAAAGACCTCTGTGCAAATTAACAGATCCTTCCCCAGCTGTCCTGACAGTGTTTCATACTGGACACAATTGGATATGCATTAGAAATATGCAGGTTGCACTGAAAGTAATGCCTCCTATTTATTTCTTGAAACTGCAATCAATGCACCATCAATGAAGAAGAGCCTGCATGCCACACTGATAAAAATCTGTTCCAGAAGAGATGACTTGCCATCACCACTGCTGAAATGCACCCACCACCTCACTGTGTTCTCATCCACCATTTGGTCTCCACAAATGTTCAAAAAGCATCAATAAATGTCAGTAGAAGGCATTTTTTTTCTGCATGGAGGAATTCAGTTCCATACCTTTTCTCCATACCCATTTCCATGTCAGATGTCGTTTTGTCAGACTGCCCCTCTGTAACAACATTTAATGAAACATTCATTGATAGGTTCAGACTCTATTGCTATATCGCTAAGATCTGCAACTGAGGTTGTGGATCAACATACTAAAAAAGGAGGCATTACTTTTGGAGGAGCTCTAGTATTACCCAGGTGCTCCAAGACAGGCTCAGATTGGATGCTAAAAGAATTCTTCATGGAAAGGGTGATCAAGCATTCCTTAGTCTGTCTAGAGAAGTGGCAGACTTCCTGGAGGTATTTAAGACACTTGTGGTCATGTCACCAAGGGATATGGTTTAATGATGAGACTCAGTAGGTGGGGTTGATGTTTGGACTTGTTATATCTTTCTTAAATTACATGATTCTATGATTCTACTACTTAGACATTTATATGTCTAAACTATCCATAAGAGAGGCAGACAGATAAGCATCTCATAGGAGTTCGGTTGGTTGGTTTGTTGATCTTGTTTTCTTTATATATGTGACATTATTTTAACTGTGCCCAGCATTAAATTTGGTACAATCTTTGTATCATTCCAATAGGATGTGCAGGGTAATAAATACATCAAAATGACTTTTTATTATTAAAAAAAATCACTTGACAATTATTCAACAAACTTAAATTCCCACACATGAATCAAAGCCAAAGGCCAACAAA
Source organism: Centrocercus urophasianus (assembly GCF_019232065.1). Lineage (NCBI taxonomy): Eukaryota > Metazoa > Chordata > Aves > Galliformes > Phasianidae > Centrocercus > Centrocercus urophasianus. The sequence continues at coordinate 21,953,854 of NW_024884722.1, forward strand.
CTGGAAACCTGAGTGAGTTCAAAAGCCGCATTAGGAGACAAATGAAGAATAATATATCTGACTAGCAGAATTCTGCTGCAATGCTAACCACTAGACTGCAGAAATAGACAGCTTTGTTTAATAATGAGATCAGTACAAAGCCTTCTTTTGTGGAATGAAAAACAGAAACTAATTGAAGAAATGTACTTAGCAAATTATTTAATTATCATGAAATTTTTCCAAGACTGGGATTTCTTCCAGGGAATGATTAATTTGTATCTACGGTTTTCAGAAGTTACCCATAGAGATGACTGAACAACTTCATAAGCAACTTTATATATTAAAAGATATAAAAATGCTACTTAGTAATGTTGTGTTCACATGTAGAATTTACATAAAATACATGTTTTCTGAGAACATTTACAAGTCATTATTGATGACTGTAAGCATTCCAAACAGATGGAAAAGACATACAACTAATATTCCTGCTGCTGTTTTGAATCACAGCTGAATAGTATTGCTAAACATAAAAATCCCATTTTCCCATGACCACTCAGACTTATTGTACAGCACTCCTGTCTATCTATCCTGTGGTTTTTTCACAGCACTGTATAAAATCAAATTTGAGATGCTAGGTTTGAAGAACCTTACAGATTATCCTGGGATTTCTACACTCTATTGTCATGACTACTACTAAAACTGTTCCCAAACAACAATATTATTTATAAGCAGCACTATGTTCATTTCAAGTTGTTCAAAGATGTAGGCACAGGAAGAGAACTAAGTGCTTAGTAGAATATGCAGGAAGATCAGCTATAAAGCATACTCATATGGATTTGCTTTAATGACTCTCAGGTATAAGAATTTTTGTTTAACTTTTTAGGAAAGAAGTCAGAAGTGGAGATGCAACTTATTACTATATTTCAAAGCAAAGAAATGAATAAAGGAAAAGAGAAGAAGAAAAAAAACGTGTATCTACTGTTATGGAATAACATCTCTTTTCCTCTCTTCCAAAGATTAAACAACTTTCTTGACACAATCTGACATCACTGGCTAGGCATGCTTTTTAGAGAAAACGCTACTTGAAGGCAAGTATCTAAAGTAACTTTAAAATAATATGTTTAGTCTATAGATCCGAAGATATCTCCCACCACCAAGTCAGCCTCATTTCACATGTATCATAAGGAAGTAGCTTCAGATGCAAACTGAAACAACACTGATTTTTCCAAAGCTGTCCTACTATCACACAAAGCAGAAAGGGGTTACCACAGATTTTATTTTACTACAATAAGTCTATTTCAAGACATACGAAACCCAAAATTCCCTTCTTTGTACTGTATCACTACCAGAATTCAAAGTTTTTTCCAAATAGTACAGCCCAGCTAAGTAGTCTTTGCAGCCAGCTCTGGCTCTTATCAAGGGATAAAGAACTAAATGTAGTCACAAGCCTCTGAACAACAGTACTGTGTAGTGCAAGAATAAAATTTATTTATTTATTTATTTATTAGGCAGAGTATTGAATTTGGATATAGCTCTGACTTTGGCACTCCTTTATTGGATAACTTGCAGCACAGAATTTCCTTCTGGGACTCATGCACTTTACATCTTCTGTTTGTCATGGAATCATAGAATGGCCTGGGTTGGAAGGGACCTCAAGGATCACTAAAGCTCCAACCCCTCTGCCACGGCAAGGCTGTCAACCTGCATATCTAATACTAGACCAGGCTGTTCAGGGCCTTGAACACCTCCAGGGATGAAGCACTCTGCTTACTCAAACTAAAAGCTCTCTGAAAAATATGTCTATGTGCTTGTGCATATGCAGTGCTTAGCAAAAGAAAAATCTTATAATAGCTTTTTTTACGTATGTTCCTCTTCTAAGAAAGGTCTCTTTCAAGATAGTGTCATTGACCTTATTCATCCTCAGGGCATCACAAAAGCATGAAAATCTTGAATCTTCCTGTTGAATTTGAACAGCAAGCCCACTCAATATTTGCTAAATAAGATGGATGTGACAAATCTACGAAGAACTATATAATAAATCAAACATTTATATTCTAAGTGCACAAAAATAAATACTTATGGGGGAATAATTAATTTAATTAGAAATCTCTATTCTTGCTTTCTGTTTTGTTATGGATTTTTTTTTCTTTTTGTTCTTGGTTTTTTAATTTCCATATTTTTCTGTAAGACATTTCTGATTCTTATAGGAATTTTAAGTCAGTGTATCCTGAATCTGACAATCTCAACCTTCCAGGAAAAAAAAAGCTTTTTTTTTTGGTTGAATATTCCATCCTTCTTCAAACTTAAATGTTTGTGTTAAAACTGAAATACACAAATTTTATCACTTGTTCTGTATTAAGATCCAGAAGGTATTTAATGAAACATTTCGTAAAGGGTAGCTGCCAAAAGATGGCTATAGTTGGAATCAGTAATGCAGCATTAAATGCCCAAATTAGCTTTGGGAAAGAAAGAAATTGCTAAAAAATTTGGGAAGGGGGAGGAGTATAAATCCTTAGTTAATTGAAAATATTCATTAAAAGATTTGAAATTTAATGGGGGACAGCTGAAATGTGTAATAAACAGCGGAAGGGGGATTGTTTTACTTTTCTTTAAGAAAGGGAAGGGGAGGATGAAGAGCTGAGATACAAGAAGCAACTAGTTTAATTTCTACTCCCAGACTGAAAGAAGCTGGCTCCTGAGATTCATATGATGTGATCACAAAATGTTCCACCATGCAGTGATGTTCAACCATTACAAAACAAAATAACAACAACCCTACAGAACTGAAAAAATACTTTCCAACCTATTCACCTATGGGATACTTCACTTAGCGAGTGATAATGCCCAAGAAGAAATCAGTAAAAGCACTGACTTAATTCAGGAGATGATTTGCAATTTTCTTCAAAATGTAAATGGATATCACAGAAAAAACATATATACCTATAGGTCATAATCAAGATGAACAGGATGAGCTCAGGAACTCATAGGCCTGAATAGGAATGAAAGTATGGATACTGCAGCCAAGATAGTAGGAAATCTTTCAAGATTTAAAGAACTCACCAATTAGACTGCCAGACAATCCCTGCAATCCCAATTTTCATATATCTTCAGGAATACACTTAACAACTATGTGTTAGGAACAAAATAGAACTGACCTTATCTTGAAGCAGGGAGACCAGATGGTATACTGAAACCTCCAGTCTTCATTCTATCATCTGATAGCAAGAAAATCTCAGAAATCTTCTAATGAGAGTGTTTCAACCAAACTGAAACTGATCTCTCAGTACAGCATCTACACATTTCTTGAACACCTACAAGGACAGTGACTTCTGCACCACCCTGGGCAGACCACTCCAGTACCTGACAACACTTTGGGAGAAATTTTTCTCATCAGCCTGTTCTGGTCTGATCTAACAAAACTTTTCAGAGTTTGATTCTAGATTTAAATTTTGCCAATATGGAAATAGCAAAGTGGGATAGGTACTGAATAATGTAAAATTAATTTGTATCAGAGGTGGAAGCATATTTTGCTAGGAAAAAAAAAAAGTAGTTTATACTACTAGGTAAATCACTGCTGTTAGAAAAAAAGAATTTTGGGTAGACAGTTTTATCACATAAAAGGTTTTATAGAAACTCAAATATTGCTGGCTCTACCTATATTCAGCTTTCCAGGTTGTATCTTTCAAAGACGTAACTTGAGATGAAGCAGTGTTTCCTGCCTATCAGACTGCTAAGTTATGCCGCTTCTGTTCTATGGCATTTTATATCACTGCAAGTCAAATTTCCAATCACATTTAATAGAAACCATTATGCTGTCAAGATATTTCATAATATTAACAGTGGATTTATACTCTTTTTATGCTACTGTTTCAAAACACTTCTCAAAAGAAATGTTTTGCAATTTACTATTTTAATTTCTGTGTTACCAGATCTATTGATTTTAAAAGAAATTGATGACAGTAATATAATGCTTTCCTTATAAATTGTAACACCTCTTCCAGAAGAAGACTATTTTAATCTGCTTCAATGTAACTCTTGGACAGTAGGACAGGAAACAATTAAAACTTCATTTTCATTTTGCTTTTCCAACTACCATTAATAAATTTGAATTATGACTCTTACTCAAAAAAAGTCTTTACTTCTACCTATGTCTCTATTTGGGGAAATACTATAAAACTTCACTGAAGCAATGATCACATTAAAAACATTTTGTGTAAGTACAGAAAGAAAATATACTGAAGGAAGAAAGAAACCTAATCATTAAGCTTTTTGCTACAACTTCACATGATCTTTCAGTATTAAATAACTGTAAAAAAGAAAAAGGTCTCCACATGGCTGTACTAAACAAAATATTCTCTTGAGAAATCTTATCTGTAGCCTAATAGAAAATATGCCATGTAATAGTAGGAAAGAAGACATGAATTAATGCAAAACTTTCAATATTGGTATTTTTAACAGTTCTCACAGAATGCTGAATATATAGAGCTAATTAACTTCAGTGAGACAAAGTCAAAAAATGAAGTAAACAGATTCTGTATTATAAGCAGACATTTGTATCTCACAATAGTGCAAACAAGTAGGAGTTCAGTAACTAATATTATGGCTATATCCATCTCCTCATAAAATTAACAGAAAACACAAAATCATGAATTCCTATTTATTTATTACTTACTGAACTACTATATAGAAACCACATCTCAAATACTCTGTTCAGTTTTGGACCCTCACAACAAGATGGACCACAGAACTACAGCATCACAGAATTGCAGAGGTTGGAAGGGACCTACAGAGATCACCAAGTCCAACTCTCCTGCTAAAGCCAGTACTTTACTACAAGTCCCACAGGTAGATGTCCAGACAGGTCTTGAATATCTCCACAGAAGGAGACTTCACAACATCTCTGGACAACCTGTTCCAGTGCTCCATAACCTTTACTGTAAAGGATATTAAGTTGCTCTGTTTTTCTGAAACTTATTTGTTCACATTATCTTCCTTAAAAACAAACAAACAGAATAAGGAAGAGCTCACTGTTTCTTTCATGTCATCTACCAGGGAAAGAAAAAATGGTGGGAAAACTGGTGAGACAAGACCTCATCAGTAAGTTCAATAATTTTTACTGAAGTTTCCAGCATCAGTTACCTATCTTGTAAGTAATACAGTCAGTTACACAAACTCAGTCTGCAAGTAAGAGAATGCTATGGTATTCCAAGACTGAATGAATACCTTGAAAACATAAAATTGTTATAGACAACCATATAAAAAATAGAAATATCTCCAAAATAAGAAGCTGCTTCAACCAAATTTTTTGCTCAAGAAATAACTGCTATTAACATTTGATATGAAATGTATGTGCATATCTGGTCATGCCAAGGGGAAAGCCTAACAAGCAGAGTTTTGACAGGACTTCATTTCTGTTAAATAGCATCTGACCTTGAGTCCAGAAAATTCCCTAGAGGATTGTGGCAGGCAACTTTTTCTAACTCTAAAGTCTATTCATCTTACTTTAAGGAATATCCCATTATTAGTTTTACATTTATCATATGCATATTCATATACTTGTCACTGAATTTCTTGTAAGGTGGGCAGGACTCACTATTTCTGATAAAGTCTGGTTTGTCTTTAAGAAGGAAAGGGCTTTTCCAAATTCCACCTAGAAGCTAGAAAAAAAATTAAGTTTCTCTTTGAAAATGTTTTGTCTTACAGTTCTGTAGTTGTTTGGTTTTTTTCTCTTCTAACCTATTTTCAAGCATTTTCACAAGGTATCACACTTTTTTTTTCTTAATACAAAGTAAGCAAGGAAACGTAATTGAAATAATGTGTGAAAAATTCTGTCAGTTAAATTCACATGGTTTAGGATTTCTTTTTCTTTTTCCTAGCATTAAAGACATGTATTGTAACAGTTCTTTTTATAATACTTGGTTGTATTTCAACAGTACTTTAAGTTAAGTTCTTACTGCAACAGACATGCCCCAGCCACTCTTTTCTATGCAGAGAGTCTAAAATGAGACAACAAACTGGTACTGAGGGCAAGGTGATATAGTTACATGGTTTAAAGTTAAAAAATACTGTAAGAGGAATATACTTTCAACTACATTGAACTATATTCCTTATTATGAATCGATGTCAATATTGTTACTGTCTTCTTATAGTATAAGTACCCAAATATAGGTCAAGGGTTTTTATATATATACAAGTCTGTCCTTGTAATAGATATAAACACATATTAGGCAAAGTAATGTCTTATTTTGAAAAGTGGCAGTTCTTTGTATTGCAGAAAAGGAGGAATCATTTGTACCTTGTCCAGTAACAAAGACTGAAGAGAACATATGCAAAATAAGTCATTTCATCTCCTGGGCCCTTTCATTCCTATATTACTCTAACACCCCATGGCATGACATATTTTTGCCAGCTCAAATCGGGCTCTGAAATTTTAACCTTCAGGTATACATACAACTTAAAATTTATTAGAAACTACATTAAGGTGAAAACAGTGCACACCTTACTTGTACCAGAAAATTCTGTCAAGAGAGCTAACTCCAACTCAGTTACCATAATGCAAGAGAACAAGGTCATGAGGAAAAGATTCATCACTGATAAAATGTTAAATAGTATAATATAAGAGGAAGAAATGCCATCTAAAGAACCTGGACAAGCCTGAAAAGTAGGCCTACTTGAACCTAATGAGACTCAACAAGGCCAAGTAAAGTGCTGTATTTAGACTGGAGGAATCCCAGATATATGTACAGACTGGGAGAAAATTGCTTGAGAGCAGCCGTGCAGAAAAGAATTCAGCACTTCTGGTGGATGAAAAGCTTGACATGAGCCAGCAGATTACCCTTGCAGCCCAGTGGGCCAGCAGATCCTGGACAACATCAAAAGAGGGGCAACCAGCAGGAAGGACGAGGGAAGGGATTGTCCCCCTCTGCTGTGACCACAGGAGGTCTTGTCTAAATAAAGGAGATAAACTGTCAATAATATTTTGCTCCTAGTACAAAAGTAAAGAGGTATAAATACTACCTACACACACTCACATATAATCAAAGTTTCCCATATGAAACTCATGTTTTAGATAATTTTTTGGTTGTTCAATATTCATTCATACACAATGTTAAACCATATCACCTCTATTTTTACATATTTCTAAAGCTGAAACTAATCCATCCTCCAAGACTCATAGTGTCACTTCACTTAATGTCTAAACCTTCAATATAATTATGAATTACATTTTTCTTCAATGTAATTATGCATTTCATCAGGAAAACTGAAGAGCATTATACCATCCACAGGAAGGAAATAATAGGAAATTTGGTACTTTCAAAAAGAAAAGACGTGCATGTTTTTCTGCAGCCATAAAAGAAGTAAAGGATCTTCTGCCTGCCATAGCAGGGGATTGGAATTAAATGATCTTTAAGGTCCCCTTTATCCTAACCCATTATATGATTCTATAATAGAAATAGAAGTGTTTTGTTGTTTGGGTTTTTTTTTAATTATTTTTACTTTATTTAAAATGAGAGAGCATAGCAAAAAGTTACAGCTTCTCAAGTTACACATACTGCATGCTTCTACTTCTCAGTAAACACACAAGTACAGGAGTTTACAAATCTTGTAACGGAACTGTAACTTCAGTGTAACTTTTTGCTGTTCTTAGATACAGCTAGCAGTTCATACTACTATGTTTAAACGAGATTATAAGATCTGAAGAAACAGAAGACAAGCCTTACTTTAGCACTAAATAAACCCATTGAAATGCTCACTAAGATAACAAAAATATAAAAGTCTAGAGAAATATAAGAACATCCAGAGTAAACACATGCCTTTACCAATGCCTATCCAAAATCTCTCCATACTGTATTTTAAAGGCAATTACATATTCATTCCTCACACAATTCTGGCTGTAATTGTCTGTGAAGAAAGCTTGGAAATGTTGAAATCTGGAACCAACAATATCAAATGATGATTAATTGCTTCATAGAGATCACTGAATAAAAATTTTAAAAACACCTGGAAGTGATTACACTACAATTTCCCTTAAATTTACTTCTGGGCAAACAAAATAGCATGAATGGATTCCACTGCAATACATTACATTATGAAAAGTGTTGAAAATAGTTCATTTTAACAAATCAATGGTCTCAAAATTTTGTTGGTTAAAGAAATCGGAATGTGTATATCAGCAATGTCTTCAAAAGTTTCTTCTTTCTGTATTACTGATCAAATGAAAGGACTTTCTTGACAACTACAGGATCAAAAAGGGAATAAGCATCCTGAAGTACATAAAAAGTTTGGGGGGATTAAAAACACCAATGTTTAATACCAATGAAACAAAAATGTAAAAAAAGTATTTAAATCATTCAATGGCCAATCATCCAATTAACTCCATGGATTTTTAGAATCATTTTCATAGCAACATGTTAGTTCATTTTTATGAAAGTCATAAGGGTTTACCCTTGGGGTAATCTGAGCACATTGGCAGTAACCAAAGACAAAAACTATCTGATCTATTTATACACATCTGTATCTAATGTTTTAATTGACACATTTCTTTACAAGTGGATACTCAAAATAGTTCAGTCAGATACTGTCTGTTTAGGAAAGCTTGCTACTTTTGGTATTCTAACTTTGTAAATTATATCAAACTGTGATGATTAATTTGCAATGAAGACGCTTCAGAAACTACATTATATTTTCAAAGTGTATTTATGATACATATTTTTAAAATTACATAAACACCTAAATAATTAAACAAAACTCTTTTGGCAACAATTTCAGCACCAATATTCATGTGAAGTCAATGCTGATGAAATATTCAACCTTTTCTACAGCACAGTGGGAAAGAGGATTCCAAAGCTTTTAATCATGTGCCTGTAAATGAGACCTAAATAGAAGGTAGTAAAGTTGCTAATGATTAGCATACTAATTATAGAAATGGATTAATAGGATTAATTTTCCAGGCTTTTTCAACCATCCCCCCAAATACTAGAATGCTGAAGATTCCCTTGTAAGTGGAAATATTTAATGTCAGTATTATTTACTATATCTGATAAGATAAAGCAGAAGATTGTTTCAATCCAATGCTTACTTCATGGCAAATCAAAATTTTTCGAACTTCAGCTTCTATTTATTTCCGTAACTTCATATCAGTGAATCAACTCATGATTAATTCTCTACTAGTAATAGAAATTGAAGTTTTAGAAAAACTATAAAGACAGACTCTGATTTTCCTTTCTTTGTTGTTTTTTTGTTTTGTTTTTGTTGTTTTTGTTTTTGTTTTTTTTTTACTACAAGTTATATTCTCTTAAGAAAAGATCTCACATAGCAGATTTTTCATGTGTAGAAGCAAAATTGATGTTCTGGATTTGCAATAGAGCTGCATCATTAAAAAAAATAGGTCTTTCATGTCAAGAGCCATCAGTTCTAAAGAGACCATGAGCAACTAGTGTTGATGCCCAAGGCTCTTTCCAGAAGCGAATACATAATGAGTCTAATGGACTGAACGGCAAGGAAAAATTCAGATTGTTTATCTATCTGCACCTATCAGGACCAGAAAAGATAAAAAGCAGAAATGCAGAACTAAAGCACCAGGGAAAAGAGCCTGTACAATGGAATAATATGTTGATGCATGAATATGCCATCTTCAATTGGCAAATGCGGAAATAAAAATAATTCATACTCAGGCATGGAAATATAATAAGTATCTATCTACAGAGAGAGAGACACACAAATTTACAAGAACAGGACAGAAATTTATATTACACAGACGCAAACACATAGGCCAGAAAAATATTTTGGCCCTGCAAACATACTCTAGCTGAGTAAAAAACTTTATACTTATGTTTCTAATCAACTCATCAAAACAGCTTTGCAGTGTTTAATGTGAGAGAAAACAAGGTCAATCTTAAAAGTAACCCAGAGGGAAATAATTTTCTAGTGTTTGCTAGAAAAGTATCTATAGAATTTTCAGACATATTTCTGTTAGTGCAACATGTCAACCATTTATGTTAACATGCTGATTTATGTTACTGTTTTGTAAAACAAGAATTTCCAATTCTTATGTACTTCAGAAGGAGTGAAGATTAGATTGTTGAGCAGCTATGCTGCACTTCGTGAAACAGAAATTTCACAAGGTACTATTTTCAAACAACCTTCAATTTAAAGACTGGACTTGCATCTCTCTTTTCAGTAATATTTAAAAATCCTTTAAAAAATTTTAAGACTTCAGGACAGGGTGCAGCTTTGTCATATTCAAGCAAAAAAAAATTTAGGCATAAACATCAATTTGCTCAGACCTTTACAGAGATAAGGAAAAAAGATTTAGTTTATGGAGGAAAAAACTGAAAAAGGAAAAAAGAAAAGAGCAAATAGCAAATTGATGCTATATTCAAGAAAGATCCTGCTGAATGCACTTTTGTGTACCTGTGCTGAGTCTCCATACCTAACCTGTACGTTTGAGAATCTAGAGAATATGACAATTCAGTTTTATTTGTTTGTATTGCTTCAAGCAAAATTATCTGATTTAATTAAACAAAACAAAAAACAAAAAACAAACAAAAAAAAAGAGACAAACAAAAAAACCTGATTGTACCAGGTTCTGTTTACATGTGCATGGTTGCTGAATTGTAGCATACAGCTAAATGGCAACATGCAGCACTGTCCAGCCATTCTAATGACAATTCAAAATATGCATACATCAGCTGCCCTAGTGGCTCTTTGTTAGTAAATTTTAATGAAAAAGAGAAGTCTGAAGTTGAATGCCAGCTCCCCTCCCTGACTATTCTTTTCCTTTCTCTCATGGAGTAAGGATTTAGCTGTAAAGGGAATCTGACAAGCAAACTCAAATATATTTTTTCTTTAGCATATTTTTCATTTATAGACTCCAGCAATTACTTAAATTAATACAGTTTTGTTTTTGCACTATGCGTGAAATACTTGTCAGATAGAAAGCTTGAGTAGAAGATACTTTCCAAAGGGAAGCTGAAGAGATTCTTCCACTTCAAAATTCTCCAGATAACATTTTACCTTAATGGCTCTGGTTTGGACAGATTTAAAATTTGAAAACAAGGCAGCCAAAGACAATGTGGTCAGACTTCATTTCCCCCTATTTTTTCTTCAGGAGGAGTAGGTTTAAAAAGAATTATAAAACTGAACAGCTCACAAAGATGTTGCAAACATTTTTCATTGACACTATCATGCAGACAGCATATTTCTTGTTACCAAGATACACGGCTATTCTTTTCACAAGGTATGTTTAGTATCTCCAGAATGCATGTTATGTTAATAAATATGATTGACTTTTCAGAAAGCTCATGACAGTATCACATTTTGTGTATCACAACAATCAGATGGCTAACTAAATCTACTCATCTCTACAGAGGAAATTCTTGCAAGATTTTAGCCTAAGAGGCATAAACTGTTTTCTTAACAGTTCGTAGGAGTAGCATGCTTTTCAATGAGAGGACTGTGGGCATCTGACAGCACTAGATGACACAGTTTGTATGCAGTGAAGAATAAGTGTATGGAAAGCAAAATCAGGTTCCATACTGCATTTGGATTCTTTAGGTGGCATCAGCATTCGCATCACTAATAATCACATCGGCATTAGCATCACTAATAATCACACCATGTTTTAAATCATAATGTTAAGCTCCACAAAGAGATAGAGAATCCAAATATGTTTCCTTCTCTACTCTATACTTACTCTGCTTCACTTAGTTTCGAAAACCCCATCCCATGATCACAGTCAGTGATTCTCTAACTACTGTCTTCCTCCCCCACTACAAGACACGGATTTACGTTGCAGACATTACCTTATCACCCCAGATATCTAGGCTGAACAGAAGAAAACTTTGTAGAAAAAGAGATGCAATCTTCTCAAGACAGAAAGAAGCAGCAGGACTACATCAGTCTTCTGAGAAGTTCTTGCCTTTTTTGAGAAAATAATAACTCTCTCAATTTCTCCCACCTTCCCTATTTAAACATTTTTCTCATCTTCATCCTGAGACAAAGGGAAATATCTAAGGCATGAAGATCCTCTGATATGGAAGAATGGAGCAGAACCAGCCAGAGCACAGACACGTGTTGCTCTATTAAACATAGTGAATTTTGCTCCAGACTTCTTGAAAATTCTGAGATTTTTCAGATTCTAGTTGAAGTACGCATAACAGACAGTTAATATTCTCATATTTGTTGCTATGAATTCACCACTTTTGACGTGGTTTCTACCATTAGATTTTCTGCTCCCTTCACAGGCAGACAAGTTTTGTGTTTAATACTTCAGACTGAACCAACCTTTCCAAACCTTATAAATAAGGAGAACTATTAAGAAAAAAAAATAATAACTGTCTTAGTAATACCTCAGACATGCATTCCACCTACTCAGTTTAACATTAAGTCAGCAAGATCTGCATTCCAGTATCCAGCACTTTAACTCATCCCATCTGAGTGGCATACTATTCCTCCAACAGCAGGAGAGACACTAGACTTCACAGGAAAAGTGGGACTTCCAGCAGCTTTAGTGGTAAGTTGTCAAGTTGTCTTTCTGCAGCATTTGGAACGGCAACTAAACTTTAATTACACCAGAGAGGATTCTCCTGTGCCCAAGAAATGCACGTTTAAGAAGTCTTGTAGAACTTCTGAAGTCGATTAGAATACATAGAAAACAATTCTTGGGAAGCTTGCAGATTCCAGTAACTATCAAACAACAGTTACAAAGAACATACTGAATATGTAAGACATAAAAGGAGACTAACTTTGATATTCTGTATTCTGTTTGGACATAAAATACTATTTTGTGCTAAACACTGAAATGCAGATTATTTTAATATCACGAGTTAAGCAGTTAACCTCAGAACAACACACTGGTGGTAAAGCTGCACAAGAACCTAAGCGGAAACATATTCAAAATCATTCATTATTTCATCAGTGTTTTATTTTTTATTACAATCACAATTTTAGTAAGTATGCTAAATGTAGGAAGACTATATTAAGCAGTATTATTAACTGCATCATTACAGCAGCCCTTTGCACCAGAGATCACAGTGTCTCTTGAGAATTTTACAAATATGCTTCACTTGCAATATGTGTCCATACCTTTTTGACCAATATCCAACTATTTTGAATGTCCCACAGGTGGAAGCAAAATTTACTCTACACCAGTTTTATCAAGACAATGCAACATACTATTATAATGAAGAAAATCTGAATTTATGCACTTCCCTCTTAGCTGTCCTCAAAAAAGAATTAGCAAGGAATTTTCCTACCCTGTGTTTGACATTAATGTAATCATAAAGTATTACCAATATTTTTTAACAATAAAGACTTGCATAACAGAACATATCCTCTTCAGCAGTAGCTTACCTAAGACAGTTTTAAGCCCTAAGCCACGCTCTAAGAGTGCAAATGCTAACCACGTTCTTGACTTTTTCTCAAAATAATTCCTATCAATATTTCTCTCTGAATAATATTAAATACTTGATACAACATGATTTGCATCTGTGTTTGCTATTCCTCATTGTAATGATAGAATCCCTCAGGTTCTTTAATTTAGGAGAAGAAAAGGCAGTAAATTTCTAAAGTGTCGGTAGATTTTACTTATTCCCACTGTGGGAAAAAGTCTTATGCTTGATAACAGCATTGTAACTGATGCTGTAAGGAAAGGCATCTATCTAGAAGGTACAGAATAATCTGCAGTACAGCACAAAGTTTCTGAAGTTATCTTTACAGTAGGTAACTCCCATAGAAGAAGTTATAAAGTAACAGGAACACTACAAATAGTCATTTTAAGATAGTTATTTCTGAATTGTATCTAATATATATACTTAAATTTCTACATTTTTCATTTTCTGAACTAGGAATTCAAATGAATGGTTTTAGGTCCAGTTCTCAGTAAACTTTAAGTCATTTTGTTATAAACAAAAAGCATATCCTATTCTTGATTTGATTCTAACATGTCCATTTATCTTCACCCAGTCCACCTTCACATAGCACTACTTAAAATCAGTAAAAAGAGAAGAAATTACTATTTATGTTTATTTATCCATATATTCCATGGAAGACAGAAAAAGAGATCAAGAATGCCATAGATTAACACTGAAAGTAAGCAGAGGGAGGAAGGAATTAGCCACATTTCAACTCTTACCACAGCATCAGAGGTAATAACAAAGTAACTTATCTGTCCTAGACATTGTTCCATACTATAAATTTGCATATTTTTGTTTTAAATAATTTAGTTTAACCACTACATTTGCAACCACTACACTTTTTCCAATTTCTCTCTCCTTTTTTTTTTTTTTTTTTTTTTTTTTTTTTAATTATGAGAGTTTTTAACAAAGAGAACATGGTGGGCATCTAAAGGAGTACTGACAACCACAAATGCTGTAGTTAATACTGCAAAATTGAAAAGTCAAACTCTAAAGAAATGTATATGCTAATAGAATTTTCATTCCCACAGGACTGTGGGCATAAGCACACCCATCAGTTTGAAGCAGAAACCCAACAAAACAATCCTAGGTATTACCAATAATAAATAAATATTCAGAAAACAAAAAAAAGCATAAGTGGTAGTTAAGCAAACTGCAGTTACCAAGGAAACCAGCAAGACTTACTCAACACTTCCTACTCTATTCCATTATCATTCAGTATGATCTCAAATGGAGAAGCACTGTACCTCCTCCTTTGAAAACGTAGGAAATCACTATTATAGGAGATTAAAGTAATCTAGAAGACATCTCTTGGATTTATGTGCCACTAAGATCTAACACACATTAAAAATAACTAAACAAACAGATAAATTCACTTCTCAGTAGTGAGATGCAAAATCCAAACTATCCCTAAAGAGCATAAGAGAAGCGGAATAAATTTGCAAATAATAGATCTGTGCAGCTGCGCTAAAATACAAATAAGTACATTCTCAGTAGCTTTGTATCCAGTCTTCATAAAAGCTTCCTAACCTCCTAAGTCTACATTCTGTAGGGGTTTGGGAATTTTTTCCTTGATTCATTGCTGTATATTTACACACACTGAAATTCATCTACCACCTACTTGCTACCACAGGTATGAAAGTGCTACTGATTTCCACACATTAAGGTAATTATTACATCCTTTAGTTTTTACTTTACATAAAATGCAGTCATCTGTCTTAAGAGATAGCTGTATATATATTAACATATATTAATTTGTCTGGCATACTCAGAGACACATAGAAAGGGAAAGTCATGGTAAATGTAATTAGATCACTTATTATAACACCCCTGAAATGTTCAAGAGTCCTGAATCTCAGTTTTACACTACAAACTGGAAATAGATACAGTACCAAGCAGAAAAAAAGAATAATGTTCTCCCTCCTCAAATAGGATGACAGTAAGCCTTGTAGAAAATGTGTAATGAACATTTTGAAAAATTTTAACTACATGCAAAGAAAAACTAATTTTGCTTCAGCTTTTGTAAATGATTTTATTAATTTATCAAAGTAAGTCTTGATACGGATCTTGGTTCAATAAACAAATGAAAAAAACAGTGAGAACATGGGGCATCACATGACTCCAGCCTGTGCCAAAAATGCTTCCATGCCTGTACTTTGTAAAAATAAAAAATAAAAAGTAAAAAAACAAAAAGAGGGAAATGTGCCATTATTTTCTATATATTTTTGACTAATTATGCAAAGTTTGCACTAAACTTTCTTTAATTAGCTAAGAAAAATTGTCATGACTTAATCAGTAGATTGGAAAACAAATCCTGTTATCCAAGAATGTAAGTACATCATAAAAACATTACAGATGCCCAGCAAAATAAATAAATAAATAAATAAATCTGTTAATTCCAAAAAAAAGTTCAGTCGCAGAGGACTCATGAATGACAGGATCCCATGCTGGAAAGAAAAAGACCAAAATTTACAAAAAAAAACTCTGTTTGGCATGGAGAAAGTATGTTGAACTTCAAATTCTGTGATGTCACGTACCAACTAATACTTCTCTTCCTGCTCTGCAAATCTAGTATAATAGCCGATACTGTCTTTAGAAACTGCCTTTGGAAACACAGAAAAACACCAAATAAATTCTATGCTGTTAAATTTGACTTTGGCTGCTAGGCAACTGTAACTTACTGCAAGAGGTAGTTGGCTTTTTTTTTATCTAACGTGAAAAAAAAAATCAAATGTTCTTCAGAAAAAAAACAGTAGAAAGAGTGAAGCAGACTGTAAAAACATCCTAAAAAAGAACCAAACAGTACTTTGCATACTTAAACTTTCTTCCAGGAAAGTCTATTAGAATTACACTTGCTTTCGTCCCTCCCCAACTTCCCCCCACAACCTCGCCCCAAAAAAAAAGCTAGCTCTCAAACCATTCTTCTGAATATAAACATTTAAGAAAAAGAAGGTATTTTTCACTCCATTGCTACATGCATGCTTTTTTATTTTTTCCCCCCCCTCTGACAAGGTACTCTTATTTATCTTTTTTCTATAAAGATCCTCTTTATGACACATTTAAAGACAAAACATGCTTCTTGAAGGAAAAATAACTGATGTTTAATAATGCTTGCCCGAGCAAGAATGCTGTAAATTTACTTGTATTTCAGAAACATATTAAAACATGGTAATTATAATGAAATTACAAAACCTGACTGGTTAAAATTTTCATAGTCACAGAAATACACCACTCTTCCGCTGAATAAGCACAGTCAGGAATCTAGATCTTTTTTTTTTTTTTTTTTTTTTTTTTTAGTAAAAACGTAGTGCGTTCTCTGTTAACCTGGTGGGCTTTGATTCAGACTTTTAATCATATTCTAAAGTTGTGGCACTGATTTCTAAGAAAACCTGATGCTTAAACCTTACCAAATGAGACCCTTTGCCAAGCAAATCCCAGTTACAAATTTTATTAATAATCTCAAAACTTGGCTCTATCTTGCCAAAATATTAACAAGACTTGCACTTTTCATCCTATGAACACACAAGCACACAAGGCATCCAGGTCAGAAAATAAATAAATAAAATAAAATAAAAAATAAAATGACTCCTGGTCTGTAATGACAGATGAACAGAATTCAGCAACAACTATTAGGTCCAATCAATTTGTCTTATAGAAACTTCCTGTTTCATTTTGAATGCCTGCTGGGAAACTTTTTAATTCAAGTCAAGAAAGCACCTTCACGTGACATCTTCCTCTTCTTTAGGTAGTTAATGTAGTTATTAAGAATTAAGTACATTAAGAAAGCAACCTAGACAGTTTTCTAACAAAATAACTTCATTATTATACCATTGCCACTACTTGCCTATGCTTCACCCCTTATTTTTCCTCTGGAAGCTTTTATTCTCCTTTTTTCTAACAATGCAGCCAATTTAAGACCTCTTTATTACATAGCGATAAAAAAAGCAAAACTTCAAGCATTCCAGTT
The DNA here is from genome assembly GCF_019232065.1 of Centrocercus urophasianus. Taxonomy (NCBI): domain Eukaryota; kingdom Metazoa; phylum Chordata; class Aves; order Galliformes; family Phasianidae; genus Centrocercus; species Centrocercus urophasianus. The sequence goes on from NW_024884722.1 coordinate 21,971,215, forward strand.
TAACACAAATTTGCCTGTTTCTGTTACTGTGAGTCTGGGCAGCATGCTAAACCACCACATGACACTCAGCACTCGACATAAAGCTCCTTTCTCTACTATGCATTTACATGTCATGTGTTTAAATGCAAGAAAATAGCAATTTGCTCTTTCATTTATGTCTCACAATTAAACTAATGATTTTATTTCTTGGTTTAAATCAAAGCCCTCAACTGCGCCCTAGATTAATCTGTAGTAACTTCAACAGTATACTTACAGCTTTCCCCTGTATATCATGCACTTTAAATCGCTTAATTAAGGAAGTCTTTTTCTTCTTACTTGAATGATTAAAAAAAAAAAAAAAAAAAAAAAAACCCTAATTTCAGGAAGCAAAAACACCTCCAATTTCCTGATTGTTCAGGTTAATTATGAATGTTTCTGATTCTTATTCGAGAAGCCTACCTCAGGAATTTTTATCTGATACTTGCATCATCTACCGCATTATACTGTAGTACTTCAAAGTAAATCAGAACCTACCTGACTTCTACTTTTATCTAATTTAGATTTATGCCATCGCCTACAAACAGCACTACATGAGTTCAATTACAGTGTTCTTACACGATTTGCTTATGGAATTAAATATGGACACGTTTTTTAAAACTTACAAAGACTACTCCAAAAGCAATGCCTCCTGTTTTATTTTGTTGGCCCAAGACATCAGAGACAGATGTTGATGGTATGGCAGTAGAGGCTGAACCTTCCCACCAATATTCTGTTAAATATTATTGCTGTGAGACAGACGGCAGCAAAAGAGCAGTCTGACACAACGGTGTCTGACATGGAAGTCTGTTTTAAGCACTCCCACATAACTAGCAGTGAGAGACAATGGCTTTAAATTGCTCAAATATTGGAACAGGCTGCCAAGAAAGTAGTGAAATCACTGTCTTTGGAGTTGTTCAATAAACGTGTAGATGTGCCACTACACACGTGGGAGATGGTTTAATGAGCACGGTGATGATGTGTTGACAGCTGGACTAGGTGATCTTAGTGATCTTTTCCAATCTTCATGATACTTCCAAAACCCACCCTTCAGATGAAGCTGAGTGCTGTAAATATTCCTTCACGTACAAAATGTTTTTGAAACATCAAACACAGAATTTAAGTTCGTAAAGCAGTAACGGATGTGTAAAGACTGACTTTAAAATCTCACAGTGTAAAAACGTTCTATAATTTCTTTGTCTATACATGTCTTATACAATTTTGATTCCATAGTACTGTGAAGCCACTAGCTCATTCTCCAGGGGAAAAAATAATCCAAGACTGATTCAGAAATATAATAGCCAGTAGGAACAGACTGTGTTAAGGCAGAATAAATTCATAAGTAATAGTCTTTTCAAACAATATTTGATAAATATATTAACTTAGCAATATGCTGTATCTACAAATAAAGAGAAAACTCTCTTTAGCACAAACATTCATTGAAGCAGTTAATCTTCAGCATATATAACCATAATGTAAATTTTAAGCGAACAGTTAATGTTCATTTTGAAAATGGTCTTCCAGAACTTAAATCCTATCAATTCACATCCTGAAACTGGTATATTAAAATAAATATCACTCAATTTCTCAACAAAAAAAAATTAACTAGTAGGTCCCTTAGTCTGACACTTGTTTCTCAGCTGTTTAGCTGAATTGATAAGTGTACAGTAGCTGCTGTTACATGTGAGAAAAATTTAGATATACACCCTCCCTCAGAAGTAATCTGCTCAATGACTGCTCAGCTGACTGCAAATAAATTTGGAAATAAACATATTTAATAAACCTTTTAAAATTCAGTGGTAAATTGTAAGTGTAAGATGTTAACCAAAAAGGAATAAGCACAATCAAATGGAATTGCACAAGTTCTCTCATCATCTTAAATAAAAATACAAAGTAATATGTGTTATATTGTATGTTTTGGCCTTAACAGTTGGTTTGTATTTGTGCTCACATATACTTCACTAAAAACAACAATCACTAGTTTCTGAACGTATAGCCAGTAGCAAAAGAATGGTTTTGCATGATCTAACCATAGTACTTAAACTGCAAAAAGAAGTTTGGCTCTACGATTTGTTATTTTTAATAATGAAGATGTCAGAAAAACATGCAAATGATCAATATGCTGCTTCTCGTAAGATGATCAATACGTCAGTTTGATCCTGAACAGATATATAATGCTAAAAGTGGCACTTGAACACAATTTCAACCTATTGACAAAAGTCCTCATTTAACATAAGCAAATCAGCAGAATGTACTTTGTTAGAAAAAATAATGAAAATAATGTACTTGCACAACTAAATAAGACAATAGCCATTAAGCCACTGAAACTTTTCAGTGCAAAGGACTTGATTAGAATTAATTTATTTCCTGTCTTACACTTTCCTTCCCACCACTAAATAAATACTTAATAGAAAAGATCTGACTCACAGTAAAATATCTCTTAAAAAAAGTAGCCACAGACACAAATTCTGTTTTCATTTTAACCCAACCTACTTAAAGAACCTCTGGAATTACACAAATTTTAAATGGGATTTAAAATACTTCAGCTATTTGTTAGTACATACTTGCTTTTTATCAACAACAAAAAATTACACAGGAGACATCTTACACTCCTGTGAATTCCACAGAAAACTCAATTAGGTATGATTTGACAAGGCTATAAAATAATTATATTCAAATAAAGTGAAAACCTGTTAGGTTTTTACCAGAACTTTAAATTACATGTCATCACTATTTGTGACTCTATTTGATACATAACTGTTTCATAATAAAAATATTTGTTAAGTTCGTAGAAGAGATCAGGAGAACATGAATTCACTTCTGTCTTTTAGAAGAACCATAAATTCCACTACATGTCTAGTTCAAATGTGTCTCAGGTTTACAGTTCTGATAACAATCTGCATATATCTTTACACTTACTTTCCAAGTTGGCTTCCATTTTTGCTAACAGAATGGAAATTTTCTAATTTCCTAAAGAAAATTGCCAGACAAAGTAAGCCTATAGTTTTGTCATATAATATGAATATGAATTTACTAAGCTTAGTCTTCAGAACTCAGAATCATGGTGTCAGAATACTGAAATAGGTTGAGGCAGGAGATCACCCTGAAGCTATGATAGAAAAGACCATTCCTTACTTGTTGTCTCTGCTTATCTTTGCAGTGGGAATTAGTCTGCTATTTTACTTCTAAAAAAGAAAATTGGTCTTGACTCAGTGCTGCTGCAACAAATCAACCACAAGTCCTCCACTAATTCTGGGACACAGTGTTTTATAGCAAATGTTCTTTAAAATACAAGAATAGAAAATCACAGAAAACTTACAAGTACTCTGCCAGTTAGTGTCTGGGCAGATATCATGACTCCTGCCCAGTCTTTCACAGAGGTCATCCATCCCACTTCTGCTGCCACATTCTCCTCTTTTTCATCTGTTGGTTTGCAGGCCCCATCTGCCTGCGTATCTCCACCACCATTGATCTTCTGGGCCTCCTACAAAAAAAGTGTTTGGGTTTGTTAATGTTTAACAGTTTGACAATTGAAGTCAACCTAGAGTTATTGCTAGGAAATGCTATTAGCAAACCTAGGAACAAAATAGTCTGCTGGATTTCTGCTACGTGAAATTAAGCACCCCGTTAGCCATGTCTCCCCATAAGCAGTAAAGTGCTTGACTAACAGAAAATATTCTTCATTACATTAAACTCCAAATGCATATATTTGGCATCAAATATGCTCTGTGTTACTTCTTTACATGCAACATAATCACCAAGACTCTTGTATGCATTTACAGAGCTGCCTGTAAAAGAATTTAAGACATACACTGAAGGACTGCTTGATCTATAGTTCAAAACAGTGTATACTAAGTGTGAACATGAAATACATACAATTTTAAATTATTATCATTACAATTAATTATCTGGGTAAGCCTTCACTAAGAAGCATTATGTAACAAGACAATAATACACCACAGAGAATCTGCAGGGAGCTGCCATGCTATCATCGAACCAGCGTTTCAATGAAAGTGTGTAATACATCACACTGAGTGGCTCTCATAGAATAGATAGCTAGAAATTAAAGAGGAGCCTCAGCTGCACTAAGCTGACTGATGAGTCACACGCATTGGAATTCAGATCAGTCTCTCACAAATGCTGCAGCAAAGATTTAACTGCCTACTATGTGCTACAGTCATGGATGCTGCACAAAAATCAAGGGAAATGACAGCAAACGCCAGTTTAGATTGTACAGCATTTAAAACACATCATATGCAAATACCAGACTGCCGTGAGCATGCTTATGGTGACAGCATAATACTAATGACTTCCAAAATACTAGACAAGTTACATTAAACAAGCCAGCAAAATTCAGTGCTAATGTAATATTGAGCACTTGAACTGCACATGGATATACATTAGTGCTTCAAGAACTCAGCACAGACAAACATATTGAAAGATCTTGCTTATAGATCATTCTGTAGACAACTAAGAAGCAAAAATGTTGTCATCAACCCTGCTGGGGACTCCTGTTATAAAAGCAAAGATGTTTGACATTGGTTGAGTGATTGTTACTGTAGTAGGAATACTATGATTACTGAGGTCATAATTTGCAGCTGTGAGACGACCTTGAGGATACAGGTGGTCAAAAGCATAGAAATGGCATTTCTTGAAAACAGTACTGAACTAATAAAACAGTTACACTGAATCTGTCAAAAGGCAGTCGAGCAGTGCTAACCATGCAATATGGGGGCCAATCGTTCTTTTTGTAGAATCTCAGTTTTGCATCACAATTATCTAGTCAGATTCTTGCCTGGTACTCTCCTACTCAAATACTCTGTCTTCTTACGAGCAATGAGCATGATACAGTCATATTGTTTATAAGTTACTCACAGTTACAAGAGTACTTTAGTGCTTTCTAAGCAAATAACCAGATAAAAGATAAAAGCTATTGTGTATTTGCAAAGCTGGACCTCATTCTTTGATAAATACGGATACAATTAATGAAATGTGTTGCACTCAGCACTGAAGAAAACATACCACAGCTTTACTCAGTTACGAAGTACAACCTACAGAATTGTGCTAATTGCTTAGAAAGAATACTAGAAAAATGAAATAAAAGTAGAAAATTCATATTTAGTCAATAGCCAAGGCCCTGGCCCCTCCTCCAAGGCCTCCCCACCATACCCATGGGATCACAGATGAGGGGCTTCAGCTCTCCACAGCCCTACCAAGCCACGGGCACCATCAAGCAGGGCCCATTAACCTGGCCATCCCATAACTGTCCCCCATCATTGGAGTTGATCCCAACCCTCACTATCCTGGCCCAAGAGCAGCGCCTGGACATCAGGGGCTGCTCTCTGCTGTGTTGACTGGGGCAGCTCTGGCTGCCAGTCCAAGTCTGCAGCAGTCTGTCTGCCAGGGATTTGTTAAAAATTACATGTGCTCCACATTACTTAGTTCTCTCTTCCCACCAGTTTATCTGCCTTTTGTGACTGTTAAAGCTTGTATTTTAGACTAAATTTTTCACATCCGATTTTACTTCACAATCCTCTTCTGTGAAGCACGTGGACCCCAACCTGGCTACACACTTGCATTCACTGAACAAGCTCATAATGGGTATTAATGCAGTTTTCATAATAGGAGACGTAATTAGCTTTTCTTTTTGTATAAGAAACTGAGACAGTAATTTGGTGCCTAAATCAGTCACCAGTTAAGGCACAGGCAGAATAAGGATGAAACTACAGATTTTGTTGGTTTATTTTTCTCCTAATATTCTTATTTGAAATTACAGGCACCTTGCTGAAAAATAACCCTAATTAAGGATTTTGCTCTAGAAAGTCACATAACCACAGGAAATTAAATAAAAATGTCTGAATAGAAAAATCCATTCTATTGCAGTGAACTTTAAAATATTAAGGTTGGAAAATATTATTGCTTACATGTTTCTTACCCACAACCTTCTTGTCAATGTATCAAATAATTTACAAGACATAACAATTAATAAGAACATAAAAATAATATTTCCTAACACTCTATAAAACTAAATAAGTTACTTTGTTAAAGGAGAAAGGTAACATTTTTCAATACATCCTTATTCTCTAGAGCTCCTTGCAGTTGCATTGACTTTTGGTTGCCAATTGAACATAGCAATAAGATGTGAAAATTCTATTCAAAATTTGATTATCCAAAGACACTGAAATCTGTAGCACTGGGGCAGCTCTATTTATGCACTTATACTACTTATTTTGCCTCCTTTAAAATCTCCTCTACCCATTGTTTCTTAACATACTCAAACAATCTTTCACTGCGAAGTATTCCTTGAAGAAGAGTCTCATGATCAATTACATATCAAGCCTGCCATTACTGTAGCTATGACTAATATTCAAGCAAATTACTGTCATGTAATGATCATATTATTAGGAATGTTTTCATATTTTTCATCTCCATGGCTTACTTAAATGCCAATTAAATATTAAGGAAGGTTTATTCCCAAATCATTATCCAATTTGGCAGAGATCACTAAGGGAGATTTGAAGGCCATTTTCGTTTACAGTGTGTATAAATCAGTCCTGCTATAAACTGCACAGTTCTGCCCTACTGCCATTTCTTCACCTCAAAGCATTAACTAACCAACACTGCCAACCTGAAAAAAGGTTGCTTAGCAATAACCTGACAGTGATGGTAATTGCTTAATTATTTACAGGATCAGTAGCTACAAGTAAGACAATACTATCTTTATGCAGTCTGCTTACCTGTTGTTTCACAAAGAGCTCATTATTTTAATTACTAGATGATAGGAACATTCAGGTAGATATAGTGAGAAGTATTTTATCATATATCTTTTCTGAATTTAGTGACAAAATAGAACAGAATACATGATGAGGAGGGGAAGGGAATACAGGAAGAAGGACTCACAGCTTTAGCAGTGGTTTGCCACAGTCTTGGATCAGAAACTTTAATGTTTTGTCTTACATTTTCAACAGTATTTGTTTAGATTGCATAAGCAATAGGTTGCCTAAACATAGTCATCCTACGAAAACGGACTTTAAAAAGAGAAAGACACTCATGAAAGTCCTTTATTTCTAAAAACATTGTCCTGCCTGCTTCTCTATCTCTCTCTAGGATATCTGAACAAAACCAGAACTCAATTCAACTTAGAGCTACATAAAATAAAATCAGAAAAATATTATGAACGCTCTCAGTTGATGCTCAAGTTATCTCATTTCTCAGAAACCTTAAAGAAGGAGGACAGTATGGTAAGAACTCTCTGAGCTTGGTAAGCTCTCTGAAGTGTTGGTATAGATAAAAATGTGATCATTTTTTAAAATATGCTAGAAAACATAGGAGACAGGGAAGTAATGTGAGTAAAAATAACTGAGTTAAAATGTGATGAAACAAAAATCTTGATTACCTAAAGTTCAACTAGTATGACTATAGTATAAAACTCATGAAGTATCACTGTAATGGGAGTACTGAGTCACGCCCGCATCACGCACGTTGAAGCAGTATGGTCAATTAAGCAGATACTTAAAAGCAATCTATTTAAGGCCATGTAATTATTATCTCGCCATGTTGATAGCTTAAAACAGGGATCTAAAAAGCCCAAATATTATTCTACGTTCTCAGCAGCTGGATAACATACTGTACATGTCAAAACATGAGGTACCAACTGAATACTTTACCACAACAGATGTTCTCAATCCTTTACAGTTACCATCTGTAATTTTCATTCTAAGTAGTTAATAAATGCCAGTTCATTCAGTGTAAAATAAATAAAGACAGAAAGAAGCAGTTCATCTGTTCTACTGCAGTTTATCCAACAAAGGAATGCGACAGAATATTAACAAAACAAAAAAAAAAAAGCAGGTAAGAAGGTGAGAAATAAATAGCAAATAGCTGTTGGGAAATGTACAAATTTCTCCAGAAACAGTGAGTCTTGTAGGAATGAGAAAGCAAAGGCTAAAGAAATGGAATATCATGTAAGAGGTATTCTCTATAAAATGGCCTATCCACAGTACTTCTCAGAATGTAAGGTTTATAGTCAATATTAGGCTGCATTGACGTCAGCTATCATACTGTAGCTACGGCTTGGCTAGTATAAAAGGATTAATAATTGATATACAGAAAAACATTATTCCTTTCACTGAATAAAAGGAAACACAATGATCTGTGGAAGACACGACTGATGAGATTGCCAAGCATTTTTAACTCGTAAAATATTCACTGGCTGTGTAACTTGGGTTTTGCAAATTTGGCAGGATAAGAAAAATTAATTCCTAAATAGATTTCAAAACTTTTGTGACCACTATGTTTTTTTCATTCTTTCAAAACTTCCTTTCCAGACCTTAGTTACAACCAGATCCTCACTTTCTTTGCTGACCAAAAGCTCCCTTACTGTGAAAGCTCTAGGATGCAGGGCCAAATGTTTTCTTTTTCCAGTGACAAGCTTCCTTGTTGCATTAGCACATACTTTCAATAATCCTAACATATTTTTTTCCTTGTCCTTCATATTTCCAATGCATTATTTGTTTAAAATCTTTTCATTGTTTTGACTGACAAAAATTGCTGTGGTAGAGGAATTAATGCTGAAACCTTGACCTGAGAGGCAAAGGAAACTACTTGAACAAGATGTAGCATTCCAGCCATGATCCGCAAAGAGCATAACAATATGTCAAATTATGTGTTCCTGAGTATAGCTCTCACTTCATAATAAAATATAGCAGAGCCCTACATTATCTGAAATTTAAAGAAAGTACAAAAATTCTGAGTTAAACATTATATGACCCTCTAACAACAGTTCTTTTAAAAAATAAAAATTAATGAAAGAGACTGAAAAAAGGAGAGCGCAATTTTTACAACTGAAAATCTCGGATACAAACAAAGTCATTTCAAAGTTGTATGCATTTAAATGGACAAACGGAGTGGTTTTTAAGAACTTATGATGCTTAGTACAAATTAGCAAAGTTTTATGGCCATAGTTATACAAACATTGACTACAAGTTCAGAAGTTTCTTTGATCAGTTTCCTTTCTATTTACTCATAAAAACAAATCTACTAGCTTCCCTTTGTTACTTCTGGTTGTATAATCAGACCATGCTTATAGAAATAAACAATAAATTTGCTACAAGTCTACATAGCAATTTACTGTCTGCAATAAACAAACAAACCAGACAGGTCAGTGATGTAGAAGTATTCACTGGAAGTACTTAACAAGTTTTCAAAATAGCATCTACCTGGTACCCACAAATTTATTTTCCTTTTCTGTAATGAACAGGCTATTCCTTACTAATTTCTTGTAAGAAGACTTCAGTATTATCACATTAAAATCTTCCCTAAAGCCCCTGTTCAATTATGAAGTAGCAAGGAAAAGGGCAAAACAAGCATATCATTTTATTAATGGGGACAAAGCTTAAATCAAAGAGGACATATCATTATCATAGAAATAGGTGCATTAAGTAGATCAGATGCTTACTATGTAAGACAGGATTTGTGTTTAAACAATCTGTTTGGTGATTCAAGCAATATATTGCTACTAATATTTCAGAAAGTGTATTTTATAAAGAACTTCAGAGTAGCCATGCCAGATTACCAGCATTTAGTGTGACAGATACTAAATTTGTAAAAATATATGAAGCAATGCCAGAAGCAGTTGAGTTATCAAAATTGTAAAATGACATTGGCTGCTTGATGGAAAAACATAAAGTAAGGAAAAAAGGTGCGTATATCTTCTTTTACATCCTCCCATTTTCTTTTCTCCCTAACACAAGTGAAATCAAAGAAAACATAATTGCAAATACAGGATATTATCATTAAACGAACACTATCAAATTATTCACAACCCACTGACTCTTTAATGCAAGAGTAACTTCCTTCTGCCACAGATGCTAGAATATTTTATGTACCAATAATTAATCAATAATTTCTTACAAGCAATAGAAAAAAAATCCCTTATTGTCTTCATACTTAACTAATTTGTGTGACACTACATTCACTGCAAAACAAAAGTTTGGAAGCACCTCCCGAACACAAGAAAAAAAAGACTTAATCAAGAAAAAAATGACGTAAATCTTTTATCTTGATTATAGGAGATATTTCAGCTCATTTCATATAATTTTGTCATTGCTCTTAATATTAACATGAAACTCAAAAAAAAAAAAAAAAAATGCTTCTATCACTCCCTTGTATTCCTTTTCATCAAAACTACTGTTAAAGGAAGAGTAAATGGAAAAAAAGGAATTATTTGATTTTGCCTAATTTTAAGACAAATTACCAGTAACTCTTCTCTATATCATTCAAATTATGAAAGAACATAAATAGAAATAATAAAACTGCTGAAAAGCCCCTCTTCTACCAGGAATGTTCATAATTAGAACAGATCATTTAAAAACTCCAGTGGTAGAAGTTTTAATTTTATTAACAGACATGTAAATTCAGCATATAAAATATTCTGTCAAACTGCTTTGCAAGTAAAATTAAATTTCTCAATATCTTTCCAGTAGCATGCTTAGCTGCAGAAGAGAAAGCTTTTATCTATTAGCAAGCAGTATGTTTCTTTCATGATATTGATTTTGCAATACTTTCTTCTTTGAAGAACAAAAAATATAACATAGAATGAGATGACAGACTGGATTGTAGATGGTAATTCTTTCTACCTCACCTTTTCTCTTTCCAAAATCAAAGTGAGAAACAGTACAGTTAATGGTATGTTCCTCCAATAGAGTAATTTTCAAAGAGCTCAGCTGCTGTGTATTACAGAAGATGAGAAAACCAGAGCACCAAGAACTAGCAACTCTCTAACACCCCTTTCTGATACCCAAAAAGCAGAGACTCGATGGGTCAAAGAAAGGCAATGCACAGCTTTAGGAGAGGTTGCTAACCACAAGGCACTGGGACTACTCCAAAGCTGATATCTTGGCCCTGGCATGACAGATTCAACTCCTCATTTCCATGAACTAGAGAACTCCCTAGAAAAATTGTTCACAGAAATCTTAGTCACTCATTTCATTCAAATCAAATGTTTTCATGTGGGAGGAAAGGACATGAACACTCACTGCTTCTATTATAAAAATAGGGCATATCATTTTGGAGTACAAGCAGTCTTTCTTGAGTCAAATAAACTTTATTTGTATTTATATTTTTATAGAGAGACAAGATTTTTCAAGAGGTTTTAAAGCTAGTAGGATAAAAAAAACAGAAGGAAGGAGATAGTGGGACAAAAATAACTTTGAGACTCGCAAATGTAACTACTAGGTATTACCATTAAACACGTAGATCAATGTCGACTTGAAGAATACAAATGTATATATCATTACCTTGCAAACTGGTCAAAACAGTCACCTCTAAGAACTTTTTTGATTCAGAAGTAGTTATACAATATTTATGTTTATTGCATTAAAACTACAAAGGAGGTTAAAACGAATTAAAAGCAGCTCCATAGGATACAAAACCATATCTAAGCCTTTGCTGACTTACGAAATTAAGTTCCAGCATGTAGCATATAAATATTTGAAGAGCAGAAAGTCAGCCAATAAGTAATTAAAAATATTTAATATCACACAGCACTTCTCACCTCAAAGATTATAGAGTATAATGTAGTGTTCAAGCTGGAAGAACTTCATGGGAGTTAGAGCGAGACAAAGCACATAAACAAATAGGCAGGAAACTGGAGGAAAGGTACAGAACTGTAATTTTCAAAAACATTAAAAAGGCAGATTTAGCTGTAAAGCAGCAATTTAAATCATTATTTTGAAATCAGTAAGCATTTTACCCTAAGGACATCTCAGACTAAGAAATGTACAAGTGCCATTACTTAATCAAGTTGTTATGACCTTGTTTGTTAAAAACTGCTAAAGAAAAAACTATTTGTGTGCAACCTTAAACTCACAACTCCATTACACAGAAAATTAAATGGACAAAATTTTTAAACCTACAAGAACAAAAATTTACTCTTACTAACAAATTTCTTCTAGGTAAAATAGTGAAATTCATTTCACTTTCCAGACAATAAATATCAGCATCAAAATTATCCAGAATAGTATCTTGTAGACTACATATACAGCGACCAGTATATTTATGATGCAAATAAACAAACAGCTTCTGAAAATTAATAGATACTGACTCAAATCTAAGGTAGAGTTCAGGTAAAAGCTAAATTTTTGTTTGACTTGCATACTCTAGCTCCATAAATTTTAATTCAAACCCTGTAGAATGAGAACAAGCCCAGTGAATTCTCTATGGCTTTCTTAACCTTATCTTGAAAGCTGCATTATAGGAAAAATGAAATCTATCTACCAGAAGCAAAGCAATACCAAGGACTGAATGAAAAAAGGGACAACCAGCTGGAGATAGAACCCAGCACTGCACATCTGCTTCCACAAGGGCATGGTATGGTCCCAACATAATCTGTCATTTAACAGTTCTTGATTAAGTTTTTGGGCTGCTGTTTTTGAGGGAGATTAGATATATAGAGTGACAGGGAGCAGACCGGATTGCAGCATCAAATAAATAAGACCCACCCACATATACAAGTTTCTGAGCAGCAGCATAGGACAGGAGTAACAGCAATCACTGCACTAGCTGCCACAAAAATGTCTGATATGTCCACTTACTACATCTAATATTTTAATACCAAAAACAAAGTAAAGTGCAACACAAGTGTCAAAATTAATTGACTTATTATTGTTCTGTAGTGGCAGATTAAAGTTTCATATGTAGTAAGGTTTTCACCTTTGGACATGCACTGCAGAACTGGTTAAACTCTAAACATAAGATGATTGCTGGTTGGAGTTTCCCCCTCATGTCTTCTCTCATACTTGAAACTTTATGGACTTTCTTTCCAGCATTTCAATCAACAACCATTAGCAGGAACATGGAAAAAATCAATAATTACAAGGTCTGAATATTCAAGAAAAAGAAAAGCAGTATTATGAGGTATATAAAAAACCCCAGATTTAAAAAAAAAAAAAAAAAAATAGGAAAACAAGGATGGACTGTCATTAAGAGCACAGTCTATTTTGCACTGCTGTAGCTGATGCTTGACCATGACACTGAACAGAGCCTTTGTAAGCGATCAGAAGGCTATAGGGAAATAAAGATACTTAGTGTCAGTTTTGGACTCTCATAACAGAAAGGCTTACATTTAAGTCTTCTTGCTTATACAAGAATGAACCTGTCTGTTGCAAACACTGGAGATGAAGCTTCTATTGTAACTGGTCTTTTTCCGAATGAGAACAGCCAGTTGCTCAGAGGTGAGAATTGATAGGAAAGGTCCCTACATTAGCAGTAGAGGGCAGGAAAGGTGCTTGACAGGCAGGTGTTTTCAGCTCATGATCCTGCAGTTTTTAGCTTCAAGATTTACCAAACCAGCAAATATTACCTATCACATAAGAATACATTACCAAAGAATATTCAATCTGTCCATAAATTTCACGACACGGATAGCAGTTACTGTCCACTGACAGGGAAAGATAACAGAGATGAGAAGATAAGTCTATTTAAATTCTTAGCTTTTTCTGAGATTAAAACATAGAAGGAAAGAAATTAAAGGATAATAATTGTTAAATCATCACCAAGTACTGAGTTTTAATTTGCTCAGCCATCAAGCAGGGAAGAAGTTGACAATGATCTGTAATAAAGTTAATTCTACTGCAGAAATTTCAGTCTTTAAAGGTGGAAATCAGCTATGCCCTTTGTTTTTATCCTGCAATTTGGTGATAATCTGATATTACATAGCCTAGAATTCCTATTTTCCTTCTGAATTTTATATAAATTATTCTGGTGAAAGAGTCTGCAGCATCACAAAGATCAGCTGATGACTTATAAACAAACAGCTCATCAAAGCAGGCTGTCACATTTTACAATGTTCATGAGCTGTGTTTTACAGAACCTACTCACCAGCCAGAAGCCTTTGAGTCTTTCTCCGTTTACAGTGCTGTGTAAGTACCTCATACAGCTTCCCAAGGATGCAGGTGCCACCCGTAATTTTTATATATATATATATATATATATATATATATATATATATATATAAAAATATATATATATACCCACATATATATATATTTTTTTTTAACAGCATTCCTTCATTATTATTAATGAAAAATTTAAAAAAAAAAAAGTTGCTTGTGTTTCTCTACTACTTCTCTGAGTACTACCATCTCTAAAGGGATCACAATCTGAAAAAATAGATAGATTAATGTAAATAACTGTTGTGAAGAATCACAAGATAATAATAAATACAAAATGATACCACTCTGTCCAGACATATGGCAGTATAGAGATTAAGCTGTATCTTCTGACTAATCTCCTCATCCCCATTTTAAACCTGCTTTTTCTAAATGTAACATTTCTTAAACCTCTGTAGTCTTTCTGTTTTATACCTCTAACCATGTTAAGATGTTTATCCTAATGCAGTAATAATGACGGAAAAGAGGCCTCTGAGCTTCCATTTAGCTCAGTAGAACTGACTAAGAAAAATGGTAAAATATAAGATTTGTGAACTAAGACAATTAAGGAGTTATGAATATACAAGGGCTGTTCCAAAAGTAATGCCTCCTATTTTATTGTGTTGAACCACAAAACAAGAGATAGAGGTTGGTGATACCTTCTGAACCTTCTCACCAATATTTCATTATGTTTTGTTGCAGTGCAACAGATGGTAGCAGGGGGGCAGTCAGAGTGTCTGACAAGAAAGTTCAGATGAAGCACTTTCATGAAGGTGTGTCACAGCACCCACCTTTCATCAACACTTGCTAAACATTTCAGGGGACCAAACAGTCAGTATGAGCACAGAGAGCAGTGGGTGGTGCATTTTAGCAGTGTCACAATGACAGGAAAGACAAGTCCTGCTCCAGACAGATTTTTATAAGTATGCAGGCTCTTGTTCACTGATGGTAAAAATGCGTAGCTAATGGTGGTGACCATGTTGAAAAATGAAGTTTTGTAGCTGAGAATTTTTCTATCAAGTATTGTCATTGTACTCTCTGTTGCTGTTATCATAGAACTAAATAGGAGTCATCACTTTTGGAGCAACCTACATACCTTCCTTCTTAATTTTGAATTTACTATTTGCTTTGCTGAGGGGAGGGGGGATTGAGTCACTGTATAATATTTTGTCTTTTGACGTCAGCAGATTTGGCTCAGAACCACTCTTTTCATGATTATCTGGTTCTACTGTTTCTATTAATTGTGGGGGCACCAAGTACTGAAAAGATGATCAACAGCAGCACACATTCTCTGGGTGAAAAAGCCAAACCCAGGGATGGAGCCAAAAACTGAAAGCAAGACTGACAGCAGGTCCAACAGACACACTGAGGTCACTGCTCAACTAAATCAGATCTTCATGGGAAGTTACATGCCAAGTTATCAAAGTAGTTACAAAGCTTTCACTGGAAAGATATATATGTATTTTTTGCTAGAATAAAAAATGCAGTTTTTTTTCCTTTTTTTTTTTTTCATATCATTAGACAAGGTCTAAATTCTGTAGTGCGCTTGGCAATGCTAGTGCAACTGGGAAACCAGAATAATAAAAGCTACCAGATGGAGTATCAGAACTGGAAAAGGAGGATGAAAGTTGCATAGTTTTGATTATTTAATTGTAGAGTTTCAGGAATTCCTGAAACAAATCCGTCACTTAAACAGTTTCCTGATGAACAGTTTATAAGAATTAGAGGGAAAAGTGAATTTGTGGAAGCTACTCAGACTCAAATTTAGATGTATCAGTACAGAATTTATTTGGAGAATGCTTCACTATTACTTCGTAAATATTTATTTTGCTTTGTAAACTAAGTCATAAAATTTAAATACAGTTCTTATTTTGAGATCCATGACTCACCTTACCTTGGGGGAAGAAGAGCACAGCTCTTGCTCCTGGTTGCCAAATTAGTGCAAAGGCCATACAATTAACTTACATAAAGAAGTAATTTCTTTCACTATTAATTCTAGGTTATTAGAATACAACTTTGCATCAGCTTCCTGACATCTTAGAATATTTGACACCCAGCATCCCAGCGATGGTGGCATCATGGGGGCTTGCTGTTCTCCAGACACTGAGCTCAGAAGAATGCTTTCATTACTCAGAGGTCTAGTAACAGCGATATTTAGTAAAATGATCATTTTTAAAAATTGTATGATTTTTTTGCTGTGCTCTGCACTCACTGTAATCAGCAAATCCTGCTGGAACCCAAATGGGGGAAATTTTTCATCCACAAAGGCGTATCAATTATGAGAATACCAGCCCTGCTGGAAGCCAGGTTCAAACTGTTATTAGGGAGGCTGTTTGTGAGATGACTGGAGCAAAACAGTAGAAAAGTATAAAATGAATGGGATACTTAACAGAAAAGCTAAGGTTAGAATTACATGGAATTTGAGTGCAAGTCCCATGACACCAGAGTAAAATTGTTTCTTCTCTCATTCCTTCACTGGGATTTGGAGTCGTTTGTTTGGCAGCTTTTCCAATTAGTTCTTCACATTCACATGCATTTTCTATGTATTTTATAATAAAGGTAATTTTCAAAGTACTGATATATTAATAATTTTGATAACACCCTTATCCTTTGAAGTGCAGTCACTTTCGCTGCTAAGCACATAAGACTGACAAAAGATAACCTAACCGATGCTGCTGTCTCATGTATGAATAATTATAAACCATTACATCAATAAAAAGTAAACACTTCCACAAAACTTGCCTTGTGATTTCTATTAGGCACAAAGTTAGCAAAACATCAGTTCTCTATCTGATGTTATATCTATATATAGATATGATATCTTGATAACAACACAATGATGACTAAAGAAACACGATTTGGCTGATTTTGAGAAGGAATTCCTGCTGAAAAAGATTTGGTAAGAGCACTTATATCAAAGAACTGACCCCCAGGAATCAGGACAGTCTCTAAGACTAAGAAAGATTCTAGCACAAACTTACTGGACACTTAGAATTGAGATTCTGAAGAGATCTCAAACCTGGCAAGCTCCGACTACTGACATATAATTTCAATGCTGCGACCAAAAAAAACATCTCAAACAAAAAATTTCTTCAGCTTACCACTAATTCTGTCCAAATATATTCAGACATACAAACAGTGCTACCTCTGATAACTAGATCTTTTAGTAACTCTTCTTAAGTTATAAAATCTTCAGAGCTCCAGAGGAAATATACTTCCAAAAGAAACAAATAATTTTGCTTTCAAGAAAACATGCACACATGTCTCTCAAGTAGTCTTAATGCTTCCCTTTAGTCCTATGAGTCACTGTAATCAAAATGTAGCTTGTTAAAATACCCACTTTCCTTAAAATGTGATGAGAGAACACTGCCATCAGAGGACTTCCAGGTAGTCTAATTAAAGGTAAAATCTCTATTATTAGAACACACAGAGAAGAAATCTCATTATTCAACTAAATGAATTCTGAGCCAGTGACCCAGAGAGTAAAAGTATAGTGATTTAGAAGAGCTAAGGACTGGACCAGCAAGTATAAACACACATTCCCTCCAGGACAGGACAAAACTCTGCAAATAACTCCATATGGCTTTAAAATTCTTCTCCTTACCTATGTACCTATTTGACCCAACATATGCTATCTTTATTACCATGCCTATTTTATTATATTCCAGAACCATGTTCATCTAACTTATAACATATAGTGTTTATGCATACTATGTAGTACTTACAAAAGCACAACCTGAACATGATTTTTTCACAGGCTACATAAAAAATGAGTAAAACTGTAGTCAGTATTCAGTAGCAAAGATAGCGTACAATCTCACCCCTAGAGAGTTCACTAGATTTGTAGATTTCCAAGGGTAAAATATACACCCCAGCTTTGTAATGGGAAAATCACTAGCACCCTGATTTACTGGCTGCTTTGTACACAAAGAATTACAAACAGTTGCATTTTGACCTCTTCAACCATGCTGTGGAAAGTAACTCAGAGAAACTATTTACTTGATGACTGCTTAACCCCCTCTCACCAGGCAAAGGGAACTGTCATCCAACCATTTAGAAAGGCTTGCATTGTTCAGTATATGCAGTTTTAATATTTCACGAGGGAACTGCCATATATATTTTCAGGTGTCTTTCGGAGTCAAAATAATTCATATCAGTGAGTACCCTCAGTTTTACAGCCACATATATCAGTCAGTAAGCTCACTTAATTCTATTGATTCAGTTTGGGAACAAAAATATATCAACTATTAGCCAAAAAAAATTCCCGCAGTTGTCAACTAGTGCTGTTTGATGACCACTAACCAGCCTGTTATTTCTGCAAAATGAATACAAATGAGATGTCTTTATATAAAGGAATTTAAGAATCCTGTTACTAAATCCACACCCAGAGAGATTTCAGTTCTAGTGGAAAGTAAAAAAAATAGAAAATGTTGTTAGAGACAGCTACACATTACATATGGCAACATAGCACGTGTTTTTAAAATACTGAAAATAATAACTTTACAGACTGTATAGAAGACTTGGGTGAGTCTCACCACCACTTTTCACTAATGCAAATTGGCAGCTTCGTTCTTTCTCATTTCAAGGGCTCATAGACTGCTATCAGTGCAAATAAAAATAACTTGAAAGAACACTTTGAGGGAAGATTCATTGGGCTTCCCTAAAAGGTTAAAGAACTTGTTAAAAAGATTAAAAAAAAAAAAAAAAAAAATTAAATGTTTTTATAGAGACCATAAACAAAGCTGAAGCCAAACATTAAATGTCACCTGTAAGTAATGAAACAAAACTTCAAAAATATTTTTAAGAATGAATATTTGAATGTATGTTGTATAGAAAAATGCTCCCACTTCCATAAAATTCAAATGATCAAGAACATGCAGTTATCACGATGTACTAATTTGTCAAGTTTACAATATTCCATTAGAGAATAAAGGACATAGGACATAGGGCAATTAGACAAATGGGATAAGGTGTTAACTACCATGTTTGTTCTTTCAAACACAAGAAGAAACACTTGTGCACAAAGTTTTAATTGTAAGAAATTTCTCTGAGCTGTATATAATTCAGATGAAGTCTATTTGTTTTAAAGCTAGGAAATAAAGCACAGAAATGCATAATTTAAACCTAACTTTCAAGGAAAAAGAAAGATTATTTTGCTATGATGTTAAAACAAGCTTGGAAGTCTGTTCAAAATTTTACAAAAGGATAACACATTTTTTGCACTCATAATTTCTCAGCTGAAATGCGAAGTTATCTGGATGGCTTCAATTTTATCTGTGTATTAACCCTTGCTCTACTTTACCCATAATGCATCAAGGTGTCCTCAGGAGAAAATTCATGGAATAAATAGAAAACAATAGTTTTCTGCCTCAGTATTTTGCTGCCCAAGTTAGTCTTCAGACACATTAACAAGGAAGACCAAGGACAGTAGCACATGCTATATTCCCAGTGCTGTTCTGGGAATATACTCAGGATTCTATTCTGCAAGGATGTTAATTCAATATTTCTTGTAAGTACTAAAAAGGAATCTAAAAGAAATAGTAAATCCTTGTAAAATATAACTAGCTTGGCTCTTTTAGGATTTTTTGAGACACTGATTAATAGTGAAAATTACTTTATGCCTTCTGTCCACATTAAAGTGCATTATTTTCAAGTGAAAAAATTTTGTATCACCCCTCTGCACAGCAAGCTTAGACTGCAAGTAATGTATTAAGCACCTTCCAGAAATGTTAAGATACCTATTGCAGTGCTGCCTTCTTTCACAATTTTATAATTCGTTATCAATTGAAATACAAGGTAACTCATGGAAGGAAGAAGTCCTCTGTGCACAAATCCTTTAAAATGTTACTGAAGTTTGAAACATTTAACCAGATAGACAAAAACCAGCTGCTCATAATAATTGAGGAAAAAAAAAAAAAAAAAAAAAAAAAAAGCACAATTATTTTGCAAGTGAAAGGAAGTTAAAAATGCTAACACAGTAAAGTTCAAATATAGAAACTTTTATTTTGTCTACTAAAAATCCACTCAGTAATGAATTTTCTACTCCTTGGAGAAATCCCCCTTCACCTTTAGATTTTGTATCTTAGAAATACAAAGATAGTGGTGTCTTCTGCTGTAGACTTCAAGTCACTGTGTATATTCCCTTATTTAAAGTGTTGTCTTTCTCTACTAAATTTTACAGATTATTTGAAGTCTGAAAGTATTTCACTTCCTGCTCTGAGTGGAAGTCTGTATACTGTAACAACGGTATAAATTGAAGGTTATTTTCTGATTCAAAATCATGTGAGTGTTTTAAGACACTTTCAACACACACTGCTCCCCATCTCTTATCTCTAATGCAATCACACTGAATGTGAGAACTGGAGATTATATCAGTAATCTGCACTTTTATCAGTACCCAGTATTTGATGCTAGGTGCAACTTAAAAAACCATTATATACACTAATATTTAATGGCAATCATCTCAGTGTTGGCTCTTTTATTTTTTCACCTTACAGAATAATAATGTTCTGTTCATTTCACAGCATGCTTTCTGAGTACAAATGAATATCAACATCATTAGGAGTCAAAAGAAAAGCAGAGTTAAGGATAGGAATTTTTTTAAAAAAATCTGTTTATTTCTCATCAGTAGTTCCCATAATTCCCCTTAACATCTTGATTGTTGTGCTATGAATTCTCTTTTGTCCTCCAATTATCTAAAATTACAAGTTATTTTACATTTTTCATGCCAACTATATTGTTCAGTACCTAAGACCGAATTTCTCTTTTGCAATATTAACATCAAATAATCTGTTATGTAAACACAATTTTACATGTGAGAACCCCTGATTATTCTTTAGAAATTAATATAAATGTTTTTACCATACATATATATTAATTTTATAATTTAAAAAATTTAAAATTCCAAATCTCCTTAAAAGCCTTAATTAGTAATGACCTCTTACTGGCAATATTTCAAGGCTTCCAAAAGAAGTTTACACTCCTGTTAACAGGTCTGCAAATAGGCGAAATAGTTTTTCACTTCCACCCCTTTGTATTCTTTTCTTCTTCCAATGCCGAGAGAAAAATTTACCTATTTATATTTGTTTTTACCATGCAAATACAAGAGTTTTGTGTTTTAACAAGAGATGAACCAATTATTTTAGTTGAGATATGGTGTAGTCAAAATAACAATTTAAGACTGATGTTTCATTCAATTAGTCACAAGCAGAGAAAACAAATCAACGAGCACTATACAAAGCAAATGAGATACAAATGAAAAAGTTGCTTGGAGCCAATATAAAATGTACTTATCATAATGAACAAAAAATATTAAATCAGGAGTCTCCCAGCTGATAATGGGCATGCAGAAATGCAAGTCTAAATGCACTGACACATTCTCAGACTCAAAGATGTCTCAGTTAAAGAAAATAACATTCTCTAGTCAGTAAAATACACCACATTGTAATGAGAAGCATTATCTAGAAACTGAATAGCCTCAAAAGATTGATAGTCTAATACACAGTAGAGCAATGCATACATATCAGTACAGGAACACAAAACTACCAGTATTAATATATATCTTGTATATATATATATATATATATATAAATATAATGTATATATACATGTGCATATATATATACTATATATGCATATAGTAAACATGTACAGAAATACTCCAACAGAGATCATCATAAGTTTTTCAAGTTGCTCACACTTTATTTCTTCCCAAAGGAGGACTAATAAAAATAAATAAATAAACAAACTTTGTTTGATCGGGTTGTTTTTTGGGTTTGTTTATTATGACATCCCATAGAATATCAATTATATTTTGTGGCATCGTAAATATCAGACTCAGTTACTATACTCCTGTTATGTAGCATCACTTCTATAGTTACTTCCTTTGTGAATCTTCACAGCTTGAAACCTAAGTGTACTTTCTACTCAGTAGTATTTGTATATTTACCTTATGTTGCGTGAACAACTGTGCAAAGTTTATTCAATAACAAGAATGTCATTTTATCAAAGCATGTCATTATATCTACTGTCTATCCCAAAATTATTTTCAGCATTCACACCTTTAGTGTGCAATTCCCTATTAAATGATAAGTGTGTATTGACAGTATTAAAAAGAAAAATATCTTCTAAAAACTGTTTTGTTTTGTGTGGTGTTTTTGTTTTTTCTTTTTTTTAAATACAATAGGGCTTTTAACTTTATCACAGGACATTTTAGTAATAGCTCTCAGAAAGCAAATGGGAAGAGGTCAGGGTTTTGGGTTTTTTTTTTGTTTTTTTTTTTTTTGTTTTTTTTTAATAAAATACTCATGTGTTTGCATGGTAAAAACAAATATAAATAGGTAAATTTTTCTCTCAGCATTGGAAGAAGAAAAGAATACAAAGGGGTGGTAGTGAAAAACTATTTCTCCTATTTGCCGACCTGTTAACATGAGTGGAAGCTTCTTTTGGAAGACTTGAAATATTGCCAATAAGAGGTCATTACTAATAGCATTACTATAATGCCAGTAAACACATCTATTTCTGGATTGCCTGACAAGCAATAGTATATATGGTTGGATATTACCACTACTTACCTGTCAATAAAGACTTTGAGAATTACATGGGGAATGTTTCTTGCAAAGCAAGTTTGGCATAAAATATTTCTGACATAAGTTAAGATATAGAGAATAGGCAATGGATCAAATCTCAATAACTTTAACACAAATTTGGGAAAAGTCTTTCTACCTAAACAGTCTGTTAAGTTCACTTAAGTTCAGACAAAAAAAAAAAAAAGTGTGTAATTATTTAACACCAATAATATAGTAGCATTGCACATTGCTGCAATAGAGTCAAATCAAACACTGCTTCCTGCATCAATACTGGTGATGCCTCCTAGCTGATATCAATTCTGTACACTGTTACAGAGCCATTCACTCAACTGCTATCAGTTGCCATTCTCTACTAAGAAATAAAAAGAAAGGTGCTTAGTATGATCAATTTTGGAAGAAGGATTCTATATGCATGGTAAGCAGCTGCCAATAAGCTGACACTTCTGCAGAAATTACAGACTAAAATCTACTTAAGCAAGTCATATGACCTTTTGCAAAAAGGATGAGAAAAACGGGATTCTGTAATTTTATTAACTAGAATAGGAACAGTGGGCTTGAGATCCAGAATACATGTACTAACAAATGTGCAGACTAATTTCTCTGACCTCTTAGGATAGTTCATTCTGTACTAAGCTATCTAAGTTTGTACATGCTCACTCATTCTGCAGATAGAAGATGGAGGGTAAAGCACATCCAGAGACAAAATAAGCCTAAGGAAGTACTACAGTTTTTCAACTAAATGTTAGTTTTCTATACAAGGAAAATTATATTCAATCCCTGTCATGAGTTTGCAGCTTGTCAGGCAAATAACCAAACTAAAGTCTTCTAATTCATCACAAACAACACACCCTTACAGAAGAAACAACATTAAAATTTAGATTTTTTTTCCCACAACAGCCTTTTCAAACCAAAGTTAACACAAGAAATACTTTGGAGCTTGATTTTATTTTCTTTCACTTACTAAAGAATAACACTGCAGGGCAAACATTTCTTTGACATGCATACAAAACCTAAGTACAATGTATTATAAAACAGGAATTGCACTAATGAAAACACCACATAAATAGAAATAAAACCACCAATTTTACCGGACAGGTTGAACAAAAGCAAAGTAAAAATATAGCTTTATATTAGAAAAAAATAGTTGATTTCTTAAAATATATTTCTCGTTGCTCTGTATTCTCCAAATTTTTCTAACTGGAAATATTCTGATGCCAAAACACCAGAGTTAAATTTGTATGCAAAATTATCTACACATATTATTCTGCCTGTCAACAGAAATCATCACACTAATCTGGCATGGAAAGACTACCTATATTAATATTAGTAGCAAATGAATCCTAAAAATCATTTACTTTTATCCAGTTGCTTACCTCAAAACATCGGCTGTATAAAGTTTGAACTGTTCTTTGCACACAGCAATATACAAACAAGTTGATAGTTTAACTCTTTTCTACCACCAACAGACATCACAGAAAGCTAAATGGTGGAGGGACATGATGAAGATGTGGAATTCTGACAAGTTGTGTTCAATAACAGAGATTATTTTGCACTTTTCAAAAAAAAAAAAAAAAAAAAAAAGAAAAAGCAGGTACAGAAAAATAAAAAGCATACAGAAATCCTGTAATTCCTGTAATATAATACAAATTCTGGTTGCCTGTTTTAAACTACAGTACTAATGAAAGGAATAACCTTCCTCTTCCATGTGATGCACATAAGCAGAACCCTTTGCCTGACTAAGCAAACCATATGCACTTTAAACTACTTTTCAGAAATCTTGTGCATCTCCTAGATATCATCTTTCTGAATTAATCTCATGATCCTTGGTGTATGCATGAAATGTATTCCTGATAGCGTGGGTCCTTTGACAATTTCCTATTCTAATTAGCTTCCATTGAGCTAAAAAACAGACTTCTTTCCAGTAAATTTAGCCCATGTCCTCATTTGTTCCCATCTTTAAAGAGAGAACTTCATCATAATCAAAGCTGCTTGCTAAGCCAGCTGTGGCAAGTTTGTAAGACACTGCCTTATCATAAGAATTCCTGCAGTAAAGTTTTCTAAATGGAAACTAATAACCAATTTCATTCTTTCATTAATTTGTGTCTACTACCAGCAACCCAGAGCAGATTTTTTTTTTAATTATTATTATTATTTTTTTTTTTTGGATAAGCATGTCTGAAGGTGTTCTCAGTCAAAAATAATAATTAATAAATAAATAGATGAGTAAAATGCGTATCTACTATTCCAGTGATTTAAATCAGTCTGGAAATCAGACTGGTTTCCTGTCTTTCTAAATTAAACAGTGCAACACACTTTCTAGAGAGTTGTTGTGTCTAGAAAAGTGACAGCCTCTATTATTTTAAGGAAACCATCTTACTGAGAACTACAGCAATTTACAGTTTCTATTCTTTTTTTCGTTGCCTACAGAATAAGAGGTGAATATTAGCCTGAAGTTAATTTACTGATGCCATCTGCTACAATTTCTGAATATTGAGATTGTGTTTTATGTGTCAGCTTTGCTAGCAGCATTCAATCAACTGAACTATTGCTCTATCAGCCAGCACTGCACTTAGGTAAGCATATTAACTACCAGATTACAATCACAAATGTAGTATGTCTAACCTTAGTACACAACAAACAGAAATATTCAACCACCGAAACCATAAAAGATGCCTAGAGCACATTTAAAGCATTACTCTGAAGTCTGAACATTAGCAAGCAGCTACTAAGTTAACAGTGACAAATAAAAGGCTACATGGGACAGTACTTTGATGACAATAAATTTAACATTTAGCAGCAACACTTTCGTAAGATAATGTTTATAAAACACAGAAATAAGTCTGAGTTTTGAAGTTCCATCGCTGAGGATATTCACCTTTCAGAAGTCAACAGATCTCAGAAAACAGCTCTGAGAACAGTACATCATGGTTGTCTTTAGATTCCTACTGTGCCAATGAGAACTCTGTTAGTTTTCTATTTCCTTCTTTGGTATAATCGAAATATTTTCTATATTTTTCATATAATTCTTTTTCTGCTGATCAATTATGTCAAGAATGCAATACATCTACATCAGCTTGAATTACAGAAGCTGAGGTTTGGTTCACTGAACTCAGTCTGTACTCATCCAATATTTAGAAAGTTAATGAACAAAAGAACTTTATCTCATTTGGTTTCTTGCTGTTATTTTCCCTCAGCTAGCACTGCTGCTTTTAGTGACTGCTACTGTTGAAAAAAAAAATCCAGTGGTATGGGAGGGGGCAATATTCCTCATAATATGGAAGAACTGAGGAGACCTTTTATCACATTTTTGTGACAACAAGTGACAGTGTTTGAATTTCATCTTGTAAAATAAAACCAGAGGTTTTCACTGTATGGGGAATTCTCTCAAAGATTAGTGTTATGTTTCTCTAGTATTTTCAAAATGCACTTCTATATTACACTTCATTTTTATCTTCTTTGGTCATAAACATAACAATATGTTTCTAAGACCATAAAAATCAGAGAATATGGACACTTGAGCATTTTTTTCTTGGAATGGAAGAAAAAATGAAGCTATTGGGAACATATAAAATAGATTGAGCAATGACTGTGATTCTATTAATTATCCCTCCAGTAAGCAATTCAGTGATTACGAAAAAAATAAACACAACAAAAAAAAGCCACCATTCTTGGAAATTCCTTCTTCGTAACTAGCTACACCTTGACTTCTTTGTGAACACATTTCCAAATAACAGATTATTTTTCGAGTAAGACATGTACATACAATTTAGTTAACAGCTTTAAATTGTCCGAAGAAGTGCAAAAAATTACTATAAGATACAAAGTAGTTAGTAAACTGATAGCTTGACAACTATAAATGATTAAAAATCTACCGGAATATTTCTAATTTCTATTATATTCATAATTCACATCAAAAGGAACACGAGCAGATCACAAGAACCTTCACTTGAACTTTAACTGAAAAAGTACTACAGTGATGTGATAGATGCATGGATATGTACTCATCTACAAAGCATATATTAAAAAAAAAAAAAAAAAAAAAAGCAAAACCTAAAGATAAGG
Source organism: Centrocercus urophasianus (assembly GCF_019232065.1). Lineage (NCBI taxonomy): Eukaryota > Metazoa > Chordata > Aves > Galliformes > Phasianidae > Centrocercus > Centrocercus urophasianus. The sequence continues at coordinate 21,997,808 of NW_024884722.1, forward strand.
GCTCTCATTGACAGACTTTGTTGATGAAACAATGCCAAGTGATCTACCCAGTTTTAATTTGCTTAGGTAACAGATGTTCTGTGATATCTGAATACAGACGTGTGTAGGAAAAGGCAAGGGGAAGCAATTTTTTTCTCAGTCTGACTGCACCCTCTTGACGATTTGATTTCTAGAGTAAAGAAAACATCGATCTGAAAGTCTGAAGCATCCTGTATCACACTGATGAAGCTATGGCATCACCAGAGTCTGAAAAAGCAGTAAGAAAAATTTCTTTTCACGCACAGAAGTGAAAGCATCCACTAATTGCCTACAAAATACAAGATTCTAAAAACAAATTTTAATTCACAGGCTCTAGAACTGTATAGTCATGCAACATGTGAGTTGGAATTGACTCACAAGCATCATCAAATTCAACTCCTGGCTTCACATAGAACTACCTAAAGATCAAACTCTAGAGAGCATTGTCCCAGTGCTGCTTGAACCCCTGCACGTAAAGACCCCTGTTAGGTATCCTGTTAGTCTGTTCCTGAAGCATGATGCAGTAGATGCTATGAATTTGTTTGGGTTCAGAAAGAGACTCAACGAGCTCATAAAAACAAAACAATCTGAAGAAGAAAAAAAAAAAAGCAAACTCATCTGCAAACAGTTGAAGGTTTGGAAAAGAACAGAAAGGATAACTGTATATGCCTGCCTTCTTTAAATTGTCATCTATAGGCATCCATTTTAGCTACTGTTTGCAAAAGAATATCAAGTTACATTTATCTTTAATACCAGTCTGTTCATTATGCCTTAACAAAAGGAATCTATTTAGATGTTATCTAAAATAATGTTTAGTTTTGAATTAGTCACACTTAAAAACAAGAAAGCAGAGCAAATGAATCCTCAAAGAAATTAAATGCTAATCAATAAAGCTAAAAGGATTATAGTCATTCTGTATGACATACGTGACATACACAAATGCAAAGTTTTGTGCCAAAAGTTGCAAGTTATACACGTGGTTCTGATGATGAATATGCTCCACGAGTTAGCTAACTAACTTCCATGGTGGTGGCTATCATGTATTTAAATTTTGGAAGTATTACTATATAACGTTTTCTACAGTCATCACTGCATTTTAATTTATTTTAACTAAAGTTTAACAGGAAGCACAGAAAGAAAATGTACTTAAACTGATTTTTAATTATATTTTGATACATCATAAAATCCAAACGTGAGAAGAGTGCATCTGTAGCTAGTTCACAGTGCAAACAATCACAATCTATACTTTTCTTTCATCTACAAGGCAGCAAACTGATCCTGACCTCAATGCTGTTCACACCAAACAGCTGCAGACCACCAGACAGCGCTCATGAGCTTCGGTCTGACATACAGAATTTCTGAATGGTTTTCTCTAAAACATACACAAATGAAAATCCATGTTGGTGTCCAAGTTCCAATTGAATTTCAGAGGAACTAATGTGCTTTAGTCTGCAGCATACAAACACCACATGTTTACCATTCGCTACAGATGCTGTATGCATCATATTGCCCACTGCTGTGACAAGGCTGGGTTGCTGCTGCAGGCTAGAAAAATACTTCTCTGTTTTTTCACCAAATGAATTTTGTTTACTGCCTTTGCTGTTCAGTGAGTGAAAAAACATCAAATTTGGATCTGAAAATGCAATAGAATCAGTAGATAAACTCAGTGGATCCGTGCAGCTAATTGTTTCCCTTTTGGCTATGGCATATGTATTACTCGACTGCTAATTTCACGCTCTGATACTGCTTCTTTATAGCAGCAGATGAAACTGAAGCTCTGTTCAAATAGGCTGATAAATATGTATTCCACCCCTTCGCAATATGTTTGACACTCCTCACCCATTGTTATACTTCTCTTTTATGAAGTCTAACCCCTCACTAATTTAGCTCTTATTCATGTAGTTATCACACCAGCATACATGCTTCTGGCTTATTCATATCAAAAGAGGAATTCTAATTTTCCTGTTTACAGAAATCCTCTTATATCACTAGTATATTTAAGTTTTATGTGGATTTGGGTGCTTTTTCTGTTGTTGTTTGTGTGGATTTTTTTGTGGTTTTGTTTTTTACTTGGTTGCTTTCGGCACAAATTTCTGACCAGTAAACTTCTGAAGAATCTTTAAGAGAATAAGAGCAACACATTTGCCTGCAGATGGATACACAAACACTGAAGAAATCATACAATTCTACATGCACAACTGAACATATCAATTCAAGCTGGCACTCTGATTCCATTTGGGAGCACAGATATTGCTATGTGAGTTAATTCTGACCTGGATCTGTAGGCTGAGTTGACAATACAACTGTGCGTTGCCAGCCTAAGAAGACAGCTACTTTAAAACTAAAGCTCTGGCTGTTCCCTGGGATTACTGGAAGCTGCTGACAGAAAGCAATATTTCTAGTTCTACTTTAAAAAAAAAAAAAAAGGAGACTCAGAACACTGCTATCTTTCATATCAAATTCAAGATAATTATGCAATTGTGGATCATACGAGAACAGTAAAAACTGTATTGTTATGAAATCAAGAATAAATTGGATGAAAAGGAAAAGCAAATTTAAGGAGACAAATCCTATTGGTCTAATTCAAACATGTTTATTTTCACTAAAACATTACAGTGGGAGGGAGGGGTTGGTGTTACAGGTTGTCTTTTTTTTTCTTGGTTTTGGTTTTTAGCATTTTGAGTGCTTATTGAGGCTTTGTTGTTTGTTTATTTTTGCGTGTGTAACTAAGGAGAGGACCAAAATCCACACAATAAATAGGAAATGGGAAACAAAGCACAAAACTTTGGAGAGCTGAGATGCTGAAGAAGCATAAAGAATGACAGGACTTGCAATGAATAAAAGCATTTGTTATATTCAAGTATGAAGGCCTAAGATGTGAAAAAAAAACACTAGCATATACAAGCTTCTACTTTGTACTTACTTGTGAATTTAGCAAATATACAAATGCATGCATTTATATACATAAAAATAAACATACACTCACACATGACATGCATACAATTTTAGATCCTGGGGAACACAAATCTGGTTTCCTACAGAACAAATCTTCTCCATTGCCTAGCAACCAGAGCTATTTTTATGTCAAACTGCAATAATTCAACATTTCAGCTTTACCTCTACTAGGATTCAGGAGTGAGGAAGATCACCTAAATCCCAGCTCTTCCCATTTGCCCTCCAATTCTCTGGTACTTGAACTTTTGAAAAATAAAATTCACTCTTTCACGAAAGCCAAATTTGGACAATTTCAGCATATAAAATCTGAGGAGAATTCTGAGTATAGAAAAGGGCACTTCTTCAAACCACTCCTATGATCCCATGCATAGGTATACTTCACTGTTAGCATTTATGCTTCCTGTTGTCAGAATCCTCTGTGTTTTTGCAGGCAACAAGAAAAGCTTTGTGCAGCTAATGCTGCCAAATACTGAGAGCATGCCTTGGTTTCTTTGGCCAGGAATAGGTTTTGAAATTCACATACTAATTTATAAAGCACATCCCATCTTTAGAGAGTATTGATTAGCTATGCTGTAAATAAAGCTTAAGATATCTGCACAGTTTAAATCAATTCTGAAAACTCTGAAGTCAGATTAGGGTTCAGTCTGATAAAGTAACCGAACATCTGACAACATGTATGCCTGTGGAAATTACATAGAGCATATGTAAAAATAAGGCACACGTAAGGAATCATACTTGGAGTCCTCATCTGTTCCAATTCCATGGATAACCCAAACAAATAGAAAAATAGTACTGAATATTATTTCTGAAAGGATGCTGACATTGTAGCCTCTCAAAAGAGGTCCTCTCAAAATGTTCTTTGAGAGCACTTAAAAACATTTAGCATTCTATGGTAATTAATTGGTTGTTCAAGAAATTACACTACAAATTATAATAACAATTTCAGTATCGGTACCTTAAGTCATTCATGAGTATATGTAACAAGACGAAATACCAAGAGATGCAAACTGAGTGTCAGTACCTGTGCTAATTTAAAATCCATACTCTTAATGTACACTTCTGGACATACATTTAAAGGCATCTGTGCATCTCCATAGGAAACCATAAGTGGGTATAAATATTTGCAACATTTTTCAATGCTGCATACAGAAAACATAGAATATAAATGTAAATTTATGGAAGAACAATGTATTTAGCTTCATAACATTTAGAAGTATAGCAAATATAGATATTAATGGTACCTATGCAGTTCAGACTTTAATCAAAATATCAGAAGTTCTGAAAATCTTCCTCTAAATCTATATATAACCTCCAAGAAGTTGGAAAAAAAATAATTTTGTACTTGATCAAAAAATTATAGCTTCTAGGTATAATTTCTTCTACTTCTACAGAAGGTAAGGAATACAGTCCTATTCAGAATATATTGCTTCTTGCCATTCTGTATTTCAATGAATGCCATTATGTTTAAGAATGTTTCACCTCAGCACATTATACAAATAAATGCACCTGCACTTCAAACTACAGGTTTAACAGTGTCACTCTCTTCTCACCAGTTCAGCGTTTGAACCTAACTGAGCTCAGCTGCAGTCATGATTTCCAGTGCAATCTGAATTGCAACCACACACTACTAGTCCACATTTACAGATTTAATCCTATGCTATCTCTCTTTTTATTTTGGAGTCACGTTCTTTTCTAACTGTGTCACAAAAGTGTCTGTAATATAGTTTCATCACTTTCACGACAACAAATGGGACAGATCTCAGAAGCTTAATGCAGACTTTTTGCTGTTAGATATTCTAATTGCATGTTACTGCAGAGACTTCCACGTTTATGTTTATTTTACATTTAAATACAAGGAACACAAAGGATTAAATATGAGGGATGCTCTGAAAGTAATGCCTCCTCTATTTTATTACATTTTCCCACAACATAAAAGACAGATGGTGTTGGTATGGAAAAAGAGGTTGAACCTTCTTCCCACTAATATTCCACTACATCTTGTTGCCATGAGAGAGACAGAAGCAGAAGGGTAGTCTTACAGAATGGTGTCTGACATGGAAGTGCATGATGCAAAGGTGTAGAACTGAATTCCTCCACACAGAAAAAATAATACCCACTGGCATCCACTGATACTTACTGAACATCTGTGGAGACTAAACAGTGGGTGTGAGCACAGAGAGATGGCAGGTGCTGTGTTCCAGCAGTGGTAACAGTGGGTTATCTCTACTGGTGAAGATTTCTACACAACATACAGGTTCTTATTTATCACTGACGAAAATGTAAAGTTAATGGTGATGACTGTTGAAAAATGCTGTTTTGTAGCTGAGAACTTTCTCCATCAAATAGTATTATTGTGCTCTCTGTATCTGTTGTAGTTTACATGGAAATAAATAGAAGACATTACTTTTGGAGCTACCCATGTGTAAAAGTCTTCTTTTTTAAAGAACAGTTTATAACAGACAGAGAGTTGGTAAACTATACAGACATAGAAATGGATAGGAACATGAGATACGTATTCTATTTCGGATTTAGTCACTAGCTGCAAGTTATTTCATCTCTGTGTGCCCTGTTTCCGGTGCCATCCAGTCATTCTCTTGCTTACTTAAGATTACTAAATCCTGGGAAAAAGTTTTGTCATTTATTATTTGTCTACAAGATGCACAGCATGACTGGTAATTGATTTTAGGATTAAGTTGTAATAATAGTGTATTTTAATTACAAAAATCACTAAAAGAGCTCAATAAATAATATTATCCTGGGAATCTGGACAAAAAGTTATCTGAAACAGAAATTCCCTTACAAGAATGATAACATAAACATGATGGGTTTAAAAAAAAGATATAATGCTTTTCCAAATCCAAAGCCTGTTTCTGTCAACAAACAAGGGTAAGTGTATTGTGTGAGAGTAACACCCCTGTAAGTATATAAAGTTATGAGAGATGAAGTATTATGGACTGGACTGTTCATATTCAAACTGTTTGGACTGTCTTGAAGAAATACATCCATATTTTTTACACAACTCTTCTCAGTTCCTATTCCATGTTCAGTGCTTTACTTTTTGAAATACAAGAACCAAAAATACTGTGTTTTAGATATAGATGCAAGCTGAAATTCTGCTGCATCCACGCAGCACCAGAAGGTAAAGAAGTCCCTAAGGCAATTCTCATGATGAAAAAGCCAAAGAGGTGTTAACACTGTATAGTCTGCAAATGCACAAGATTAAAATCCCTGAGGCAAAGCTAAACTGAAATCTAGCCTTTAGCTATTAATTTTCTAAAATGATATATATAAGCAAGAAAGCCACAGAAACCTACCACAAAGCATCCCCTGGCTGGCTTACCACTTCCAACCATTTAATACGATTCAGCCAGAGCGTAGATCTGTCTTCCCTACTCTCTTCATTTGAGAATATGAAAACTAGCACAAGAAAATCTCAAGAGGCTGAGAAACGAGGAAGGTCATTTGTAAATTTTCTAATTTGAAAAAACCCAAAAAGGAATTTCAGGCAATTCCCAATGATGCTAAATTTAGGGAAAACGAGTTCCAATGACGCGTTCCGAGTCTGGCAAGTACTTAAATTTTTTATGATTACCTACATTTCAAGGATATGAGTAGTTAGAAGGTTACACAGAAGAGAATCAAAAAACATAGCAATTTTATTACAGAATATTATAATTATTTTGAATTATCCATCAATTCTTTTGCAATAAAGACACTTGTGATTGTTTCATATCCATGTGATGCATGAAGCATTCACTATATAGGGACTGACTCCAGATTTTTTCTTTTCCAGATTTTAAAATGCTATTAAAAAACCTTTAAAATTGCTTTACTCTGTAGGGTTTTTTGCAGAAACAAGTTTAGTTATCATACCTTTTTTTCAGCTATTCCTTTGGGAATTTTAGTTCTTTATATATGATTTTCACAAAAATACTGTTTCACAGAAACCAATATTGATGCCTAAGAGCCATATTCAGCCATGTTTGAGCAAATAAATTTCAATTCCATATAAAATGCTGTAAAAAACAGCATAGGAATGTAATTCAGAGATAAGGGTCAAGAAGCCAAAGATGACTCAGAATAAGCAAGTTCAGTTACAATTTCAGTTGACAGAGGCAAGACAAATTTTCACATGCTATGTGCTGAGCAGGTTTGCTTTTCTTCCCCAAACTGGAAACACGTCAGACATTACACATAGCACTTGCGTTTGGGAGCTCCAAACTCAGGGCTTCTGAAAATCAAGGCAATGTAAAAGCATCTTATTAAAGATGATAATTGTTCCCTAAGAAGTTAGAGTTTTACAAAGAAATAGTCACACAAGTGAGAGTCTCATAAAGCCTAAATCCCACTTCCAGAAGACAAATATCAGAGCTGACAATTAATTCCTTAATAATTGTCCATAAACTATCCTGTATTATTTCTTCAAGCTTTTGCTTTTCTGTACTAGCAAGACAGTGGCAGAAAGCTAGAACAATTTTTTCTTAATTGGGATGTTATCAGACTTCTTAGGATTCCACACAGATTTCCTGTCTGAAAGCTCAGATGTCTAAAATAAGCATATTTTAGATATAAATTAAGTTTCATATACATACATTGTTAACAGTTAAAATATACCTTAATAAAGCAAAGTGATGCAGAGTAGTCTGATGGTACAACACAGGATTCTGTTGGCTCAGGTGCTCAGTGGCCATGTGTTAACTTACACAAATCTGAGTAACATCTAATGCAAAATGTTGGCTATAGTACATTTGGGTATTATTACAGTAGCAAATTATTATCTCTTATGTTGATTCTATTATTCCAACAGTTATAAAAAAAAAGACAAAATATTCTGAAACTATCAAATGCTGTGTGCTACTTTTTAGTTTAATCAGCCTAGGCTTCTATCATTACTTATATATAGTAGAACAACTGCTATGCGTATGGGAATGTTAGTGTAAATGAGGAATAACAACGATAACATTTTAGAAGATATAAAGAATAACCACAAGCAGCAGCAGCCTAGAGTCTTTAGTAGTCAAGTGGGTAAAGTAAGTTCCAACAGACCTATAAAACCTTCTGGCTTCAATAATCTTTACTTTAAAAGTTAATCTCATAATATCAGTTACAAGAAATAACTGTTTTTATTGCTTGGTCTCAGCTCCCCAGATCCCTCCCTTTTCCTTCTGCTGTTTTCCCTTTGGAATACTGCCAGTCTAGGTAGGCAATTAAATAATAATTTCATTCATCGCTAGTAATATCGTCTGCATTGCTGACCAATAGATATATATCATTTTGTAATCTGGTGATACTAAGAATGCAGAGATGTTCTTTAATGAAGCAGCAATGAATATTTATCTAAGATACTAAAAATTAATATCTTTAACATGCAATAAAATTAAATAATATTATTTTGATTATTGTATTTGACATATTTGAAGTAAAAAGGATAAAATAATGAGGTAACACCTACACATTAGAGTGCAATTGATTTTTATGTTTTTACCTCAATCATTCATGCCTGTACAGTCTGTGAAAACTAGGTCAGGCCATGCAATTTCATTCATGCAATTCTGTTTTTCTCTGTCTATTCAAGTTTTTATTCATTTATGCCTTGAGCCCAAGGAACACTATTTCAAGAAATACTCAGAACTGGTACTGCTGTTTTTAGTCACATAATATAGAGCCTTTAGCCAACCACAGCTAAATTTTAACTTTAGTCTAACATAGGAAAAATGAGGTACAGAGGTACTGCTAGGAGTAGTACTCAGTAGCTCAGGATTAGAGCTAATATTAGAGCACAAAGGACAAATTCGCACATCTTAGTATAGTGGGATCACTCCATCAAGAAGACTGGTAATGAATAGCACCCATCAGTAAAAAATTTAGAATTTGGTCTTGAAGTGATGAGGGGCAGGCAGGAAACTACCTTTTTTTATGATGGACAATTACAGTACAACATTACAGCTAATTTCAGTCACTAGAAAGATTTCAAGATTGTATAAAGAACATAAACATCAAATACCCCATAGAAATAAAACGCCAACTATGTTGCCTCCATCATTTGGACCCATGAAGCACAACTCATTTAACTGAAAACAACAGAAGCAAAAACTTTCAATATTGAAAGTCAGTTCAGACAGATTCAAATTACTACTCAATTCAGCAGTGCAACATGCCATCTCTTATTTCAGAAGGAAAATAATAAACTTGCACTGTGCAAATGGTACCAGCACAAAGAAACCACAATGTTATAATAGGCATGTATCACAAAACAAAAACTGCATTGAATTCTTTCTTACTTTTCAATGTTTGATAGCCTATGGAGCGCTTTCTGAAATTACTTCATATTAAATCCTCTGAAAGGAGGCTGGATGCAGATGCTAGACTTGCAAAACAATAATAGCAAAAATGAAACACCGAGCTTCGCTTGCTTAAGTTTTAGCATGTACTGTTAGGTTTGTATTTGACTTATAACACATTTGCTTTTGTCAACTGCCCTCCACAAAAGGATCAAAACAGTATGTGTTACCCTTGATACTCCAGAGTAAATACATTTATATATATATATATATATATAAATTTTATAAATATATAAAAACAGAACAAGCTTTTCAGTCTGAATCAGATGTACTGCGCTCCCTACTAGAAGAAATATATACATGCACACGTCATTATTTCGGGATTTCTAATACTCACAAGAACCTCTTCAAACAAATAATTTTTTAATTTTGAAAAAAAAAAAAAAAAAAAAAATTACCAGAAAAATCCTTGTCACCTTCACCTCAATCTGTTACCTCATTTAAATCCTCTCAGCTCCATTGTCTTCAACATGATTTTACTCCACACATCAACTAACACAACTAAAGAACAAATCTTTTTCTATGATGGAAAATATAAGAAATTTTCAAGTTTCAAGGCTCTCACCATTTACTGTGGTAACAAATGAACCTTAGTTTCAAAGTTGTGGGGTGTTTCAGAGCTGTTCCTGCTGTAACAGGCCTGAAGACTAATCTTTAAAGGTGCAGCTATTTCATTGCCAGGTAAAGCTGACGTGGTGTAAAGCACGACCATAAACAGCTCTGATCTGTTGCTTGAGGAAGCAGTCTCAGCTCTCTAACAGTCAGCACCATTCATGCTTTGTCACTTTCGAAGAAATGGAAAAGTTCATGTCCCTTAGATTCCTGAGATTACTTTGGTAGCAGAGAGAACGTGAGGATGAAAGAAACACACTTTAAATTATTTCAGAAATCACAGATGTCCAGTTTTAGAGTTCTGCTATTATAATACCATACGTTAGCTAAGATTTCAAAATACTAACCATTAGAGGTATGCTAAGATTTTTAAATTTTCAATCTGTAATCCCTTAAATGGATTTTTTTTTTCCAGAATTAGATAAATCACTGCATTTTGGGAAAAAAAAAAAAAAAAAAAAATTAAGGTACCTTGGAAAATCACTAATTATTGAGTTCACTTTTCATTTTCTTTAATTCACTGATGTTTCACCTGCTGTGAAAATATGTTTCCTATTCAGGGCAAAAGAAAAAAAAGCTCTTAAGGAAAAACATTCAAAAACTGTCAGCTTATTAAAAGAATTACTCAAGAAGTAAGGTTAAAAGACCACCAGTATTTATTTCTGGTTAATTGTGAAAGAAAGATCAATGTATTTATCTGAAGTAACTTGAGGTTGCTGCTGACAGAAACAGAAGTAACAAAGAGAAAAGAAGACAACTAATCTCCGGGCTTTTTTGATGGGTTTTCTGACAGTGTGATATGGTGACTAAGATGAAAAAACTCTTCTCAAAACAGTAGTCTCAAAACGACTACTGAAAGTAGTCATCAAATCTTTGACTTGCTTGCAGGGGAACAAGAAATACGTGGGGATATGGACAATTGCCTTGCCACTGAAAGTACATGTAGACACATTCACGAATTAAATTTTTTTGTGTGACTTCTATAGTTCATTTCCAACCCACATATTCTATCTGAGAACAAATTAATCTCTTGAAACTAGCCATATGGAACGTCAAAAATCAAAACACAAAAACTGTCTTATATTTTTGCAGGATGATAGAGATAGAAAAGCTTATTATTAGCTATGCCACAGAGAAGAAAATTCTACAATAGTTCTACAGAGTAAACATGTGCTATAATGGTTAAGTAGTTAAAAACATAATTGAGTTTCCTAAAATCTTGAGAAAATATTCTATGCAAGCCTTGAAAGTGCTAAATTAATTCCACAGCTGAATTTCTAGGCATTGCCATTAACCTAGAACTGAAGGTTAATTTCATGTATTAAAAGCCAGAGAAAAAAAAATTATTAATTGTAGTGGGATTGCATTTGGCCTGAAAGATACAAAATCACAAATTTTGTAAGTCAGTTTCTGGTCATCTCACTCTGATACTTCCAACTATAGTATTAATTATATATATTCCACGATAAATAAAATAACAGTGCTTATTCACCAAGCAGCATGAATATCTGTACTGTCCACATAAACAAGGTTAAATGGCAAACAGAAAAGCAAGTCAAGAGAGTTATAATTGGTATCCCACTGAGATCTTGGCTTATGAAATTCAGAAGCTCCAAAACCAATTTTTTTTTTTTTTTTTTTCCACATAAATATTTCAAGTGAGGCAAGATCAAAGCCCCTTCCACTTTTCAGGTATCTCTGAGCTTTCATCCTCACTAAATACAAAAATACTTAGAAACGATATACTGAAGTGGCAGCCAGAAACACTATTCCTTAGAAAACGACTAAGAGAGGAAATGTCTAATCCAATTAAAGGTACCTGGTGATATGACTGGCAAATTTTAGAGAATCAAATCCAAAGTGGCAAACATCCAGCAAAGAGAAATGTGGGTGCAAGACAGGGAAATGTGATTTTTTAGAGATTCAAATGATGAAAGTAGTCGTCAAATAGAAAATGCTCCAAATCTCAATGCTTTTCTCTGGTACATTCCCACTCCTCAGCCTATACACAGAACCTAGGAATTTCATGACCCTGGGTTCTTGCAGAATTCTTTGTCTTGCTTGCAGGGGAACAAGAAAGATGTAGGATATGAACAATTGCCTTCCACTGTGAGTACATGCAGACATATCCACAGTTTAAATTTTTTTCTGTGATTTCTATAGTTCACATCCAACCCACATATTCTATCTGCAGGTAACTCTCACAGATGGAGCACTTCTGTAATATATTACCTACTTAGCAAGTTGTTGTTTCACCTGCATAACAGAAATCTGGTGTACCATATTTTCCAGAAAGTTAATTTGAAATCAATGATATAGCTGTGTGAATGCACTGACTTCATGTGTATGCATTTTATTCATTTAACTTCAGTTAAAACAACAAGCTCCCTGAAGATATATTAGAACAATTTGAATTATGCTTAATCTAAATGGAGAAGAATCCTTTTAGTCACAGTAAACAGAGGGTCTGACTAGTACAAAAACTAAACATCTCTGTGCCTTACGAAAGCACGTGTCTGAGATTCTCCCAGCATTTCTTATATGACATGTATAGAGCAGCACAGGATGTTGTGAAGTGCTATTTGCTTTGTGATAGCTGGAGATGAGTAGAATACTTCTGTGGACATCTCAAAATTATACATCTGTGCCATGGCTGCCTCTGGAAACATAAAAGCTTTGTTTGGCATATTTGTGTTTTGCATTTCAATAAGAAACCCAGAAGTTGCATCAGTTCTGTAAAATAGAATGATATCCATTTTTTTTGTCTTGATTTTATTTTACACTGGAATAAATAATTGTCATTGATAATGTGTTAGTGAAGAAGTGTTTTGATTTCTTCATCACACAGTAAAGTTCATATGGAACTAAAAACAATTCACTAAATCAGAACCAGGTTAGCAGTAGGACTGATTCATTACTGCAGGAAGGGATAAGGGCAGGCTTTAAACTCCTAGTGGAATGGTAGGTAAATAACAGGTTTGCATATCACTGTAAACATTATATTCATCATTTACTTATATAGATTAACTGTATCTAATTAAAAAAAAAATCATTATATACTGATTTTGAAAATTATTTTTAAGTCAGTGAGCACACAACAGCTGAGATTTTATAAAGGTTTGGAGGAAGCAATGAAACAAACTAGAATGACAAAATAAAGAATGAAGAGGAGATAAGCTCCCTGCTGAGTCTCTCTAAATGGAACAATATTTGAAATTAATTGTGCTGTAAATAAGCACTGTTACATTCATAATTGTCATTTACATTGCCACAATACTGTCATTTTGCATATAAAAATAGATTTATTTTATGGCATCTCCATGCAGGAATTGAAATGCTACATAACTACTTTACAGCTCACGTTTCTAAAACAATTTCCTGGAGAGTTCAAAATGTCTTTATACATACGTTCAGATTTTCTCTTAAGGCTGAGGTATGTATGGCCAACAAATAGCTAAATCATTTTCTAGCAAGAGTCAGCATTTTCAAGCAATACCACTTACAGACTGATGATGCATAGTATCTCCATATAAACTCAGTAATTGTGACTTGCAGGGCAACCATACAACAAATAAACATAAATAAGATTTCTCTCAATGTTTTGAAAATAATTTCATTACTGAACTTAAAAAGCATACGAAAATCACCTTCTTTAAAACGTTATATCAAAAATTTGACTACCACAGGTAGGTAAAGGCAGGTATACTGGTAATAAAAAGACTATGTGGTTTAAGATTCCTAGGCCAAGCCTCAGGATTTACTCCCTCCCATTCTGCATTAGATAAAATTAAAGTAACCACAAAATCACATATTAATCAATCAATATTTGTCTCCTCCTTGCAAGGAGCTAGCTTTCAAACACTTGCCTGCATCTGAGGATTTCAGAAATACTCAACATGCTGGTTGTTGATTACAGAATTGAAATGAAGAAAAAAAGAAGGCAAGGAATATAATCAAACCTTAATCTACAAATTATTTACAATAACCCATTACTTTAAGGCTCAGTACAAACAAAGTTCCTTCCTCTCTCCCCATCCCACCCTCCTTTTCCTTTTTCCCCCTCCAGTGAATTCAGCTGTGATCAGATTTGGTCACAGTGGACTAGTGAGTTGAAGATGTGTGCAACTCCTTCCTGAGTTTGAGCTTCCAACAGCTTGAGCAGTCCATACCAACTGGCTTACATTAAGACTGTTATTTTACTCATCAATCTTACCTTTATGTGCTTGTCACAGAGAGATCAAGAATATAAAGCTTCACTTGTAGAAAACTGGATTAAACTTATTTAAATGATTTAAATGTAAAAAAAAAAAAAAATAGAGTAATCCAGGCAGATAAAGCTACCTCAAGAGGTCTATTGGAGGTAGTTAACATCTTAAATTTTCCAATATTGTTCTAAAAGATTTCAAAAGGAAAATCTGTTCCTACAAATAGGTAAGAAGAACTATTCAGCACTACATTTTACAGCAGAGCTATAGAAATTCTCCAGCACATGAGCCATACCTGCAGACTTGTTAGCTATAGTATATGCAAATTAATTTTATGGATTTGTCATCAGATCATCACTTGCAGAAGCAAATCAGAAGCAGCATTTCCACTATCAATTATGTATTTAAATAACTAATAAATTCTATTTATTTGATGCATTAGGATGGTCTCCATTATAGTATCACAATACAGTTCTTAGAAAATGTTTCTTCATGGAACTGAAATAACATCACAGCTCCACAACTGCAAGTGGGAAACAGATGCATAAAGATTTCCCCAGCACCAACCAAGCTGCCTGGAACAAGACAGAGGTTTTAACTCTGGTCTCCCATGTTCAAGGTTGCACTCTAACCACGAGACTTTCACCTCTTACAAGTTTTGCATTGAAGAAGAATAAATAAAAATAAAGTCATATTGCATGCAAAATAACCAGATAAACTTGTGTAATAGACATGCATGATTTGGGAAAGTGAATAAGTTGTTACCTAAGAGATGTTAAACAGCAGGGACTAATTTTCTCTCAAACCGGTATAAACTCAAAGCACACCCATTGTGCAAGCTCTAGCAAGCAGGAAAAATCAAGCAAGCAGGAAAATATTGTAATCATGTTTGAATCAAGGAATACACAGGTTTTGTGGTTAAAATCACCATCATTTTCCAGGAAAAAATGCCTCTCATTAAGAGCGAACTTCCAGGTTCTGGAGTGCCATCTTTGCTTAATAGTTTATTTTTTATTCCAATCCAAATTATTAAACCAACCATTACCTGTTATGAAAACTAAAAGTTTCCTGCGCGGTTTAAACAGAAAAACCTTCTTGTTTTATCCTTTAAAATACTTACATGCAGGTAGCTGTCTTATGTGCAGGGGGATTGTTTTCTAATAATAGAACAATTTTCCATCTACCTGTATTAATTTTACTCAAAATTCCACTCAGAGTGAAAAGAGCAGTCACAGGATGATCATAGCATTTCTTCTGGTGCTTGTCTGAAGAAATTGCACAGCAGAAGAGGGTTGATGACAATTACAGCTTACAAATACACACCAGAACTCAACTGCTTTTTACTTTTTATCTTACCATCTCTGTCATATACATGCCCATATATATATATACTTGAACACCAAAGATTTCTCATCTTTTCAAGTATCAAAACTAAAATTCCTTTATCATGTGTACTAAATAAAGTACACATCAAGTGTATAACCATTTCACATGATGCAGAGCTCCAAACTCTGAACTATAAATGCCCTGTGGGAAATACTGTTGGAGCACAAAAATGTCCATTCATTATATAAAAAAAAAAAGCTATTAAACTTTCTCTTGTTATACCCTCGAAGCTATTTCCAGATTCTCCCTTCCCAGAATTGGGTCACCTTCACTTTATTTTTCTTTATCCCCAAATACAACGTTCGCTAACATTAATTACCTTAATTTAAAATAAATTCAAATAAGCAGTACATGCAAAAAGGACTCCAGCAATACAAAAATTGCTTCTAGAAACACCAAGAGGACAAGAATCAAAGTAGAAGACTGAAACTAAGCCTCCTCTTCTGAAAGAAAAAAAATACATAATAACAGAATACCATATGAATTTTCTAGATAGAAAACAAACGCTCCTATCTAAACTCATTACTTCTCCACAGATTGCCTTTATAAATAAAGTTGAATAATAAATAATCTGCAATGATTTACAGCTTCCAGGAGAGAATGTACTTCTGCTCTATTCTGCACCCTAATCTCACCAGAACTGTGACAGTTCCCGTACAAGTTACAAGAAGTTATCCACACTGATGGGTCCACTAGGCCCTTGGATGGTATCTTCTTTCCAGAGCTGCTATCCCTACCCTGTACATTGTGGTATTATTACTTAGTGTCCTTCCATCCTATCAAGGAGGCTTACTGTACGGAGACAGATTTTGATACAATCCTTGACCCGAAGTACATATATTTTATGCACAAGGAGACTCAGTCAGTAATCACAACATTGTTCCCACTTCTGAAGTGCCAGTAGATGTCCCAGTCCACGTGCCACACGTTTAGATGACATATTTTGTTTGGACACTGTTTGAAGGTATGGCAACAGCACATTATGAACAAATGATACTGCAGAAATACACCATTATTTTAGACAGTTCATGGGACAAGTAAATAAATAAATCTGTGTTCTCCTAGGATGACCAGAAATTACATTTGGAAAGCATATGAGGTAGGCCCACTTGAAAAAAAAAAAATTAGGTACAGTTTTGGGGCAAGGGGAGAAAGTTTATTATTCTAACCGAAATTGAGAACAAGGAAGGGAAGTGATCAAAGAGTAAGAATTGGTAAGAAATAAACACATAAAAAAAAAAAAAAAAAAAAAAGAAATCACTGCTCTCACTCAGTCTCAAAAGACACAATATCTATGCTATCCTAATGGAGGAAGAAGAAAAAAACAGAGAAGTGATATTAAGGACAACGCAAAAGTGGAGCCAGTTCAGCCAGTGATGAGCAATTAATAGAACAAGGGAGTGCAATCATACTAAAACTATTTCCTAATTAAAATAATTATATTAGCTGGCCTTTAAGGAGATATATTTATAGCAAGTGTGACAAGCTATTAAGAATTCAATTTACATGAGAAGTCTCAAATTATATCTTCAGGTATGAGGGAAAGAGGAAAGTGAACTGCTTCCAAGCGAAGTACCTCTTTTCACTGTGAATTAATTTATCTCTGGCAGGGGACATAACGAGAATTATTCTGTTAAGATCAGAATTCAAATAACTCATGTACATGTGCACACATAGAATATCAAGCATGATATCTTCAAGAAACAGCTGTATTAGTTGTCAAAATTGTCTTATGTTTCTAGAATTTATGTTGGCGGGTTTATACAAATACCTCCATTTACAATATTGATAGGCTTTGATTATTAAAAGAAAAAATTTCTATCCAGTAACCATCTTAGGCTCTGACAGTTGTATTCTCCTATATAAGTTGCTGAACACATTTAAATTTTCCACCTCTGGAAAAAAGAAAAAAAAAAAATCAGTTCAATGGGTGGTTGCAATTTCCAGAAGCAGCACATTAAAGACGACTGAAATATCCATACCAGAGATATGTTTTTAGGAGGTGAGTGAGGATTACAGGGAGGAAGGAAAAATCATAAAAAAATTACCCAGGCTTTATCCAAGCACTTAAACAGCAAAAATGTTTCAGAACTGTGGTTTACAGGTTTAATGGGAATTTAGTAGGTTTATCTTTCTAAATGTAAATATTCCATTATCAGAAAAAAATTCATCTTTCTCTTGCCATGCAAACAGGCTCATCAGATGAGTTTTAAAGGATAAATACATTTTTATTGTACAGAAAGGTGTTTTGAAACTATAGCAAAGGTACTGGAGTTACACTAGGAGGTAACTGCCAGCAACAGACAACAGAAAAACTGTGACAGTCAAACCTGTCAGAATATAATACAACCCCTAGAAGTTATCATTTTAAAAAGTTTTTACTCATTAATATAATCACATGCCAAACAGTACAGTGATATGTAGAAAAATAATGTACATTAAGAATTCAAGAAAAAAGTAACCTGACTGGTCTTTTGAAATTCATAGATTGTCATCAGCATTTCTCATCCAGCAGAGACTTTTTCTCACTAGATTTCCAATGCTTGTCTGCTCCATAATGCTAAACCCTTGCCTCAGGACCACTAAGGGCAATTTGAATCATTTTTGTGATGCTGTTTCATTCCCCACATACTGTTATTTCTCAGGAGTAAGCTTTTCCTCTGAAGCCGTGATCGTTATCCCTCTCCAAGCACTGATGGGTATTTTTCATTTGCCTCTGTATTATGGTTATCTGCAATGATTTATTGATGAAATTAATTTCGTCCCCCAAGCACAGTGGTGTATTAATAATCTAGAGATTACTTCAGTATGTCAGAGATCCATATAGCAACGTGGGAAGCCCATTTGCTACCATGGACAACAAATTAGATTTCTGCTAATAGCAGGAATAAATAGGATAGCCCAGCATTCTGAACTTGTTGTTATCAACTGAAGTATGCCAATCTGCTTAGTAAACACCCACCTAATAGACCTCACCTTCCTATGGAGACCAGCACTCTAAGTCACCAAAAATTCAAGAGTACGCTTTGCAGCTCAGCGTGGAATGTCCATATAGCAATACAAGAAATTTTTCTTTTTTTTTTTCCTCATTAGAAGCAACAGACATCCATTTATATAAAAGCAAAACAGAATAGGCAGAGATGGCAATACCCCTAGGACTACAAAAGATTTTCTTTCCTGTTCTGCGATGTTCAAACTAATAATAATATTTTCAACTTATTACTAAGTTCTTTATTCTTTCAATGGCCTATGTCACTTGTTTTTAAAGCATTAAGGTTTAAACTCTATCCACTGTATTATCTGAAAGCAGTTAGGAATTTCACCTTAACCTGCTTCTCTCAGGCATTTTCTTCCTAGTGAGAATGCAAGGTAAAACAAGATGCAGGTAAGTTCACAGTGATAAAACATGCCACACACCATGACAACCATCTTTGCTCCCATTTATCTCAATACCAAAATATCTGCACTAGATACTTTATAGTATCAGAAGAACTGTTATTTAATAAGCCTATGGGTGACTTAGATTTAGCTGTCAATTTAGGTCAGATTAGAGCTGGCATTAACCTGCATAGAGCAACAGTTATTTTCTCATTTCTATTTCACGTTACCGCACTGCCTTTCCTTGAGAACAAAGAATATGCACAGTTATGACATTGCTGGCTTTAATATGGAAGTTCACTTACAAAGAACTCAGTGGACAGCAGTAAACAATTCCATACAAGATGCCTCAAGAACATATAAGAAATATATTTGCTGAATGTATATATGCTAAACTGAAGTTAATAACAAAATCACTAAACAAGACATTTTGAAACATGTATATTTAACTTTCTGAATTCATTAGAAAACAATTACAGAATGGCTTAAGTTGAAAGGAATCTTAATGTCCAGACAGTTCCAATTCCCTGCCATGGGCAGGGCAGGCTTCTACTCACAACATCAGGCCATCCAGGGCCCCATGTAACCCAGCCTTGAATGCCTCCAGAGATGGGTCATCCACAACTTGTCTGGGCAGCCTGTGCTAGTGTCTCACTTCCCTCTAAGAGAAAAATTTCCCCAACATCTAATCTAAAACTTCCCTCTTCAGTGTAAAACTATTGCCCCTGGTCCTGCCACTATTTCTCCAACAGGTCATAATAGTTTATAAGCTCTCTTTAAGTACTGGAAGGCCACAATGAGGTCTCCCCAGAGCCTTCTCTTCTCCAGACTCAACAAGCCCAACTCCCTCAACCTTTCTTCACTGAAGAGGTGCTGCAGCCCTCTGATCATCTTCATGCCCTTCTCTGAATCCATTCCAACAGCTCCAAATCCTTCTTGTACTGAGGGCCCCATGCTTTGGGCACTGTCAGGACTCCAAATGAGGCCTCATGAGGACAGGATAGAAGCGGACAATCCCCTCACTCACCTTGCTGCCACTCCTCTTTTGATGCAGCCCAGAATACAGTTGGCCTTCTGGGCTGCAAGCACACACTACTGACTCATCACACATCAGAAACCAGAAGTCTTTCTTAGCAGAGCTGCTCTTGAATTCTTCTTGCAGTCTGTACACACACCTGCTCTGACCCAAGTACAACACCTTGCACTTGACCTTGTTCAACATCATTAGATTCATAAGGGTCTGTTTTTCAAGCCTGTCCAGGTCCCTCCAGATGGCATCCCTTCTTCGTATTGTATCAACTGCACTACTCAGTTTGGTGTCATGAGCAAGCATGCGGAGGGTATAATCAATCTCACTTTTTATGTCATTGATGAAGATGTTGAAGAGTATCATCATTTTAAGGTGTCCGTGTAATAAGCTTCTTCTTTCCATTGCACTGTCTAAAGGTATTACTATGCTCTTGATACAGCTATTAGCACACCACTTTAAGGAAAATAACTCCATTTAAATCATCAGTCTGTTAACTGGTCTGAAAGTACACTCAGCAATATATGAAACAATTGAATCACAGGTTCTTGAATTTTAAAATATTGAATAAATCAACAGTGCAAACTTTAAAATGAGTATATTTTAAATTGTAACACCCCCCTCATGTAATAACATTTAAATATTTTCTATACTTCTTTTCAAATATCAGGCTGGAAACAAGAATAGTAATAATGACCTCCCCTGACAGCCTTACACAGCTCTAATTTGGCCTAAAAAAGAGGAAGATGATGTATGTCCTTCATACACTTATATCAGAAAGACAGAGCTCCGAGGTTATTACAACAGTCCAAAAGCATTTTATTCTATAGCACTGAAATGAATTCTTAAGTCCTTTCATTTTATTTAATCAAAGCAAAGAATTCATTTTAGATTCATGCAGTTCATTCATCAGTCTGAATTAAATTTTTGATAAGCCACAGTTAAATTTTTCATAACAATGATCTGCAGTATAATAGCTTTTTCCTTTGCTTTTTCTTTGCCTTTGCCTTTCCCATTCCCATGTCATCAGGCAGACTAAAGGGCCAAAGGGCAGACTGAAAAGAAATACCACCTACTTTAAAATACTAAATACCAGAATAGTCACAAAGCTTCAAGTCAAGCATGGGTAATCAAAGTGGAATCCACAAATTCAGGCTTCCTTCACAGGAAAACCAGTCTCTATTTGAGGGTCTATCCCTCAAAATTTCTCATACGTTCCAGATGCAAAAAATATTCTTTTAATTAGTCCTACCAAAGTCAGTCTAAGCGGATCAAGAAAATGCTTTATAGTATTGATCAAATCTTTTTGCATGAAATGTTTATTCAATTCTTGATTTAATTAAAGTATGCAAAAATGGAAGTATATTGATTGAATGAATTCGATTAAAAAAATAATAAAAATATCAAGCAAATCTTCTCTCAATTCAGTCTAATTTCTTCTCCTGAAAATGGGTATTTGTTACAGCTGCTTCCAAAATAAACTTCCTATTCAGGAGCAGGAAGAGGAAGCAGAGGTGTCTGAATTTCTGATGAGCTTCCAGTTTCACTAGTCTTCATTCAGCAAATATGTATCTAATTAATTTGCCCAAAGAGCCCTTTGTCTTTAGTTCATGTATTCAGCAGAGATTTACATTTATATTCTTTTAAATTGAACTCTGTGTTAATGAGACATCAAAAGCAATTTTTAAACTATCATCCCATCTCCCTCAAAACCTTTACACTCTCACAGAAAGACTTGGGCTGGCAGGGGTCTCTGCAGGTCACTTCATCCAAACTGCTGCTCAGAACGGTGTCAATACTGAATTCAAACAAGGTTGCTTTGGACCATGTCCAATCGTGCTATATGTTCAAGCACCATCACAGCCCAGGTGGTGATTCCTTTCTCTGCATCTCTAGAAATTCTTGTCAGAGTACAGAATAGAATATACGGTATTTTCTGACTGCTTGATGAAATAGGCAAGTTATCACAAGCATCTTTTCATTGTCTCAATTAATCCATAAGCTAATGAGAGGATCCCCTTACTATTCAGTTCTTACACTTGTGAGCTCATTTCAGTAATTAAGAGGCAAAAAAAAAGTTTTTAATTTGCTTGTGCTGTTATGCTTCACACAATAACAGATAAAAGGAAGAGAATAAAAGAAATTTTTGAGTGTTTATGAAAAAAAGGGGAATTTGCCAGTTTTCCCTATGCAAGAAAGATACAGCATGCCAGTCTCCAATACACAGACTGCAGTACTGCAGCAATATTTGTCTGACTATAGACTACATTCTATATATATATAAAAAAGAATCACAACAATAAAAAACTAATAAGCCACAGGGCCACTGCTATTTCTTAAGTGTCTCTAGCAAAGTGCTACATGTGAAGCTAGCACACTCACCAAAATTTAGTCCATCTCGTACTGTGCAAATATATATATTTCATACATAAACATTCATGCATAAACATTCAAAAAGACAACAGTTACATACAGCAGAATTTTCACTGGCTGTAGTTTAAGAAACCATGTAGTGACACACTCCACTTTCAAAAACAGATAAGCACACCCACCATTAGCCAATCCTGCCCATCGATGAAGCAGAGAATATTATGACATCAGATAAATACAAACTCATTTTAAAAATACTTAATCTTTAATGAATTTCGTACTAACAATGAAAATACTTGAGGAACATCTTATCACTAAACACACATTTACAGGAGAGAGTAGCAGAAGCTCACACTCAGTCAGGCCAACAAGGAAAGATGACCTACTTAAAGGTAAAAATTGTAAAAATTATGTTCCAAATTAAGTACAGAACAAGGCCAAGAACACAAAGAGCACTGAGTGACCGTGTCCTCATATTTAAAATACGCAATTATGGTATTTTTCCCTTAGCATGACTGCAACAAGAAAAGGGGCCAAATCCCTACCCCATCCTTTCCTCAGCCCCTCTCAAAATTGAAAAAAAAATAATAGGATATTCCCACAAACTATGACACTTTGTTATATCTATGAAGGAAGAGCTGTCTTGCAATTTATTTTTCTGAGGTGGCGTTCCATAAGTAAGGTGAAGATAACTAGTGAAGTTTCCTTACACTTTCATAAACACACCGTATCCTTGCATCATATTTCATCAGATAGTCACATGTCTAAACAACGAATGTACTGCCTAACACTGCCTATATCCGCAAAGCATCCCAACAAATCTCTCTAGATACTCCCAGGGTGAGAAGTAGAAAAAAATATTCTCAGGCACGGACAGAGCAGATAAGCTTTGGAATGGTGACTGAACTGATGCTATTTTCATTGGGGCTATATGGTCTCTAGTTTGCATATCCATGTCAGATAAGACTGACAATGGTGCATCCAGAAAAAAAGAAGAGTGTAGCAATGGCTCAGATTTACACAGTTTTAATCCCTTATAATTCCTCAATAGGCCCCATGCCTGGTGATTCTTATTGGTTGGCTCCTGCCTTGCAAAGGCATGTAGCCAGTTGGAAACATTAGACAAAATGACTTACTGGAATTAGGTGGAATTTAGGCTGTGTGAATCTGGGCCATACTATGCAATCCAGTTTCTGAAATTCTCAAATAGTGCCAGTATGTTTTGACCCAGGAACAGGTTACAGATGGATTAATAAGAAAGAACTATATCTGACTAACGTTTTGTACTAAAATCTTAGCACATACAATCAATGGTTGGTTCTGATACTTTTGGTTCTGTTTCTTCAGCATAAGGTTTAGAGAGTTAAAAGGCTTCTGGTTAGCAGAATGTAGGAAATATGCAGTAAACAAACTGCTTTTTTTCCTCATTGACTTACCATAACAACACTAAAAATTACCAATCTGAGATATATTCTGTTCAAATTTTCCCTAAATAAAGGATTTAATGCTCTCAAACCATTGCTTACAATAACAACAGTAAAAAGCTACAAAATAAAGAAACAAGGAAAATTAGTTGTATTTTTCAAACTGCTCAGAAAAAAGAAATGTGTGTAATCTGAT
This sequence comes from Centrocercus urophasianus, assembly GCF_019232065.1. Lineage (NCBI taxonomy): Eukaryota > Metazoa > Chordata > Aves > Galliformes > Phasianidae > Centrocercus > Centrocercus urophasianus. The sequence continues at coordinate 22,021,720 of NW_024884722.1, forward strand.
GTAACTACATTTATTTTACCCCACCTCCATTTAAACCATTTTTAATACAAATAATTTTTATACACAAGTCCAAATAAATTAGCAAACTATTAAAAAGAATATGATTGAGTTACTTTACAATCCTATTGCACAACCCTTCTACTTTGAGCAAAAAGTAAGAATCAGCTTTGACACTAGGTGTGTGCAAACCTTCTAAATTTTCTAGGATAAACATACCACAGGTCTAAAACATTTCCTAATTATATTGAAATAAAATCTCAATAAAACTGCACATGGTTATCAACTCTCAAATAGTAAGTTGGCAGCTTCCATCATTTAGATAATTCTCATGTTTTAAGGCCATGTACTTAAGTGCAATTAAGTATGTATCCCTTTAAATTAATAAATAACTAAATCCAAACAAGTGATGTGCAGAAAAAGTAAACTTTAATTTGAAGACTATGCTGCATAAGAGATGATCACTGAAGGGAATTATATTTTGAAAGACTTAGAAGAAAGACCCTTGCCTTGTTTTGTGTCTTGTTTTTTATTTTGTTTGTTTGTGAATTTGGGGGGATTGTGGGGTTTTTTTTGTTTTTTTTTTTTGTTTTTTTTGTTTTTGTAAAACAGTAAAGCACTCCACAGTACAGAGAGTGCTCTTTAAAGCATTTTATACAAACTGAGCTACAGGAAAGGCTTTAGAATAATAAGAACAAAAACTCACACCACAGCTTAAATAGTTATGTGAAAATTTTCCCACATTATCTGAAAAAAAAAAAAAAAAAAAAAAAAAAGTATCAGTATCTTATATCAACACCAACTCTCTTGGGAATTTGTGCTATTTCAATGGGAGCATGCTTTATTGGGCACTACAGTCGTTATACCAGTACTATTTTGTGCTCTTGCAGACGTTTATTTTCAAGGCAGAGAGAAGTTATCTTACTTTCCCCTGTGCAGACTCTGATTTAAAAGCCAACAGAATCATCTTCAATTCCTTTATAGGAATCTAAACAACAACAAGAAACAAAAAATATTTTTATGCTGTCTGTTCAGAAGTAAGATTTTTTCTATAACTTACCTGTCTTTGATCCCCAAAAAGATATCAAGGCAGCATATGGCTACTGAATAAACCCTCTAAATACTCCTTACATATCAATACCACACTTAAACCTTCAGATTATACAGTTATGAAAAGAGTAATTTTATTCCTCGAGATAATATGAAATAAATTGAAAATGAGGAAATCATACCATATGACAAAATTCCACAACCTCAACACTAATTCTCAAGTTTTAAGATGGCACAAGGAAGTAATCCATTAAAAACAAGTAAATACATGAGAAGTAAATACATGCTTTGAAGATATCTCAGCTGATCTCCAAACCGCTTATTTCTTCAAAATATTTCCAGTTTTACAAGAATAGTGATCTGTTCCTTACTCAAACTACCTATATAGCAAGTAGAAAACTAGATGAAGCTTCTAAAAATAGATAGCAAATGAAAGAACACAGGCCATACATAAGTAGTTCATGAAGAAAAAAAAAAAAAAGGATTTTTGTTCTTCGTTTTGCTTTCTAAGTTTAGTTACACAGTTTATCTTCTACAACAAACTATGCAAAAAAAAGTCTTTTGAAGGACACATTAAACTCTTCTACTTTGTAAACATCACCTTTCAGTCATCAACATGGATCCAGTTAGAATCATGTTACCTACTAGTTTAGTCCTCAGTGTAAATAAAGGGAATTTTACACCCTTCCACTGCAAACCTCAGTAGAAAGATTATAGAATTCGAATTGGATTATAGAAATAGAAAGGCCAAGAGCTAGAGGTACAGAACCTTAATGATCTTCACAGAACCTAAGGAGGTGTCTCAACAGTACAGCTTGGTACACATAGCCACCACATCTACTCACAAAGGAATGGTTAGGTAGCTTTTGTCTTCACAATACACATTTCATAGCCATACAGGAACCATTCTGCCAGCTAATTAACTTAGATAGAAGCAATTAATTTTGTAAAACACATTTAACTTCTGTTAATCTGTACAGCAAATGACTGGTAGGCAGTATTCCTAAGAACTATCCCCCCCCAAATCTTACGCAAATACTTCCAAAATAAAATGGAAAGTACACATCATTTGGAACACTACTTAAGAGTTATTTCTTTGAAGACATTACACCAGACAGGCATAAGTCACTTCTGAAGACACAGCAGTTAAATACTGTAGAGACAAGGGATAATACAGAGAGCACTGGAGAGTGGGCTGATTTGCACTTGTCATGTAATGAATATCAACAATCAAAAGGGGCCATATCTTCCTCTAATCAGACCAAGTAGCTGGGACATCAGATAGGAAGTAGAATGAGTTAGCAAAGCACATAAAAATGTGCACTTCTGTGCACAATTCATATAACGGTTCCATTATTTAAGTCAAAAAGTAAAAACGTAAGCCTAAGATTCCAGTCAACTTTTAAAAGACTTTGACCTGAGTGTAAGTACAGACAATTGTTCAGCTAATGAGCAGAAGCATAGATTGTGTACATCCTTCAAGAAACCGATGGTGTGGTTTTAATTCAGTTGTTACAGAACCCTGCAAATTGTGAGGGAGGGCTAGAGAATAAGTCAGGATGCCAACTGTGCTATAAAGTCTTTGTGTTCTTTTTCCCTCTCTAAGTTTATTTTGTGATTTTGCTGTGCTAGTGTAGATAGTCATTCTGCCTACTTTATTTTCGGATGGTCCAAGGTCTTGCTCAGGTTGATTTTGCTAGCCATTCAAAAGATGCGACCAATGAGAGCAGAGGTTCTGCTAAAATCCTCTTGATTTTCTATGTGATCATGAACACGGAGTTAAAGATAGTGTCCTCCTGTATGTTTTTCTACTAAGTTGACTGCAGGTTTATATATCTTTTCAACTACATATACAAGCAACATCATAATTCAGTTTTTTCTTTACGTAACATGTGGAGATTTAATAGGACTCCAGTGAACATAGAATCACCGAATTGCTCAGGTTAGAAAAGACCTTAAAAAATATCATCATGAAGTCCAACCACAACCTAACTATATTACCCTAACAGCTAAATCATGTCCCAGTGCACCACATCCAAATGGTTTTTAAACACATTCAGGGATGGTTTTTCCTGATATCCAACCTAAACCCCCCCTTGCACAACTGGAGGCCATTTCCCCTCATCCTGTCACCAGCGAGAAGAGAACAATCTTGCTCTTGCTGGAAGCACCTTTGAGGTATTTGAAGATAGCAATAAGGTCTTCCCTCAGCCTCCTCTTCCCCAGGCTAAACAGCCTCAGTTCATTCAGTCACTCCTCATAGGGCATATTCTCCAAGCCTTTCACAATCTTTTTTGCCCTTCTTTGGACCTGCTCCAGCACCACAATGTCCTTTTTTTATTTATTTTTATTATTATTATCGTTGCTTTACTTGTCAAACATTACTTGAATACCAATTTACTACATTCCAGTCCTGGGTGGAAGGTTACTTTCCTATGCACTCCGCTTTTTTATCACCAATTTTTTTTAATGTTATTTCCTTTAAGAAAGAAGAGGTGGAACTCCACATGAAAAGTTTGTTCTCTCAGATGTAGGTAAATTACTTTTTTCTCTTTCAAATCTTCTTCTTCATATTGATATTAAAAAAAAAAAACAACACCCTAAATAAAAGCATGCTATATAATTAAACATCATTCAAACTCCAGAAACTAGATTTTCTAGCATATTTATTACACAGAACATACTAAATAATTGAATTTTCCATGGCTTGCAAAAATATGATAACCACAAAAAAATGGCAGCAATTATCTATAAAAAAATATTCTAAATGCCATTAAAGAATGTTGTAGATAGTGCATTTGACTGCACACTAGAACACGATCAACACTTTACAGGTGTACGGTCCTCTGAACATCCAATCTTAGACATACTGCCTAAAACAGACAAAGGTTAAAACAGCAAATTTAAGCAGCCAAGCAGAAATCCTTCCAGAATTTCAAATAAATTTGTAATTAACTGACCCCTTTCAGAAACACACTTTTAGTTCTCATTTCCTTTTTTCTAAATACTTTGCTGGCTGTTATTTTGAGGCAGCTATTAACCGCTAGGTTATTTTTAATGTCCTGCATGTGACAGATGTCTCTGAAATAAAAGGCAGCTGAAGGACAACAAACTCATTCTCCAGGACTGTTCTAATGCCCAGTATTACTGTAAGGTTCAACCCCAAACATCCTCTAATAAATTCAGAAAAAACACTGACAGTTTTCATGTAAATAAATAGCTATTGAACACCACTGCTCTCTCTTACTGAAAAAAGTCTTGAATTTGAAGGAATCATTTGAAGGATTTTCAAACTTGAAGGAAACATGGTTAACTGTGTTGAAAACGCATGCCCTTAGTTGAATTGAGCCAGAGACAAGGAAACAAGCAAGTGCCGGTGTTGTTAAAATGACAGGAGGGGCCACCATACAGGATTGCAAGTCAGAAGTTCCAAAGAACTGCCAAATACCAAGTAATTTCTATGGAAAAAGTGGGGAAGAAATGGGGGAGAAAGAAGAGAGACAAATCTCTGTATCAGAAGATAATCCTCAAAGCAATAGTACATGAGTTATCATTGCAGTTTAAGCCACTGTAAGGATTAAACACTCTTCCAAAATATACCATCAAATAAGTTCTCTAAAATGTGCACATTTCTGAAATTATGAGGTAAACAGAGCACTGAAGAGGTCAGATAGGTAAAACACTACCCCTGCCTCTTTTATCCAATGATAAGAAAAATACCGGATTGCTCAAGATGAAAGAGTGCATTCTTTACTCAAATACCTAGAAGAGTGGTAATAACTGGTCTCGAGTGCTTGAAACAGAAGATCCTTTTCTGAGTCAACATCTGGGCCTGGTATAAACTGAAGTTTGGAACCTTCCATTACATACTAAGGGGTGTGTTTGCATAGCAATACACATGGTCAGTCTGCTGGAACATAAGCTCTTCCCGGCACCAGTGCTATTACACTGGTACCAGTCTTAGTCACATTTGGGTTGCAATGAAAGGACGGCTAAAATGTGATGAAAAGCACAGTCAGTCATTCCTTTTTTTTTTTTTTTCAAGTAGGTTACATCAGCCTTTTCGGATGTTGCTGAGGCAGAACGTATAACAGGTGCCAGAGAAATCCATCTGTACTCCTTGCAAGTGCCAAAACACATAACTGGAAAATGTTGCTGCAGACATTCTCAGGTCAAAAATGACCAGAGAAGACAAAGTAAACCACCAGCCAGGGACTCTTGTAATTTATGGCAGCAGTTCTGTTCTTATCCCAATTAGATATTAAAGGCAAACTTTTATAACATCATTACTTCGTTGCCTGATACCTGTTATTACATATTTACCATGATAAAAAAATATGATGCAGATGTTATTACAGTTGTTTTCCCTGAGGATTCAGCACACTAAATCACAGTAAAGAAGAGACAGAGAAGACAGTCCAAAGTTCCAAATTTAACTTGGATCCAGATATATCAAAGAGCTCAGAGATTTACTATCAATATGAATGCACACATCTTAACTTAGAAACACTAAGCAAGCTATAATCAAATGGGCTGCTTCTGAAAACTAATTCAAAACCAGTTTCCTGTGAATCACTGTCATTTACTCTACTGTGATGTAACATGAACTTTAAGATCACAGTATTTATGTATCTGGAACTCAAAGGACCAGAAAACTTGCTGCTGCAAATACTGAGAAAAACAGAAAGAGGAGGGGAACAGCTTACTTTTAGCAGTTAGAACTGCTAAACTAGTGATTATCAAAAATTTAAGCTATTTATTGACAGTTTGACTAATTGCACCGTTCGCTTAATGGCCTCAGTTCTTATGGGCTTAGCACAGTAATCTTCCTTAATGAATTTTTGAAGCAGTCATCTTTGACTCACTGTCTTTAATTCATTCATAATAAAAATCCAAAACAGGGTTACTCAACTACAGCAAAACTGCCGCTGTACTGTATAATTCCCTTAGCTTCCAGATAACAGACAAATAGAAACTTCTTAACAGAGAGGTGTGGCTAATACCAGAATGACGGTGAGGAATTCCTCCTATTATTGAGGAAGAAAGTCACTTTTATTTACTGAAAGAGTTATAAAACTCAGCAAATACAAAACTGGAGCTACAAGTAAACTCAGCCAGAGATCAATGACACTTCAATATGGCAATTGCAGAAAGTGTCCTATAAAAAGATTTTTGTCTTTATTAATGTGAAATTTGTAAGGTGGTAACTTGTACATTTTTCATCAGTGTATTACATACACAGTCCTTGAATTCTGAGACAGAACAAAGCAGTTAGACCAAAAGCTGAGAAGTCTTGAATAGCATCTGGGGCAAAATTAGAAACATTTTTGTCTGACAGGCATACTTTTTCAGCACTTATCATACTTCTATTATTCCTTCCTACGGATGACTAAATTATAAATTCTATGTGCAATTCAGCTTAATTATAGAATCTCTAATTAAAACATCAACCACTGATGAAAGAACACAATCTAAATCCCAAAGACTATTCAGGTCAGTTTAGAGTTTGGTTAAGAACAACAACAACAGGCTTTTTTTTTTTTTTTTTAAACTTATTGAGAATAAAATATAAATACTTTCTCTCTACACCATTTTTTCCATTTGAAATGGAAGGGAGAATGAACACGGAAATACAGATAAAGAATTTCTCAATTCCACTCCAGTCTACTACAAGCTTCTGTACCTTAGCACTCAAGAAACTATTTGCTTAACTGCTAGTTTTTTTGTTTTGTTTTGTTTTAAAAAGATTGAACCAGTTGAATGGTGAAAGGATAACTTTCTTGTAATCTTAAATCCCACATTTGCGTAATACTTTGAAGACAGCAGTTGAGTGGTAACGTGTCCTCAGATGGAAATACTAACACATTCTTAATAAGTATGTCCAGATGATCTATAACTGCTTTAAGAGTAATGATGCGCACTGACTTAATTCCACCTTCTTTATTTTCAGAGGACATCAAGAATACGGCAAGAGAATTAAGCAGTTAGCCTTTTCTACTTTGTTCCCTCCTACACATACATACATATTCTTGCACCAGGAGAAGGAAAAGTTAATTGCTGCCACAGTTTTGATCTAAAAGGATTTGTATCTTTAGTTTAGAAGGACCTAAATACTATCCCCAGATCTCAGGAGACTATAAAACAGTTCTTGCTATTTTCTAACTGCCAATCAAACTGCACAGAGGGCTCTCAAGCAAGTACAAAATATTTTTCTAACGTACACACTTGTTGATTTCCTTTACATAACTACCATTATAATAATAGTTAGTTTGTTGTTGTTGTTGTTTGGTTGTATTTTTTGTTTCTTGCATAACAACTTCCTACAAGAGAAGGCTGCTTTAAGGTGCTTCAAGCTTTTTCTTAAAATCAATTAAATTAAAGCGCTTATTTTCTAAACTGCCTTTATTTTTCCAGGAGATCTGAATTTGTCAGTAAAATACAGACCAATCAAATGCAATACCAAGGTGCACATTCTTTAGAAAAAGCCACAAAAATAAAATGAAGTTTTTTCTTATTATTATTACAATCTATTAACATGCATCCTTGTTTTTCCCCTCCAAACTGTGCACTTGGTTTTAGGGTCAGATAGTGTTTTATTTTATGGAGCAAGGGAAGTAAGAGAAATGTAAAATTATCTAAGGCGTTAAACAGCAAAAGCAGCTTAAAAGCGTAATGCCATAAGCTGAGCTTAATGCCTTCAAGCTGCTTAAAGGAGGAGTAGAGAGGGGAAAAAAAAACACAAGGAAGAGAAAATGTTAAAGAAAACAGGAAGTCTTGCTGATATACAGAACTGAGAGACACTTTTGCTATTGTAATTTTTAGAGCTGGACGTTTGTAACATTTCAAGCAAAGATAAAAAAACTTAAGACTAGCTTTCAGGAAGATACTTGCGCTGCTGGTGATTTGGAGGTGACAAAGTAACTAAATGCATAATTTACTCTTGATTATGGATGGCTACAGCTCTGCAATGACTTTGGATTATTACTTCTAGTGGTGCAGCTGAAAAGGTGGGGATGGAGGGACAGTAGAATAGGCAACTAAATACAGCACAAAAATAAATGCAACCATGAGAATGTATACCAAAGCACCTCCGAGCATAAATACAAAAATCAGGTTTGATCATGGACTTCCAATGTGAGACCTTTCTACCATGACATAAGTTGATTTTTTCCCACATTGAGCTTTCATATTCTATATTACCCATAGACAGAGACGTAGTGGAAGGAAAGTAACCTACCTTTGAAAAGGTTGGATGTTGTGCTCAGGGGCACGATTTAGCATAGGATTGTTATTTAGGGTAGTATGGTTAAGTTGTGGTTGCCTCGATGATCTTTAAGGTCTTTTCCAACCTGAGCAATTCTATGATTCTATTTTAACCTGTCTTCACTAACCTTCTCACTGGTCTGGTTATTATTCTCCCAGCCAGATAACATATCTAGTTAATATCGTCAATACCAAACAATATTACTGACTGTAGGAGGAAATCTACAAATAAGAAATAATGCATCTTCTAGTTATCATACTGCAAGCACTAATGGAGACTCCAGTTTCAGGAGCAAACCAGGGATGAGTTAGTATTTCACACACTGAATATCATAACACCACTGGATTGACAGACTCAATGTTTACCTTTCCAGAGAAATATAGTTTAATACACGGGATATGATCAGCATTTTCAGAAAATGTTTTTCTTTATTTAGTCTTTTTTTTGAAGAAAATTGACTTGTTTAGGCTGTTTTTAATTATGTTAATTTCATAAGAATATTTTTTTTTGTATCCTTGAAGAAAGATTCATTACTGCACAAGAATGCTTCCTGATCTAGTCTGACACTGATATTCCATACAAGTGATCATTCAAATCTACTTCATGCACCAAAATAAATACTAGGAATTGACTTCTAGGGGTCTAGATATTAGAGTCCTTCACAACTTTGAAGGTGGGCCTTTAAGTGCTCTTAAATAACTTGTTGCTACTCATTACTTACGTAATATGATCAACAAGATTCTGGAGCCTAAGTGTTCCATTCCTCTGTACTACCTAGAGTTTTATCAGATAATCTATTTCACTTCTCATTGAAGCTCAAGCAACCCATATTCTCTGGTGCTTGTAAAAAAGTAAGAGCTGATAGACATGAATTGTCACAGACACTTATGAACACGAATTACCTAGCTCAGGGGAAAAAAAAAAAAAAATGAAAGATATCAGTTCATCCAATATAATTGTTTAAAATATTTATGGCCTTAAAGGGCTTGAAATTAATACTAAACATGAACCATAGCAGACATTTTGAAGAATCTCAAGATCAAAACCAGTATGATTAACTACAGCAGATGAGTCTCCCTCTCAGTGTGCTATTACCTTATAACCACTTGAACATCATGGTTATTTGCAGAGAATTGTAGGACTGAAATCCACGCTTCCCCCATTCAAGCTCTTCTCAAACGGACTTGTGTACTTATTGTTAAATGTCTGTGTAAAAGCCAATGACTAGTACCAACCCAGATATAGAAAAACAGAAACTGCACATTGTCCAAAGCAGCTCATCTGCAGAGTACAGCCTTCTCTCCGAATAACACTGATGCTTAAGTCTCACCAGGTTTGATGGGGAACAAAAAAGCACTTCAAATGTTTTTTCTGTATCGCTTACAGTTAGACTACACATTAGTTAAAATATTACTTGAAAATTCTCATTAGGAAGCAGTAGCAGACACACAACACTGATGGGTTCCCTGTCTATTTAGCAACAAAAATCTATTGTACTCTAACAGAATTTCACAAGAAAATAAGACAATTTCATTAAATTTCTTTAGAATTCTAGCACAATTAAGATAGGAAGAGATAGTTTATATACTTTTTTTTAATACACTTCTCAGCTTTTAAGTAACACCATAATGTTTTCTTAGCTAAGTAAATCATCATTTTTTCCATGTCACTTCTCCGGTTATTGCTTATTGAATTCAGTGACCCCTTTTACTTAGAGCTATAGATTAATGAATGTTTCCAGAGTCAAAGTATTTAAGGATTATTTCAAAGTCAAACCAGTGAAACGTAAAGTTATTTTTATGCCTGTATTAAATTGTTCATTACCTTTGTAATATTATAAGAATAGTCAAGGTAATATTTCCTAATTAGAACAATATCTGTACAGTTTGCGATGAGTTCTTGCAAACTTAAATCTGAGAACTGCTTCTTCAATCAAAAAGTATTTTCTCGATCTGAAACCAACAGAGAAAATACAGTACATTGTTATGGTACTGGAACTGAAAGTATTAGAAATATTAGAAATGCTTTTATGCTGCTTTTATCAAGTGGGAAAAAAAAATAAAAAAGAGAAGTTAAAGGGTATTTTGATGACATAGAGGAAGAAAAAAAAAAGTTAGGAATAAGTTAGTAAGGGTCATTCCAGGAGATCCTTTTCAATTTGCTGGACGCAAAATTTACTTTCTTAAGCAATCAGAAGTGAAATTACTTCATTACAACAACACCTACTTCTATGAAAAATCATCCACAATACAATTTTCAGGAAGGGTAGTTACAATTCAAATTAACCATTTCAACTCCTTTTTGAATTGGGGAATGTGGAAAAATTATATGAATTCCTAGGGATGCATAAATTTTCAATTCAGCATTATGACATTCACTGTGTTATGTCCAAAGTTAAAAAAAAAAAGTTAACAAATTGCACTCTTTTAGAATACTATCATGGCTTTACATTTTTTCAGGTGAAAAATATGAAAAGCAGGACACCATCTTATTTATCCTCTTTCTAAGCTACATTGTTATTTTCCTATAATTTGTTTTTCCTGACTAGCTACTAAAATCGTCCAATGGTACCCACTGACAA